>NC_090266.1:955281371-955601371 GCF_040414725.1 Anabrus simplex | reverse complement strand
TGGGAAGGAAGCGGCCGTGGCCTTAATTAAGGTACAGCCCCAGCATCTGCCCGGTTTGAAAATGGGAAACCACGGAAAACCATCTTCAGGGCTGCCGACAGTTGGGTTCGAACCCACTATCTCCCGAACACTGGATAATGGCGGCACATAAGCGACCGCGGCTATCGTGTTCGGTCCGAATAAGAAAATGTTATTATGTAATTTAATTGGAAGCAGTTCTTTTGAAATGAAGACTGATAAAAAGCCTTGATTAATTATTTTTCAATGACCCATGTTATTGTAATATCGAAAATTGTTAACATATAACACATATAGCCTATTACTGTAGATGACAACTTCTCTCTCTTTGGAGTTGTCCAGTTCGGCAGAAAGTGGAATCACTTCATGGGAAACTTCATTCCACATTTGAAGCCTTTTATTTTATTTGAATAGTCTGTCGTTCGTTAATCCCACTGACAAGGCCGATTTTGTATTTCTATTATTAACTTTTCAGTATCTATGAATGGAACCGACATTTTGAAACGAAATCTTCGAACTTGTAGCTCATTTATATGTTGACTGTCTGAACGAGCTAATCTGATTCAGTGATGAGTGAGCTTCCGGTCGCCCAGAGTGGAAGACACTTCAGGCCGGTCGACAGCAGCCTGCTGTTGACGAGAGTGGACGGAGGTTGCGCCACACGAAGTGTCTCGTGTGAACGCTACCGGCCTTTTAGTAGTGATGTGCTTGAGCCCGGCTCGAGCTGCTCGAACAGATGACGTCAGAGCTCGAGCCTGTTCGAGCTTTGCTCGAGCTTTTGCGCGCGCCGCAACCTAGCGCCTTGCTGTTACTAATACCCAGCAAACTTGAGAAGGATATGTAAGAGTATTTATGCTGGACAGTACCGGTTCGTCCTCTCTACTGTTACTCCCGTGTATTTTGTACATAATATAATTTCTATATATTGGCGACAGTCAAAATTTGTGCTTGTGCGATGATTCGTTACACATGCCTCCATCCGAATAAACCAATTCTCTACTAAAATGTGTTGTTTGGGCCGTATAAAGACAGAAAAAGGAAACCATTCACGTGTCGTCATCATCATCATCATCTGTTTACCCTCCAGGTTCGGTTTTTCCCTCGGACTTAGCGAGGGATCCCACCTCTACCGCCTCAAGGGCAGTGTCCTGGAGCTTCAAACTCTTGGTCGGGGGATACAACTGGGGAGTATGACCAGTACCTCGCCCAGGCGGCCTCACCTGCTATGGTGAACAGGGGCCTAGTAGGGGGATGGGAAGATTGGAAGGGATAGGCAAGGATGAGGGAAGGAAGCGGCCGTGGCCTTAAGTTAGGTACCATCCCGGCATTCGCCTGGAGGTGAAGTGGGAAACCACGGAAAACCACTTCGAGGATGGCTGAGGTGGGAATCGAACCCACCTCTACTCAGTTGACCTCCCGAGGCTGAGTGGACCCCGTTCCAGCCCTCGTACCACTTTTCAAATTTCGTGGCAGAGCCGGGAATCGAACCCGGACCTCTGGGGGTGGCAGCTAATCACGCTAACCACTACACCACAGAGGCGGACTCACGTGTCGTAATAGTTAAATATTTAAATGGTTACAAGACTAAAAATGTATATTTTACCTGCAGTTGTTGTTGACACGTTTCTCGCTCGGGTGCATGGCTCAATGGTAAGCGTGTTGGCCTTTGGTTAAAAGGGTCCCGGGTTCGATACCCGGTAGGATCAGGATTTTTAAAACCATAAGATGATGTCTTGTTTTATTTGTTCCAGATGGGCTCGAAAACTACTGAACCGATTGACCTGAATTATTGTAAATGATACAGCTTGAAATCGCGAGTCACGTTTGAGTTTCATATAGCCTATATTTCACGCAATCAGACAGTAACATTGCTGCATCATAATATTTATACATGTATTTGTGTATACGATTGATGAGATGTCAATCCTTTCTTACTCAAAGTCTTCTATACGAGCAACAAGGGTAATACTCTCCCAAGGAGTGGATTCAAACCCCCCAACATTGAGGACAGAAGGAGAACCTCGCCTGAGGCGCTGCCAGCTGTCTTAGCCGCCCAAAGCATCGCATTGTAAGAATAATATTACCGTATTCATAATTTTGCACGGTGTAGAAAGCCAAGATTAACAGACGAGAGGATCTGTCGTGCTGACCACACGACACCTCGTAATCTGCAGACCTTCGGGCTGAGCAGCGGTCGCTTGGTAGGCCATGGCCCGTCGGGGCTGTTGCGCCATGGGGTCTGGTTTGGTTTTTTATTCATAATATTGCGCCCAACGTGCAGTTGTTACACGGCACACAAGTACTGCCAGGGGAGGAAACAATTCTGTTAATACGCGGGGAATAATACGGGTACATCCTTCGTCATTTTCATTACATATTATCATAATCTAAGCCTTCCAATTTTATGGCCAACCTTTATTCCTCATAAGATATACCGGTACGTCAATGACTGAATGTAGTAATATGTGAAAGCACGCACCTCCGTTATAAATATTATACACACACATGTGTGAAAGGTGCTTCACTTCATATGCAGTTTGCTAATCTGCACGTTCTATCTGTAGCCCGAGACAGACACCGCCTTCGATCACGTGACTGCTCGAGCCGACTCGATACGGGCCGAGGTTCGAGTCTGTTCGAAGCAAGCTCGAGCAGTCATCACGTGACCGAAGGCGCAGTTGACTCGTGCTACAGCTAGTGATGGGCAAACGATGCCCATTTTCGAGCAGGATCGAGCCGACCAGATACGCGCCGAGGTTCGAGTCTGTTCGAAGCAAGCCCGAGCAGTCATCACGTGACCGAAGGCGCAGTTGACTCGGGCTACAGCTAGTGATGGACAAATGATACCTGTATTCTAGCGGGATCGAGCCGACCCGATACGCGCCGAGGTTCGAGCCTGTTCGAAGCAAGCTCGAGCAGTCACATGACCGAAGGCGGATTCTGACTCGGGGTACAGCTAGTGATGGACAAACGATACCTGTGTAAAAGCGGGATCGAGCCGACCCGATACGAGCCGAGGTTCGAGCCTGTTCGAAGCAACCTCGAGCTGTTACAAGACCGAAGGCGGATTCTGACTCGGGCTACAACTAGTGATGGACAAACAATACCTGTGTTCTAGCGGGATCGAGCCGACCCGATACGAGCCGAGGTTCGAGCTTGTTCGAAGCAAGCTCGAGCTGTCACAAGACCGAAGGCGGATTCTGACTCGGGCTACAGCTAGTGATGGACAAACGATACCTGTGTTCTAGCGGGATCGAGCCGACCCGATACGAGCCGAGGTTCGAGCCTGTTCGAAGCAAGCTCGAGCTGTCACAAAACCGAAGGCGGATTCTGACTCGGGCTACAACTAGTGATGGACAAACGATACCCGTGTTCGAGCAGGATCGAGCAGGATCGAGCCGACCCGATACGCGCCGAGGTTCAAGCCTGTTCGTAGCAAGTTCGAGCACATCCGTGACCGAAGGCGGAGTCTAACTCGGGCTACAGCTAGTGATGGGCAAACGATACCCGTGTTCGAGCCGGATCGAGCCGACCCGATACGCGCCGAGATTCGAGCTCACATACGTCAACCTCCTGTCGGTAGATTTAATGGCACGCAAAGAACTCTTGCGGAACTAACTTCCGGCACCTTGGCGTGTCCGAAAACGGTAAAAGTTGTTAGTGGGACGTAAAGCCAATAAATTTATTATTCTTTCTTGGCCCTTATATTTTTCTAGCCCGATTTCCCCAGCGCTTTAAAACGAGGATGTAAGGGGTGTTTATTTCCTGTTTGGGGCCATAACCATTGAAGTAAAGGACTCCATTGTTCGTTATTGGCTTTACGACCCACTAGCTACTTTTTCGTTTTTCGGCATCGTTTTCTTTAATTGCCCATCTTCTTCTTCGTCTTCAACTGCTTACCCTCCAGGGTCGGTTTTTCCCTCGGACTCAGCGAGGGATCCTACCTCCACCGCCTCAAGGGCAGTATCCTGGAGTTTCAGGCTCTGGGTTGGGGATACAACTGGGGAGGATGACCAGTACCTTGCCCACGCGGCCTTTCCTGTTATGCTGAACAGGGGCCCTGCGGGAGGATGGGAAGATTGGAAGGGATAGACAAGGAAGAGGGAAGGAAGCGGCCGTGCCCGTAAGTTAGGTACCATCACGGCAATAGCCTGGAGGAGAAGTGGGCAACCATGGAAAACCACTTCGAGGATGACTGAGGTGGGAATCCAACCCACCTCTACTCAGTTGACATCCAGAGGCTGCGTGGACCCCGTTCCAGCCCTCGCACCACTTTTCAAATTTCATGGCAGAGCCGGGAATCGAACCCGGACCTCCGGAGGTGGCAGCTAATCACACTAACCACTACACAACAGAGGCGGACTAATTGCCAATCAATTAATAAATTGATGGTTTCATAACGTAATGCTTACGCATGTAAAATCGGTATAAACTGTATACCTCAACAGTAAACTATGTAGACCCTGTCTAGGCGGACATTCTGAGCCTTTCGCCAGTCAAATGCGAGCGGCCGTCCACTGTGCTATTCATGAAAAACAAAACGGAACCTATTAAGAATATTTTACCTGCATATATCGACGTCGTTTATGTGGAGGTGTCTCCCTCTCATTTGGAATGGTGTCATTCGACGAAGGACGAATATTATGAATTTTTAAGTATCTTATCATCGTCGATGTATTTTTACTATCGTTTTAATATTTTATCACATCGAGTGCATTTTACTCGTTTGTCTGGAAGCTCTTCAAAGTAGTCCCAAGTCCATGACCTTTTTCTACCGGCCACTGTCTGCTCTGTCTGAAGTAATAACAAATTCGTCTATTATAATAATGTATTTTCTTTCTTTCTTAATCTGCATACCCTCCAGGGTTGGTTTTTCCCTCGAACTCAGCTAGGGATCCCACCTCTACTGCCTCAAGGGCAGTGTCCGGGAGCTTCAGACTCTGGGTCGGGGGATACAACTGGGGAGGATGAGCAGTACCTCGCCCAGGCGGCCTCACCTGCGTAGCCTTAAGTTACAGTAGCTACCATCCCGGCATTTACCTGGAGAAGAAGTGGGAAACCACGGAAAACCACTTCCAGGATGGCTGAGGTGGGAATGGAACCCACCTCTACTCAGTTGACCTCCCGAGACTGAGTGGACCCTGTTCCAGCCCTCGTGCCACTTTTCAAATTTCGTGGCAGAGCCTGGAATCGAACCCGGGCCTCCGGGGGTGGCAGCTAAACACATAACCACTACACCACAGAGGCGGACATAATAATGTATTATTGGGAGATAGTGGGTTCGAGCCCCACCGCCGGCAGCCCTGAAGATGGTTTTCCGTGGTTTCCCATTTTCACACCAGGTAAATGCTGGGGCTGTACCTTAATTAATGCTACGGCCGCTTCCTTCCCAGTCCTAGCCCTTTCCTGTCCCATCGTCGCCATAAGACCTATCTGTGTCTGTGCGACGTAAAGCCAATAACAAATAAAATAATAATGTATTCATCATCATCATCATCATCATCTGTTTACCCTCCAGGTTCGGTTTTTCCCTCGGACTTAGCGAGGGATCCCACCTCTACCGCCTCAAGGGCAGTGTCCTGGAGCTTCAGACTCTTGGTCGGGGGATACAACTGGGGAGTATGACCAGTACCTCGCCCAGGCGGCCTCACCTGCTATGCTGAACAGGGGCCTTGTGGAGGGATGGGAAGATTGGAAGGGATAGACAAGGAAGAGGGAAGGAAGCGGCCGTGGCCTTAAGTTAGGTACCATCCCGGCATTCGCCTGGAGGAGAAGTGGGAAACCACGGAAAACCACTTCCAGGATGGCTGAGGTGGGAATCGAACCCACCTCTACTCAGTTGACCTCCCGAGGCTGAGTGGACCCCGTTCCAGCCCTCGTACCACTTTTCAAATTTCGTGGCAGAGCCGGGAATCGAACCCGGACCTCCGGGGGTGGCAGCTAATCACGCTAACCACTACACCACAGAGGCGGACATAATAATGTATTACTAATTATTAATGAGAAAATAATAGCTCGTAGCATACGAAAAACATGTTAACTATCGGTACTTGAAAGTAATGATTAACAACATTAAGCCTGCAAAACACGACAAAATTATACAGAAACGTATTTCTGAAGAGCGGACAAAATGTCAAATGCAAAGGTACATATTAACGAAATAAATATTACCAATCTGTTGTTCGTACTGCCAGAAAGACTTAAACAAATGCTCTTTCCGTTCACTGAGAACGTTGTGTTCACCACCCCCCGACACATAAATATACTGAGTGTACCTAGTAGTAATCTAATAGGACGAATTGTCCGTCCGCGCTCCGCTTAGTCGATGTGTGGTGTCGCCTGACAGTTCGAACAGGTTCGATACGGCATCGAGCCTACGTAGCGTATCGGGCCACTCGAGCCTGCTCGAACTTCCGTATCATTCGCCCATCACTACCTTTTACCACACCTCTGGTGGAGTGGAGTGGAGTGGAGTGGAGTGGCGTGGCAAGCAGTGGATCGTGTGAAAGGGCCCTAAGCTTCCATATTCTTTGCAATTATTTGACAAAATACTAGGTAAACAAGAGCTAGCTAATCTGCCACCTAAATGCAGATCAGTGGTGATTGATTGATAAGTAATCTGCAGTATGTTGACTGGTGAAAGAATTAAGTGTTCAAGATTATTTTTGATATCCAGATGCCTAGCGTGTCTAGTGACACCTGTCTAGTGACACCTGTCTTTCTGCTCTTGAATTATGCCCCGAGTTGATGTTATTCATCGATACAGACTGATCAATATCTATGGCTTTGTCTGTCACTAATCTCTTTTGCGGAGTACAGGTACTGCAAGATGTTTAGAAATGACAGGATATCCGAGATGTTTGAAAACTAGCCCAGTATGGGATGAACATATCAAAACTACACTAAAATTAAATGAGAGCAGTGATTATTCACAAAATCCAAGTCCTTACTTAGTGAATTAAACCCCCACACAGGGCAAATCTGGAAGCTCGTCCATGAAAAAGTCAGAAAAAGAAATGTAATATTGCTTGTGGGATGTTTACCTGGATCTTAGTGCTCGTTCGAGGTCCTCTCAGCCTACGTGATTACAGTTGAGGGCCTATCTGACGGTGAGATAGCGGCCCCGGTCTAGAAAGCCAAGAATAACGGCCGATATGATTCGTCGTGTCGACCACACGACACCTCGCCATCTGCAGGCCTTCTGGCTGAGCAGCAGCCGCTTGGTAGGCCACGGCCCTTCGGGATACTGCAGCGTTGGGCAGGTGGGGGGAAGTATCTATACAAAGAGTATTTTATGTCCTTGGAACCTGATGGAAGCAAACCTGACAGAGATAATTATATGGTTACGTGCCAGATGCGACCGTGCCGGATGCGACCCGGCCATTATCGTGCCAATAGCGACCAAGCGGATATGCATCGTGCCGCATGCGACCCATCAATCACTTACAATTGATCTGCATTGAAGGCTGTCACCAAGAGGCAGATAGCTTATAAGTAGCTAACTTGGTCTTTTCTAAAATAAAGGTCTGACACCGTTGTTAGCAGGTTCGAGTGCCGTTGGTCGAAAAAAAAATATAATAATGTTGCTGGCTTTACATCCCAGTAACAACTTTTATGGTTTAAGGAGACGCCGAGGTGCCGGAATTTAGTCCCGCAGGACTTATTTTACGTGCCAATAAATCCACCGAGACAAAGCTGACGTATTTGAAGACGATCAAATACCGCCGGACTGAGCCAGGATCGAACCTGCCAAGTTGGAGTCGGAAGACTAGCATCTCAACCGTCGGAGCCACTTAGCCTGGATAAAAAAAAAATCACCATCAGAATGTTGGCCGGCAGGGTAGGAAAGGTGGTTCGTAGACAGTTTCTAATCACTAGATTGCATGCCAAAAGCCTGGATCCAAATCCAAACCTTCTCGCAGTGTTCAAATGGATTGAGGGGATATGATGCTGTTGATGGTGATTCGGCCGTCGGATGGCGACGTAAAGCATTGAGCAGAACCCTTGGTATTATTCGAGAGGAGTAGGCTACGTGCCGAAACCGGGTTTCGTCTCTCCCTACTTCATTATCATAATCCCACATCCAGACGCGCAGGCCACCCAAGGGTGTCAGGTAGACAGACCTGCACCAGGCAAGCCGAACATGTCCTCGGACACTCATGGTACTAATAGGATACGATAAGTAAGTAGCCCTAAGTCGTAAATAATTTCAGAGAATTAGGATCTTCTTTATTGCTAGTGGTATTACGTCGCACCGACACAGACAGGTCTTAAGGCGACAATGGGATAGGAAATGGCTAGGAATGGGAAGGAAGCGGCCCTGGTCTTAATTAAAGTACAGCCCCAGCATATGCCTGGTGTGAAAATGGGAAACCATCTTCAGGGCTGCCGAAAGTGGGATTCGAACCCACTATCTCCCGGATGCAAGCTCAGGGCCGCGCGCCTCTAACCGCATGGCCAACTCGTCCGGTGGGGAAAAGACGTAAACGCATCACCATGTTTCGTGTTGTAAAACGAATTTCCCCCAGAAATGTTATGTAAAGTAGGAGCAGTAGCTGCTTATAGGACTTATTGAAATGGTGCTACTTTTTTTTTTGCTTTACGTCGCACCGACACAGAGGGGTTTATGGCGACGATGGGACAGGGAAGGGCTAGGAGTGGGAGGGAAGCGGCCGTGGCCTTAATTAAGGTACAGCACCAGCATTTGCCTGGTGTGAAAATGGTAAACCACGGAAAACCATCTTCAGGGCTGCCGACAGTGGGGTTCGAACCTACTATCTCCCGAATACTGGATACCGGCCGCACTTACGCGATCGCAGCTATCGAGCTCGGTATTGAAATGGCATTGCACTTCGTTTAGCTTACCTTATCTTGGGTGATGACACAACTTATCAAATGACAATTTGCTTGTCAACGCCGGTCGCATCCGGCACGGTTACAGATTATGCGGTCGCTAGTGGCACGGGTCGCATGCGGCACGGTCGCATCTGGCACGCCACCAATTATATAACCCTGGCCAAGGAAGGAAGAATTCTCACGACCAGTATGACATATCTACAGGATGTGGTATCATCGCGCTTGGTCACAGCACCATCGAAAGGTGACAGGGGCGAAGAAAAATGTTGCTTTCGTGCAAAAATTCGACGTATGGGTTTTGATGGACCTTGACATGTCGTGACCCGTACAGTGTCTTCCACACTGGGCGACCGGAAGCTCACTCATCACTGAATCAGATTAGCTCGTTCAGACAGTCAACATATGAGTTACAAGTTCGAAGATTTCGTTTCAAAATGTCGGTTCCATTCATAGATACTGAAAAGTTAATAATAGAAATACAAAATCGGCCTTGTCAGTGGGATTAACGAACGACAGACTATTCAAATAAAATAAAAGGCTTCAAATGTGGAATGAAGTTTCCCATGAAGTGATTCCACTTTCTGCCGAACTGGACAACTCCAAAGAGAGAGAAGTTGATATCTACAGTAATAGGCTATATGTGTTATATGTTAACAATTTTCGATATTACAATAACATGGGTCATTGAAAAATAATTAATCAAGGCTTTTTATCAGTCTTCATTTCAAAAGAACTGCTTCCAATTAAATTACATAATAACATTTTCTTATTCGGACCGAACACGATAGCCGCAGTCGCTTATGTGCCGCCATTATCCAGTGTTCGGGAGATAGTGGGTTCGAACCCAACTGTCGGCAGCCCTGAAGACAGTTTTCCGTGGTTTCCCATTTCCAAACCAGGCAAATGCTGGGGCTGTACCTTAATTAAGGCCACGGCCGCTTCCTTCCCACTCCTAGTTCTTTCCTGTCCCATCGTCGCCATAAGATCTATCTGTGTTGGTGCGACGTACAGCAGCTTGTAAAAAAAAAAAAAAAAAATCTTATTCGTGAGAACTACCAGTCTTATTTACAGAAGGTAGGTGTAGGTAGCAAGGCCATACTGGTAGCTCACTAAATCAGTCGTTCAAACGGTCAACATTAGTGCGTCACAAGTTTGAAGTTTTTGTTTCAAAATATCGGCGGAATACATTTTTTCATGTTGGTGTCCTGACGCTGTAAACTTGCTTCAAGGATTGACAACAATTAAAACAATTCCCACTCATACGAAAGTAATTAAGGGACATTTTTAGATCATTGGTACGTTCATCTAGAAGAAGCGACTGCGGCTATCGTGTTCGGTCCGAATAAGAAAATGTTATTATGTAATTTAATTGGAAGCAGTTCTTTTGAAACGAAGACTGCTAAAAAGCCCTGATTATTTATTTTTCAATGACCCATGTTATTGTAATATCGAAAATTGTTAACATATAACACAATGGATGGACCCAATGAACATTAGTACTGTTCTTTCACCTCAACCTTCTTTTCGGAAGAATAAAAATCCCAAGGATAATGTGCGCGTCCATGGAGCAGATCCAAACCGAGACGCAAATATGGGGTGGGGACGAGAAGTTGCCGTCAAGTTAACGGAAGTGGACAGCAAGTGTCTGAGAAGTGGAGTGGAGTGACGTGGCGTGGCGTGGAAAGCAAGTGGACCGTGTGAAAGGGCCCTTATTTTATTTGAATAGTCTGTCGTTCGTTAATCCCACTGACAAGGCCGATTTTGTATTTCTATTATTAACTTTTCAGTATCTATGAATGGAACCGACATTTTGAAACGAAATCTTCGAACTTGTAGCTCATATGTTGACTGTCTGAACGAGCTAATCTGATTCAGTGATGAGTGAGCTTCCGGTCGCCCATGTGGAAGACACGTCAGGCCGGTCGACAGCAGCCTGCTGTTGACGAGAGTGGACGGAGGTTGCGCCACGCGAAGTGTCTCTTGTGAACGCTACCGGCCTTTTACCACACCTCTGGTGGAGTGGAGTGGGGTGGCGTGGGAGGCAGTGGATCGTGTGAAAGGGCCCTTAGGCTCTTTTCACACGGTCCACTTGCTTTCCACGCCACGCCACGTCACTCCACTCCACTTCTCAGAGACTTGCTGTCCACTTCCGTCAACTTGCCAGCAACTTCTAGTTCCCACCACATATTTTGCGTCTCGGTTTGAATCTGGTCCATGGACACGAACCTTATCCTTGGGATTTATATTCTTCCGAAAAGAAAGTTGAGGTGAAAGAACAGTACTAAGGTTCATTGGGTCCATCCATTGAATTCATATCACATAGAACGAGGAGCTCATCGTTCTTCTAGATGAACGTACCAGTGATCCAAAAATGTTCTTTAACTACTTTCGTATAAGTGAGAATTTGCTTGAATTGTTGTCAATCCTTGAAGCAAGCAAGATGTATTCCGCCGATAATTTGAAACAAAAACTTCGACGCAAACAATGTTGACCGTTTGAAGGACTGATTTAGTGAGCTACCAACATGGCCTTGCAACCTACACTGACTGACAGAGCAAATGCAACACCAAGAAGGAGTGGTTCGAAAGGGATGAAAGTTGGGGAAAAAACAGATACGGCACGGACGAATAATTGATGTTTATTTCAAACCGATATGCAGGTTACACAATGCGCACGGCATCGACTCAGTAGGATGTAGGACCACCGCGAGCGGCGATGCACGCAGAAACACGTCGAGGTACAGAGTCAATAAGAGTGCGGATGGTGTCCTGAGGGATGGTTCTCCATTCTCTGTCAACCATTTGCCACAGTTGGTCGTCCGTACGAGGCTGGGGCAGAGTTTGCAAACGGCGTCCAATGAGATCCCACACGTGTTCGATTGGTGAGAGATCCGGAGAGTACGCTGGCCACGGAAGCATCTGTACACCTCGTAGAGCCTGTTGGGAGATGCGAGCAGTGTGTGGGCGGGCATTATCCTGCTGAAACAGAGCATTGGGCAGCCCCTGAAGGTACGGGAGTGCCACCGGCCGCAGCACATGCTGCACGTAGCGGTGGGCATTTAACGTGCCTTGAATACGCACTAGAGGTGACGTGGAATCATACGCAATAGCGCCCCAAACCATGATGCCGCGTTGTCTAGCGGTAGGGCGCTCCACAGTTACTGCCGGATTTGACCTTTCTCCACGCCGACGCCACACTCGTCTGCGGTGACTATCACTGACAGAACAGAAGTGTGACTCATCGGAGAATACGACGTTCCGCCATTCCCTCATCCAAGTCGCTCTAGCCCGGCACCATGCCAGGCGTGCACGTCTATGCTGTGGAATCAATGGTAGTCTTCTGAGCGGACGCCGGGAGTGCAGGCCTCCTTCAACCAATCGACGGGAAATTGTTCTGGTCGATATTGGAACAGCCAGGGTGTCTTGTACATGCTGAAGAATGGCGGTTGACGTGGCGTGCGGGGCTGCCACCGCTTGGCGGCGGATGCGCCGATCCTCGCGTGCTGACGTCACTCGGGCTGCGCCTGGACCCCTCGCACGTGCCACATGTCCCTGCGCCAACCATCTTCGCCACAGGCGCTGCACCGTGGACACATCCCTATGGGTATCGGCTGCGATTTGACGAAGCGACCAACCTGCCCTTCTCAGCCCGATCACCATACCCCTCGTAAAGTCGTCTGTCTGCTGGAAATGCCTCCGTTGACGGCGGCCTGGCATTCTTAGCTATACACGTGTCCTGTGGCACACGACAACACGTTCTACAATGACTGTCGTCTGAGAAATCACGGTACGAAGTGGGCCATTCGCCAACGCCGTGTCCCATTTATTGTTCGCTACGTGCGCAGCACAGCGGCGCATTTCACATCATGAGCATACCTCAGTGACGTCAGTCTACCCTGCAATTGGCATAAAGTTCTGACCACTCCTTCTTGGTGTTGCATTTGCTCTGTCAGTCAGTGTACATCTAACTTCTGTAAAGAAAACACTGGTAGTTCCCACGAATAAGATTGTTTTTCTTTACGAGTTGCTGTACGTCGCACCGACACAGATAACTCTTATGGCGACGATGGGACAGGAAAGGGCTATGAGTGGGAAGGAAGCGGTCGTGGCCTTAATTAAGGTACAGCCCCAGCATTTGCCTGGTGTGAGAATGGGAAACCACGGAAAACTGTCTTCAGGGCTGCCGACAGTTGGGTTCGAACCCACTATCTACCGAATACTGGATAATGGCCGCACTTAAACGACTGCAGCTATCGTGCTCGGTCCGAATAAGAACGTGTTATTATGTAATTTAATTAAAGCAGTTCTTTTGAAAAGAAGACTGTTAAAAAAAACCTTGATTAATTATTTTTCAATGACTCATGTTATTGTAATATCGAATAAATAGTTAACATATAACACATTGCCTATAGATATAGCCTATGACTGTAGTTATCAACTTCTCTCTATTTGGAGTTGTCCACTTCGGCAAAAAGTGGAATCACTTCATGTGAAACTTCATTCCACATTTGAAGCCTTTAATTTTATTTGAATAGTCTGTTGTTCGTTAATCCCACAGACAAGGGTGATTTTGTATTTCTATTATTAACTTTTCAGTATCTATGAATGGAACCGAGATTTTGAAATAAAAACTTCGAACTTGTGTCGCACACAATGTTGAACGTCTGAACGCGCTAATCTGATTTAGGGAGCTTCCGGTCGCCCAGAGTGAAAGACATTTCAGGCCGGTTGACAGCAGCCTGTTGTTGACGAGAGTGGACGGAGGTTGCGCCACACAAAGTGTCTCGTTGAAATGCTATAGAGCGTTCCAACCTTAAATTGCAGTACAGCGTAGATGGAGCGCGCTGTTGCGAAATCGACTCGTGAAGATCACGCTCGAGTGTGACTCAAACAGGGAGTCACAGTTCCACATTTTTCGTTTGTAATTTTGTAATTTTAACTTCATTCATTCATAAATTAATATATGTAGGATGGTAAAATAAATACAACGTACCTTAATCTCTGGCGTTGCTCTCAGACATTGGACGTACACCTTCTATCCTTTCTGCAAGGCCTGATGTTCCCGCTTTGGATGAACCGGCTTCGGGAGATGAATTGAGGATGATACGGACGATGAAGAAAGTCGTATTAAAAATTTTTCATCGTCGACATCGTCCTGTAATTCGTCTGCTTTCCACAAATCTCTTTCATTTTTCTTTACTTCGTTCACGTAATTTGCCCAGTTGTCTTATGTTTTTATGGCATAAAAATGTTAGTTCAGCATTATGAACAAAACCATGTTCATTACCCGCGTGGACTAAGGCAAATCACAGTCCTCGGCTTTTCGGTGGCCTAAGTCCCGAACTCACCCCTTCAATGGCGGCCTGTCGTGCACTTTTCACTGTCGTATCCTTCCATTCTTTTGTCACTGTCTGCCCAATATTTACCCACGATTCATCTGTGTAAATTATAGCTTTATTTTGTGCCCTCAAACATTTTATCTCCCTTGAGATATCTGTGCCTCCAATTAATAATTTCATCGGTTTCAATGAAAGCTGCTTTATTACCCCGTCTTAAATAACGGAAGCCTATAGCATGTAAGAAGCGATACAACGTAGTTTTGGAAAATCGTGGCAAAGAACCTTCTCCATTTACCCGACTCAAAATCACGTTCAATGTCGGTGGTATGTTAGCAAATAAAAGAGAGTGAACCACCCGACGCACTCCACTTCGCACAATTTCTGATCATATTTAATTTTCCTTGCATTTTTCTGCCGTCCTTCTCTTTTTTTGCTTTTTTTTGCGGGAGTTCGCAAAGGACCATGTGTGTGTGTTGCTTCCTTATAGCATAGATTGTTCTTTCGGAACAACCTGTAGCTTTAGCTCTTTCACTGACTGCGCTGTTCATAGTCATAGTCTTTAAAAAATAATCCAGGATACTCATTATAATATTGCGTTCTTTTCCCCTGAGTTTACCTACGGAACGTTTCTTTTTAATTTGACGATCCATTGTACATCCTTCTGGACTTTTTCTTCGAACTAAGAAGCCCCCGCAAGAGCAGAAACTGACAACTACACAGACTACACAAACACAACAAACACAATCCACTTGTCCTCAAGAACTATACATTTATTACTGATCTTGTCCGGCCCCATGGCTTAAATGATTAACGTGCTGGCCTTTGGTCCAGAGGGCCCCGGGTTCGATTTTCGCCCGGGTCGGGGATTTTAACCTTCATTGGTTAATTCCAATGGCTCGGGGGCTGGGTGTGTGTGCCGTCTTCAGCATTAGAATTCATCACAGGTAGCGCCACATTCTTATAGACGCGCAGGTCGCCTATGTGGCGTCAACTCGAAAGACCTGCACTCGGCCTCCTCGGAGGCCACATGCCATTAAATATTATATATATCACTAATCTTTATATAATCAATCTTATAATACTGATAAAATGAACACCACTGCACACGGCTGTCAGTATATTGAAAAGCTCAGCCAGCCGAGTCACTCGTGAAACGTAAACAAACGAGACGTTCTCCCTGTCATAAATTAAGAGATAACGAGATAAAGACTTGAGGTATGAATTAAAAATAACTTCCATATCCGAAGACCGTTTGCTTTGCTTTAACCACGCCATGATCCTTCTGCACTTTTTCTTAGAAATTAGATCCACACGCACGAGCACGAACTCACGAACCACACAAACGAAATACACTTGCCCTCAAGAATGGTACATATGTCACTGATATGTATTTAATCACTATTATACATACTACTGACGAAATGAGCACTGCACTGCATGCGACTGTCTGGAAATGTTAAAAGCGCACATTTGGGAGATCATTACCGTACTTCAGCCAGCCAGACAGCCAGCCAGCCGAGTCACGCGCGAAACCAAAATTCAAGGATATATTCTTCCTATCACAAGTTAAGAACTAAGCAAGATAAGAACTTCGGGATTGTTTTAAAAATAACTTCCATATCTGAAGACCATTTGCCTCGCTTTGACCCCCCATGTAAATTCAATAGGAAAGGCGCTGGCCAGCGACTGACTTTTTCGTGCCTGCACATAAAATTCCCGGAACATGACTGAAAATAAACGCATATAACTGCATTTTGTTATTTTTTAAATTTAAAAATAAACTTATCTACATCGAGCTGAAATGTTTCTTTACCAGCAGTGAAAAAAGTAGGAAAATTATGAATATAAAATAGGAGTTATGACGTGATAAGTTCTATGCAATGAAGATTTTGCATTTGGCGAAACTTTCCATTATATTGCCATTTTCACACTAAATTATTTTTTTTACATTTTTTTTGTTAACGGCATCACATGCGCCTTGAAATTCTGTACACAACACGATATTCACCCATTTTAAACGATAACATTCTGATTTACGGATATTTGGCAAACCCGCTGCATTAGAGTAGGACAGCGCTACCCGCAAAACACGGGAGAAGGAAAGAGACGGAATTATCCCATTACTGCTGTACTGCAATTTAAGGTTGGAACGCTCTATACCGGCCTTTCTCTACACCTCTGGTGGAGTGGAGTGGAGTGGCGTGGAAAGCAGTGGATCGTGTGAAAGGGCAGGGCACTTTCACACGAGCACACGAGACACTTCGTGTGGCGCAACCTCCGTCCACCCTCGTCAACAGCAGGCTGCTGTCAACCGGCCTGAAGGGCCCTTTCAAGGCTTGGTTTCTCAGAACCGACGCATGCGAGGTGCGAGGCGGGCCTCGCACAAATCCAAACTACACGAGCTTATGCAAGTGGTTTCTCAAGCTGCGCGGTGCGCAGTGTGCGCAACCTCGCAGTGAGACCTCGCAGCGTCACCGCGCACTGATTCGTCCGGCCAGATTTGTGCGAGGCGACAGCAGTGCGAGGCGACATTGTTTCTGTTCTTGTTTTTACTGTTTTAAGCAACACGATGAGCTTTACGGACGAAGTGGACGAGGAACTGATTGAAGAAGTTCGAATACACCCAGTGTTGTATAACTTACAACACAAGAGCTACAAAAACAACGTTGTGAAAGACAACTTACGGAAAATGATATCACTGAAGATGGATAGAACAGCTAATAAATGTTGCTAGTTTTATGTATTATACGATGGTCTTGAGAAGGAAAGAGTTCGTAAAAATAGAAACTCCAAAAACGGAGGTACCAGACGATTAATGTTAATTTACTGTCATTTGGAACCTCCGTTCTTGGGATTCTTTGCTTTTTCATTGATGTGGTAGCTGCCTCTGTGGATTGGTGGTAGGGTGTATATTATTATTATTATTATTATTATTATTATTATTATTATTATTATTATTATTATTATTATTATTATTATTGATGTTACTTATAACAAATATAATGAGTTCAGTTTCAAAGGATTAAATAATTAACAGATTTAGAAATGATATATCAATCAATAAATCCATTACTTTAATATCAAATATGCCAGTATATATAATTTTACAAAATTTGAGTTCAGTATTGTTCATTTAATAAAATCACGTGTTTTATTTTAATAACGGTGTTCATTCCATTATTATGCTAATTGGGTCACAGAAAAAGTAAACTATAGGTAAACAAATATATGTTTGTCCGTTAGAAAAAAGAACTTTCACTCTACCCTGTTAGCATATTCTCTTTGTCATTCCGATTCTCTCTCCCTGCTACAAAAATATTTCTTGAAGCTGTCTCTTATCATGAAAGCATCATGTATAGAATTACCTCCGTTGTCAGCTGCCAGAGGAATCATGTTTTCTTCTGTTAATTCCAAATGGCCAATAAAGTGTTAATTTGGGCAAGGAATTTGCTCATTCCGGAGAAGGTTGTGGACGATACAGGCTGACATCACAAGATCATCAACAGTTTCCATTGATACTGCTATAGGGGTGAAGAAAACCCTCCAGTACTGACACATAATCCGCTTCCTCTTCCAACAGTAGCGCACAGGCTGCGAGCCATGTGCTCGGCAACTGATCCACTTCGCAGCCTGGGAAACCACGAGCCTCGCAGCGTCATTGGGATGAAAGTACGCAACGTCGGCCTCGCACCTCGCACCTCGCATGCGTCAGTTCTGAGAAACCAAGCCTTCACACGACCCACTGCTTGCCTCGCCACTCCACTCCACTCCACCAGAGGTGTGGTAAAAGGCCGGTAGCGTTCACACGAGACACTTCGTGTGGCGCAACCTCCGTCCACTCTCGTCAACAGCAGGCTGCTGTCGACCGGCCTGAAGTGTCTTCCACACTGGGCGACCGGAAGCTCACTCATCACTCAATCAGATTAGCTCGTTCAGACAGTCAACATATGAGCTACAAGTTCGAAGATTTCGTTTCAAAATGTCGGCTCCATTCGTAGATACTGAAAAGTTAATAATAGAAATACAAAATCGGCCTTGTCAGTGGGATTAACGAACGACAGACTATTCAAATAAAATAAAAGGCTTCAAATGTGGAATGAAGTTTCCCATGAAGTGATTCCACTTTCTGCCGAACTGGACAACTCCAAAGAGAGAGAAGTTGTCATCTACAGTAATAGGCTATATGTGTTATATGTTAACAATTTTCGATATTACAATAACATGGGTCATTGAAAAATAATTAATCAAGGCTTTTTATCAGTCTTCATTTCAAAAGAACTGCTTCCAATTAAATTACATAATAACATTTTCTTATTCGGACCGAACACGATAGCCGCAGTCGCTTATGTGCCGCCATTATCCAGTGTTCGGGAGATAGTGGGTTCGAATCCAACTGTCGGCAGCCCTGAAGATGGTTTTCCGTGGTTTCCCATTTTCAAACCAGGCAAATGCTGGGGTTGTACCTTAATTAAAGCCACGGCCGCTTCCTTCCCACTCCTAGCCCTTTCCTGTCCCATCGTCACCATAAGACCTATCTGTGTCTGTGCGACGTACAGCAACTTGTAAAAAAAACCAATCTTATTCGTGAGAGCTACCAGTCTTATTACAGAAGGTAGGTGTAGGTAGCAAGGCCATACTGGTAACTCACTAAATCAGTCGTTCAAATGGTCAACATTGTGTGCGTCACAAGTTTAAAGTTTTTGTTTCAAAATATCGGCGGAATACATTTTTTCATGTTGGTGTCATGACGCTGTAAACTTGCTTCAAGGATTGGCAACAATTCAAACAAATTCCCACTCATACGAAAGTATTTAAGGAACATTTTTAGATCATTGGTACGTTCATCTAGAAGAACGATGAGTTCCTCGTTCTAGGCGATATGAATTCAATGGATGGACCCAATGAAACTAGTACTGTTCTTTCACCTCAACCTTCTTTTCGGAAGAATAAAAATCCCAAGGATAATGTCCGCGTCCATGGACCAGATTCAAACCGAGACGCAAATGTGAGGTGGGGACGAGAAGTTGCCGGCAAGTTAACGGAAGTGGACGGCAAGTTGACGGAAGTGGACAGCAAGTGTCTGAGAAGTGGAGTGGAGTGATGTGGCGTGGCGTGGAATGCAAGTGGACCGTGTGAAGGGCCCCAAGGGTTACGACATGTCAAGATCCATCAAAACCCATACGTCGAATTTTTGCACGAAAGCAACATTTTTCTTCGCCCCTGTCACCTTTCGATGGTGCTGTGACCAAGCGCGATGATATCACATCCTGTAGATATGTCAAACTTGTCGTGAGAATTCTTCCTTCCTTGGCCAGGGTTATATAATTATCTCTGTCAGGTTTGCTTCCATCAGGTTCCAAGGACATAAAATATTCTTTGTATAGATACCTCCCCCCCACCCGCCCAACGCTGCAGTATCCCGAAAGGCCATGGCCTACCAAGCGGCTGCTGCTCAGCCAGAAGGCCTGCAGATGGCGAGGTGTCGTGTGGTCGACACGACGAATCATATCGGCCGTTATTCTTGGCTTTCTAGACCGGGGACGCTATCTCACCGTGAGATAGGTCCTCAATCGTAATCACGTAGGCTGAGTGGACCTCGAACGAGCACTAAGATCCAGGTAAACATCCCACAAGCAATATTACATTTCTTTTTCTGACTTTTTCATGGACGAGCTTCCAGATTTGCCCTGTGTGGGGGTTTAATTCACTAAGTAAGGACTTGGATTTTGTGAATAATCACTGCTCTCATTTAATTTTAGTGTTTCCAGCCATATACGGTACAGTGTGAGTTTAAAATAAGTTGTTAGGAAGTGGTTAATGATGTTATCCGTATTAGAAACTATGGATATATTGAAACGGTAACGCCCTACGAGCATTCACGTTTCATTCTTTTATTAAGTGGAGCTCGCTAATACCCGGCCGTAAACTTGCGCCGAGCGCACAGGCATAATGGGAACTGCGAGCAAGTTCGCGACGTTCCAGAACACCGGCCAAGGACAAGCGACGTCACGCAGAAGGTTCCTTCGTGTTCCATTGCTGCATGAACGAAATATAAGCGAGTCGCCAGCCTGGGGTAAGGCAGAATGTAAGCAGAGAGCCTGCAGTAAAGCAGAGGGAGTGCGCGGTATGCGACGGCAGTGTGCTGAAGGCAGAGAGTGGAGTGAGTCGGCAGTAAGCCGTGAGTCAGCGAGCGTGTGCAAGTAAGCCGTCGCGACATAATTCGTCTCTCGATCCGGCTGTATATTTGAATTCGTTTAAAGACTGTGTTCTCGCCAGCTTGAATTCATTTAAAGACTGTGTTCTCACATAAACTGTGCCAGCTTTGAATTCGTTTAAAGACTGTGTTCTCGCCAGCTTGAATTCATTTAAAGACTGTGTTCTTGCATTAACTGTGCCAGCATTAATTTCGTTCAAAGACTGTGTGAAAGCAGCGGTAGTATTTCTAGCCAGCCCCAATTTCATTTAAAGACTATGTCTATCCGTTGAACTGTGTTGCATTATGATCTTAAGTGCCAGTGTTAATCTGAAAATCACGACGCACGGGAATTTGGACTATCATTTATTTCAACAAATGTATTATGCTGGTGGAGTACAGTGCAGAGACTGTACTCGATAAATTTAATTTTCTTTATGAAGTGCTTGATCACCGCACCTCGGAAGGTTCTAGATTGTTTCATTTGCGTATTATTCCCAATACGAACTGTGACTCTAACTTTATCCTTGCTACTGTGGGAACTATTTCGGCGTGCTTCGCCATAGGGAAGTGTCACACCAGTACCCCATGACGTCAAATGTGGAAGCTCCACATTTCCCCGTTCCTGCCTCTGGTTCGAGTCATCAACACTAATACAAACACCAACGACGGAAGACAACGCCGACGCCGACCGCAAGACGACGCAGCCGCCGCGGGACAACGTCCTCTTTACGCCCTCAGGGACAAATCTACAATTCAGCTATAAAAGGTGACATAATTATTTGCCTATTTATTGAATAAACTGAAGGATCCACTTAATCATGAATTTTTCTTTCACTACCCTTCTCTCTTACTCTCTTAGCATGGGCCGTACACGCCTTGTCGTTCCTCATGCTCTCCGATAAACTGAAGTACGGGCGTTCCTGTTACAGAGAGAAGGTAGTGAATAGTGGCACCCAAGACGTTGGGGCCAGATTAAAGAGAGTAAAGTGATAAAAATTAACTTTGAAATCAGTGATATCTTAACTTACCAATTCAAATAAAAGTGCATAGCACGTACGTTAATTCCAGTTCAGTGAATGTGTTAAAATTTTACGAAGTTCAATTCAATGACTTTGACGAAATTTTCAACTTTTGGCACAGAACTCTGATCAAATTTATGGCACAAGTGATTATTTTTTTTTCTCTTGCTATGTAAAACATTTCAGGCATAATGTTCATGCACGGGCTTATATATTTATGTTGGTGAAATTTTGAACTTTACCATTGGACAATAATGGTGATATTTAATTTCATGCATAAGTTTTTAATATTTTGTGTTGGTGAAATTTTGAACTTTACCATTGGACAATAATGGTGATATTTAATTTCATGCATAAGTGTTTAATATTTTGTGTTGGTGAAATTTTGAACTTTACCATTGGACAATAATGGTGATATCTAATTTTATGCACAAGTGTTTGATATTTTGTGCTGGTGAAATTTTGAACTTTACCATTGGACAATAATGGTGATTTTACGTATGAAGTGAATGATTGTATTTTCTGCATTTTGTGAAAATAACTACATTAATATGGAAAACATACTAGCTGCCATTGAGGCTTTAAAAATCAGTCTAAATGACAGGATTACGGAAAGTAACACTAATCTCGGGCGTAGGATTGCTGAATCTAATAATACTTTAGGAGCTCAACTTAAAGAATCTAACGCGGCCTTGGAAAGTCGTATGGAAGCCACTAAGGCTAGTATAGGTCAACTTAGGGAGGCTAATGAAGTAACTAATCGTAGTATCACTCAACTAAGGGAGGCTAATGATGCCAACATTGTAAAATTGACAGAATCTGTTGATCAAAAATTTGCAGAAGTTAATAATAATTTGGAACGTAGGCTCAATAGTGCAGGTGCCGAAATTGAAAAAAGATTTAAAGAATCTAACAAAAGGATGGATTCTAAGTTTACGGAAATAAATGAAAGATTAACACGTGACTTAGAAACCATTAAGCAAGATATAAAATCACAAGTGGCGGAGGACTTAAAACTTGCTTTCCCGTCTTCTTCTCAGGAAGTCCTTAAGGAAGTAGAAAGCTTAAAGGAAGAATTTCAAGAGTCCCATGCTCAATTATCTCTTGCGCAAACTAAAATCGCGTCTATTCAAGACAAACTTCATGAATCTGTTAAAAATAATTTCATGAAATTGGGAAACGAAATTACTCTTCTGAAAAGTCAGCAAGAGGAGGCCGATAAACGTGTTAAGACTCAGTTAGATAATGCTCACACGCAGATTACTCGTATCTGTCGCGACGTAGCAGAAGTCAAGACCGACATAGAAAAGGAGGTCAAGGAAATTGAGAATTCTGTACAGGGGAAAATTAAAACCCTAAAACTTGAACTCCAAGGAGGTATAGAAGCTCTCAACAGCAAAGTATCGCAAATCGAACAGGATGTTTCATCATCTAGCCTTCACAACACTAGTGGAGAATCCATGAATGTTTCCACAGTTTTTAAAATAACTGAGGAAAAACCAGCCAAATTTTCGGGGAAGGAGGAGTATACTGCTAAGGAGTTTATCCTCAACCTCGAAGAGTTCTTTCAAGAAAATCACGTTAAGACCGACCGTCGTTTACGAATAGCATCTCGATTGTTAGAAGGCAAGGCGTTATGTGGTTTACCGCTTTTAAATTCAGTATTAACACTTACGAAGAATTTAAGGAAGCCTTACTTAGACGATTTTGGAGTGCTGAGGCTCAGCATCTGATAAAACTTCAATTATACTCTAGAAAGTATAACACGTCCGTCAATTCCTCGCGATATTCAGATTATCTCATATCTCAGCTTAAAAAGATGCAGTTTTTCGATCCTCCCTTACCGGAGCAAGAACTTATTCAGGTCATAACGTTGCAATTTCCACCAAATGTTCAGGAAATATTGGTGGCAGCAAACGTCCAGGACTTGGAGCAGCTCGATGATGTCCTGAGGAAACTCGATACTGCGCACACTCAGAGCGCAGCAAAAGTAGGTCGAACCAAAGAAACTATAACCAACTTTACGGAAATGAAGACTCCGGTTCAAGTAAATCCAGAACCGCGAGAAGAAAGAGAAACTCGCCGAGATATTCCGTTTCGGTACAGAAGATCTAGGAATCGTCCCTACGAAGGGAGGGCTAAGTTTCAACCTGGACCTTCATGGAGGCAGGCAGCTAATCAACCCAATGATAATAGGAACTCCCAGCGGGAAGAATTAGAGAAACGTTGGAGAGAGACTACGGAATATGTAAGGAATAAGAACAGGGAAGAGGGCTTACCTGGAGCAGCTTCTTTGGAATACCAGGCGGAGATACAGAGAAGAAATGAGAGAACGGAAATGGATCCAAGAGCTACGGGTACAAAAAAAAAACTTTGTCGAAGCAATAAAGAGACTGCCTGAAAACCCGGAGGGAGGAGAAGTAGTATGTAGCGCACTCATTAACCATTGGTATTTAGAGGATGCAGATTTACTATATGAGGATTCAACACCACGACAGCCTCAGATACAACGCGGCTTACCGATCATTATCATTAAGTTAGGCAATATGATTGTCCACTCTTTAGTAGACTCAGGATCGCAAGCCTCACTAATTTCGCAGAAATTAATAGATGTGGCGCAGGAGACGTCCTACATCTCCATCTTGCCGGTTGCTCAAGTTAAGGTTAAAGGCATAGTTCCTGACAAAGCTATTAAATGCAAATTCCAGGCGTTTCTTGAGTTAGAAATTGGTGGTGTTAAGTTCCAACATCTATTTTTGATTTTGACGCAAATGAAATTTGACTTAATTCTTGGATCAGACTTTCTCATTCAACATGGGGGAATCATTGATTATCCCGCTAATGTGATTAAATTTTTCCACGTCGAATCTGTAGGGCTACAGTTGATTACTTATAATGACGTGAAGAATCCGGAATGTGAGACCCCGGTGGGCATAGTAGAAGGCAAGATGAGCGAGGCTCCGCCTGTCGAAGAAAGCGTCCACGAAGAGGGGCGACCCGAGGAAGTGGGACCCGTAGAGGACCAGATGGCGTCCATTATCGATGATGAGTTTAACGAGGACCACTACAACTTCACGCTTTTCGCCAATGTAGCTGAAAGCCCAGATTACGATGATGATGAAGTAATAAAGGCAATCCAAGAGCTTTTTAAGAAGTTTCCAGATGTATTTTCTGAGAAACCTGGAGTCATTAAGGGTTTCAAGCACCACTTAGATGTTACTGACACATCACCTTATAAGAAACGGCCTTATCCGATACCCATGAAGTACTTGGAAGAAGCACGGGTCATTATTAAACAGATGGAGAGTGATGGAATCATATCAAAATGCGTCACACCTTATATTAATCCTCTGGCTATAGTGAGAAGACTGTTGGAGTTTTTGAAATACTTTACTAGGAGATGAGCGAAAAAAGAAAATCGCCCAGCAATTTTCTTTTTCCCGAGCAGGGGGGGGGAGATGAAACGGTAACGCCCTACGAGCATTCACGTTTCATTCTTTTATTAAGTGGAGCTCGCTAATACCCGGCCGTAAACTTGCGCCGAGCGCACAGGCATAATGGGAACTGCGAGCAAGTTCGCGACGTTCCAGAACACCGGCCAAGGACAAGCGACGTCACGCAGAAGGTTCCTTCGTGTTCCATTGCTGCATGAACGAAATATAAGCGAGTCGCCAGCCTGGGGTAAGGCAGAATGTAAGCAGAGAGCCTGCAGTAAAGCAGAGGGAGTGCGCGGTATGCGACGGCAGTGTGCTGAAGGCAGAGAGTGGAGTGAGTCGGCAGTAAGCCGTGAGTCAGCGAGCGTGTGCAAGTAAGCCGTCGCGACATAATTCGTCTCTCGATCCGGCTGTATATTTGAATTCGTTTAAAGACTGTGTTCTCGCCAGCTTGAATTCATTTAAAGACTGTGTTCTCACATAAACTGTGCCAGCTTTGAATTCGTTTAAAGACTGTGTTCTCGCCAGCTTGAATTCATTTAAAGACTGTGTTCTTGCATTAACTGTGCCAGCATTAATTTCGTTCAAAGACTGTGTGAAAGCAGCGGTAGTATTTCTAGCCAGCCCCAATTTCATTTAAAGACTATGTCTATCCGTTGAACTGTGTTGCATTATGATCTTAAGTGCCAGTGTTAATCTGAAAATCACGACGCACGGGAATTTGGACTATCATTTATTTCAACAAATGTATTATGCTGGTGGAGTACAGTGCAGAGACTGTACTCGATAAATTTAATTTTCTTTATGAAGTGCTTGATCACCGCACCTCGGAAGGTTCTAGATTGTTTCATTTGCGTATTATTCCCAATACGAACTGTGACTCTAACTTTATCCTTGCTACTGTGGGAACTATTTCGGCGTGCTTCGCCATAGGGAAGTGTCACACCAGTACCCCATGACGTCAAATGTGGAAGCTCCACATTTCCCCGTTCCTGCCTCTGGTTCGAGTCATCAACACTAATACAAACACCAACGACGGAAGACAACGCCGACGCCGACCGCAAGACGACGCAGCCGCCGCGGGACAACGTCCTCTTTACGCCCTCAGGGACAAATCTACAATTCAGCTATAAAAGGTGACATAATTATTTGCCTATTTATTGAATAAACTGAAGGATCCACTTAATCATGAATTTTTCTTTCACTACCCTTCTCTCTTACTCTCTTAGCATGGGCCGTACACGCCTTGTCGTTCCTCATGCTCTCCGATAAACTGAAGTACGGGCGTTCCTGTTACAATATCTCCCAATATATGGAATAGTTTTCGAGAAAGAAATATACCGGTGGGTCCTACCGCCCCTTACGATCTAGTTTTATGCAACCTATCGCGTTTACTACAATTCTAAAAGACATCCGCCCCGTCCCTAACCAGGGTTAATGTAAGAAAACAATGGCTTAGACAAGGGGGAGGGGGGCAGTTTTCCTGAAACTAGAGCGAGAATCAGCCGTTGTTTTACGTACGGTACGAACAAATTAAGAACTTATGCCGAAATGATAAATTCACGTAGGGACAAAGAATCTATTAGCAAGGTTCAGTAGTGCCATACATAATTCTCCATGTCTGTACTGCTTGAAGGAGCTTGAATGAAAGGAAAGCACTTAGGATTGTAATCCGCGGGGATATTTCGCTGTAGAGGCCTCAGTATTTGGAATGTATCCGCGTGTTGACAAATGCTAAGAGATGAGGAGGAGGGCAATTGGCAAGGGATTAGTCTGCAGGGGGTCAGAATGTGACCACCGAGATAAAGGGGGCCATGGCAAAAACAGTTGTAAGCTTACAACATCGTGGCGTTGTAACGCGGTTGAGAGATGTGCTGCAGTGTTTGGAATACTGTGACAGGATTTGAACTGCAGGTTAATTCCTCATTTTGTGCCACATGAGTGACTTTTCTGAGATGAACCCTTTTGTCATAACGAAGCCAAAACTATGTTCATCCTCGGTAAGTTATGATTTTGTTTGTTCTAACAGCAGCACTAGCATGTAGTAGCAAGACATGATCGCGGATGCGTGCGTACGTTCTATAAGTAGGCCTCAGTGGCAGCGATAAGGGCCCCGCGGGGCGGGGGCCCATGGCTGATGAGAGGCCCATGACAGTTTCCTAATTCAGTAGCTGAGGAGTGATTTTACATATTGATAAAGCTACAACACATTATTATTTGTATTACAGAAGGTTATTCCAAACTCAGGCCGTCGTAGTGCAGAGCTTCCTTCCTCAATAGGAGTACGGCAGTTATTATTATTATTATTATTATTATTATTATTATTATTATTATTATTTTTTTTTTTTTTTTGCAAGTTGCTTTACATCGCACCGACACAGATAGGTCTTATGGCGACGATAGGAGAGGGAAGGGCTAGGAGTGGGAAGGAAGCGTCCGTCGCCTTAATTAAGGTACAGCCCCAGCATTTGCTTCGTGTGAAAATGGGAAACCATGGAAAACCATCTTCAGGGCTGCCGACAGTGGGGTTCGAACCCACTATCTCCCGAATACTGGATACTGGTCGCACCAAATACAGTAGAGACAATACACGACACTGAGCGAGATATCGAGGGACAGCTATTGGAGCTCACTCTAGCGGATAGACCTGAACGGTACTGATTCTGTCATAAGAGCACGTGTATTTTTGTGTGAAGTTTTTGGTGTTATTTTTGCGTTTTCAGTGAGTTGACATAATTAAATAGTAGCGTGTGTCATTCCTTGATATCTCCTCTCAACATGAGGGGAAAGGTATGTGCTGCGTTTGGCTGCAGTAATTACGTAGTAGAGAAAAATGCGCGCTCGTTCTTCAGATTCCCTCGTGACAAGAACATGTAAGTAATATTGTGTTTGCATATATATTCTTCTAGTGACAGAGATTTTTATAGTACTTCATAATCTTCTGACCTGCTCGACCCATGTTTTAACGGGCTTAAAATATAATACGCATATTTTATTGTATAGTGCAGCAGTTAACCTTCAATACCGATGTGTTGTTGTAGGTGTGATCTGTGGGTTTTGAAATGTCACAGAAGCGATTTGGATAAAGTGTACAAGAAAGAAGGGACGTTACGCTTGTATACGAATTATAAGATCTGTTCAGATCATTTCCAGGCCAGCGACATTAAAAATCCTCGACTATACAGCCAAGGGTATGTTACATTTTTACTCTAATTGTACGTAAATATTCCTCAAAGCATCACTATCGACAACATTTTCAAACTTTTCTTCCTTTTATCCCTCTTCTCAGATTAAAGCCGGGATTTTATAGATTTTCTTTCTGTTAGTAGGCTTCATGTTAAGAGGAAAATTGTCCAGCTATTAAATGTTAATTCATTGCATCATATGTGTAAGGAATGTGCCGATATTTTTATTGACAAATGTCTTAATGTGATGATACATTGTTTTTAAATGAGGAAAAAAGACAAATCCAACCGTAAGATTTCAAGCAGGTATGCTAAAGCTAAAAAAGTAATGCATAAATGAAAGATCAAGCCATTTCACAGCAGTCCATTTCACACCTTGTTTATATGTCTAATTTCAGTCTTTGAATAATAACCTTTTAAATAATTCTTCATTCATTTATCCAGAATTGCTTTAGCAACTTCGAAGTTAATATCTCAATACCACTTTCTTTCTAGACGTAATTTATTTATCCATTTCCGTATATACATTTCCATTGATATTTGAATTTAGCGCGATTTGTTCAGTTCAAGTCACTAGGAGCGCCACCGTCGAATTGTCTCCCATTTCAGCAAGGCGAAATCCGTAAGTGTCGTGTATTGTCCCTACTGTATTTGGTCGCACTTAAGCGACTGCAGCTATCGAGCTCGGTGCAGTTATTTCTGAAAGAATGTGGGTTTCCCAACCTGTTCCAATAATAACCATCCCTTGCTGCCACTCACAACAATCAACAAGGCTTTTGAAGTAATTAGCCAGTTCTGAGAACCCAGTAGTCAGCGAAGATGCGATAACAAAGACATCCTCCTTATCTAAACTCTAAATACTGAAGTTTCGAGCCTCGGCAGTCAGTGCAGCTAACTAGGCTTGCGATGGACGGTTGAGTTGTAAATTATTTGGTCCTAGGAACGAGATTATTTCTTAACAGTGTGACGGTCAGCATGCTTTGGTTACTATAATTGGAATATGTATTTCTTGTGTGTGTGTTTGTACCATATAAGTGTATTAATTTTAATTCCTTCGGATTTGAAAACGAAATGACGTAATTATTATTATTATTATTATTATTATTATTATTATTATTATTATTATTATTATTATTATTATCATCGTTGCGTTGTTGTCGTTCATTGTACTAATACACTGACTGACAGAGCAAATGCAACACCAAGAAGGAGTGGTTCGAAAGGGATGAAAGTTGGGGAAAAAACAGAGACGGCACGGACGAATAATTGATGTTTATTTCAAACCGATATGCAGGTTACACAATGCGCACGGCATCGACTCAGTAGGATATAGGACCACCGCGAGCGGCGATGCACGCAGAAACACGTCGAGGTACAGAGTCAATAAGAGTGCGGATGGTGTCCTGAGGGATGGTTCTCCATTCTCTGTCAACCATTTGCCACAGTTGGTCGTCCGTACGAGGCTGGGGCAGAGTTTGCAAACGGCGTCCAATGAGATCCCACACGTGTTCGATTGGTGAGAGATCCGGAGAATACGCTGGCCACGGAAGCATCTGTACACCTCGTAGAGCCTGTTGGGAGATGCGAGCAGTGTGTGGGCGGGCATTATCCTGCTGAAACAGAGCATTGGGCAGCCCCTGAAGGTACGGGAGTGCCACCGGCCGCAGCACATGCTGCACGTAGCGGTGGGCATTTAACGTGCCTTGAATACGCACTAGAGGTGACGTGGAATCATACGCAATAGCGCCCCAAACCATGATGCCGCGTTGTCTAGCGGTAGGGCGCTCCACAGTTACTGCCGGATTTGACCTTTCTCCACGCCGACGCCACACTCGTCTGCGGTGACTATCACTGACAGAACAGAAGCGTGACTCATCGGAGAACACGACGTTCCGCCATTCCCTCATCCAAGTCGCTCTAGCCCGGCACCATGGCAGGCGTGCACGTCTATGCTATGGAGTCAATGGTAGTCTTCTGAGCGAACGCCGGGCGTGCAGGCCTCCTTCAACCAATCGACGGGAAATTGTTCTGGTCGATATTGGAACAGCCAGGGTGTCTTGCACATGCTGAAGAATGGCGGTTGACGTGGCGTGCGGGGCTGCCACCGCTTGGCGGCGGATGCGCCGATCCTCGCGTGCTGACGTCACTCGGGCTGCGCCTGGACCCCTCGCACGTGCCACATGTCCCTGCGCCAACCATCTTCGCCACAGGCGCTGCACCGTGGACACATCCCTATGGGTATCGGCTGCGATTTGACGAAGCGACCAACCTGCCCTTCTCAGCCCGATCACCATACCCCTCGTAAAGTCGTCTGTCTGCTGGAAATGCCTCCGTTGACGGCGGCCTGGCATTCTTAGCTATACACGTGTCCTGTGGCACACGACAACACGTTCTACAATGACTGTCGGCTGAGAAATCACGGTACGAAGTGGGCCATTCGCCAACGCCGTGTCCCATTTATCGTTCGCTACGTGCGCAGCACAGCGGCGCATTTCACATCATGAGCATACCCCAGTGACGTCAGTCTACCCTGCAATTGGCATAAAGTTCTGACCACTCCTTCTTGGTGTTGCATTTGCTCTGTCAGTCTGTGTATATAACCCTGTACTACGAAATAAACTTGTAACTTTCCTTATCAGGAAACGAGGGGCACATTTTCAATTATTGCGGGGGTCCCCGAGCTTTTTAGCGCCGCTACTGGTAGGCCTGGCCGTTTTGTCAAATGACGGGGACTGATTGGAACCTCAAATAGCACTATGAAAAGTGCGGGTAACCAGTCTGTATTTGGCGGGCGTGGTAACTCAGTTCCAATGGCTCTATCTTCTCATCAAGACGGCCGAGGCTCAAATCAGAGTCGATGCATGCATTTTTTTTTTAAATGGGAAGTGACGTTCGATTCAGATTCTGCATTAAGCCGTAGATCCCGTCGCTTACCTTTCTTTAGTACTTTTGAACCATAACCGAATCATTTATGATGGTGTATTTCGAGTGTCCGACCATTCTTCTGGCTTACCTTGTACCTTAAATGGTGAGTGGATGCAGTGGCGTACCCAGAAAATAATTTCAGTGGGTGGCGTTAAGTCCAGGCCAGTAGCATGGATGCGACTTTTCCTTGGGAGGGGGATATGAAAAGAAAGCCGATCCCACCGAGTGCGGTGACGGATCTTCAATCGGTACTCATGGTTTTGATTGTTACCATGTAATTATATCCAACAATCGAAATCATAGCTTCCGTACTGTTAAAATAAACCGGCTTCATTATTGAAACTGATCGTAAAATTAATACTATCGTTCTTCGTTTGTGAGGAAGTAGAATCATAATTTAATTTGTCTTCTTAAAAAAGGAACCACTTTGGTACTACGCCCCGTGAAGGTGAGTACCTTCCAGGTCATAGATATATCGATTACGTGAGACTTACGGCCATCTCTATGGCACCCACATGCAAGGCTGTATTGTTACGTGCCGACCCCGTGATAACCCCTTTCGGTACTTCCAGGAAGGGGCTGGTGGCTCAGACGACCTGGAATCTCCCAGCCGGCCTGTGGGGTGCGGCCCGCCTTTCCGTGTATTGTTCTCGGCGGTCTGCTTACCTACGACTTCCTTGGAGATTCAACGGGAATGTTCTGCCGGTAGTGACATCGTGAAATTTCTGGATCAAATCACGCAGCTATAAGTAGGGACAAGAGTCTAGCCCCTGCGATCTAACTGTGGCTCCACCATGCCGAATACTTCCGAACAAACCCGAGAGTTATCGAGATGTAAGTGTGGCACTAACGCCGGCTACTCCTCATGTTACGGCGGTCAGTTCAAATTGTTTAAGTTCTCACTCGTCAACAAGCTACTGTGACAAATACCACAAAATAACAAATATCACAAAAAGCAGGCTCAAACACAGACAAGAAATTTTAAAATGACAAATATCACAAAAAGCAGGCTCAAACACAGACAAGAAATTTTAAAATAACAAATATTAAAAAAGCAGGCACAAACACAGGCATGAAATTTTAAAATGACAAATATCACAAAAAGCAGGCTCAAACACAGGCAATAAATTTTAAAATGACCATACAAACATACCTGGTGAATTTGACGATGCTGCTTCCTGGGCTTCTAATTTTTCACATCGGTGTCCTTGGTTCGGTCACAAAAGTTTCTTTCGATAGTCTGTACACGTAACATTTTTTTAATTATAATGCTGCTAATTACAGTAGGCCTTAACTCGAAAATAAAACACTTATCTTACAACAATCCACGCTACACACTACAAGTTATTACACTATATACACGAGACTGGGGACAGTCAGTTTCCCTGAAGTAAGGAAACAGCGATATTATGTGCCTCTGTGCCGTCAGGTTTCCTCATAGCTGAGCACTTCTTTTCTTTTTTCCTTTTAGTGGAAAACAATCTCCTCTGTGGCACTATGCATCTTTTGCTTGACAGAGGTACCGATTTGTCTCTCCTCAAGGGTTCGCAGCTTTCATTACAACGGACAGCAGCTATGGTCGCTTTTAGTGATGTCATATGGCGTTTAAGAACTGTGATTTCACTTTCTGATCGTATTCCTCTAATTAACTGAGTGAACTCTTCTGTTAGTTTCTCTTTTTCAGTCTCCAAAGTTAGAGTAGATTGCTTATTTCCCTTCTTCGCGAGCTCTTCTATAATATTGTCCTTCTCAGTGGCACAGTGTTCATCTGTATGAATGAATAAGTCATCCTCACTGTTTCTGTCGCCATTATCATTATGCAGCGAACTGAACACTTCATTCTGGCTCCTTATAAGCAAGCAAATGCTATGGATATGCTTGCACATATTCCATTTTATGCTGGAATCAACACAGGTGCAAGTGTATTGATGAATGCAGGCACTGCATTCCTCGCAAACTAATTTGCAATTGCAGTTACAAATATTTTCCTGCACGAAATAGGTCTCCTTGACATCGGAAGATGAAGGAATTATCCAGCCATTTGCTTCTTTAATTATCAGACCTGAATTTACCTGCAAACCTGCTTTGTGTCTGCTTCTAAGATCTTTAAGTTTACTCGTTACTTTTCCTCATTAAGTTGTTTCATTACAGCTGGAACCATGATTTCAAATGCTGTGATATCTCCTTCCTGCATTAAGGTCCTAATAAGTTTATATACCTCAGCCTGCTTCTCCTTTCCTTTCGCTTTTGAAATGTTCTTCCACCAACCGATCAAACAACTTATCTCTTACGAAGGTCATCAAAGCATGAATTGCTTTATCTAGTCGCTTGACATTTTTACCATGTAAATATATATATATATTTTAGTGTCCTATGCATTCTTTCGATGTGCATATTAGTGTTCAGGCCACTGTTTATTCTGTAACAATAAGCCCATGACTTTACATTTTTCAGATAATTTTCCCGAAAATATATGGCAAATTCAATTGTGTCAGGATCCTCATTAAGTTGTTTCATTACAGCTGGAACCATGATTTCAAATGCTGTGATATCTCTTTCCTGCATTAAAGTCCTAATAAGTTTATATACCTCAGCCTGCTTCTCCTTTCCTTTCGCTTTTGAAATGTTCTTCCTCCAAGCCCTGTCTACATGCCAGGAACAGAAGAGTCGCATTTCTGGTTGCTCCATTGTTGAAATCCAGGCCGTGAAGAAAGATTCTGCCATATCAGACATAAAAACTTTAGGAGTTAATTTTCCAACCTCTTCTCTTACATACTCAAAAAATATAGAAAGGACATATTGATCACTTCTATTAGATATGAGAAAACCACACGGGAACCCCTGTCTCATATCGTCTAGAACAAGAAGTGTGGTCAGTTCGAAACCGTAACTATTCATTCCATGAGTCCCATCGACACAAATACAGTCGCTTCCATACTTCTTCAAGATTTCTCGCTGGGCACTGTTCATGATAATTAATACAAAATCACTTGCCATTAATCCTGGGTGTTTTTCATTCACTGTGTCTTGGGGTTTATAATACAGAACACATGGATTATCACTAGAATTTACTTCATTTACCCAAGCTTCAACGCTAGTACCGTCATCACTGTGTCTCACGGACGAGGAAGATAAGTTGAAGCAGTGTTCAATGTTGTACAAGTCTTTCTTTGTTAAGAGGTGAATCCGATCTAGTTTAGAGTCCGAAAGTGAGTCGCGGACCTTGTCTAGTATGGCATCAAACGAAATTTTGTTGGCGATGTCTGTAGCCAAGCTTCTTTTTTCCATTTCTGTTAGACTCAGGTGAGCTACATCATTTTCATGCCCTACGTGTGTTGGTATATAATCAACTCTACAGGTTCCATCCTCAAACTCAAGTACCTGCATACCTGAAGGGCAGTTTCCATTTATTTTGTTACTTCCTTGAGTTTTAATATGTCTAATCCCTGTACTTTCAGAATAGTAATGTCCCGAACGATGGCACGTATAGTAATGTCTAGCAACATTGTCAGCGCCACGGTGCGAACCACGCTTTTTAACATATTTAGCCAAGCATTTCTTTTCAGTTTCTTCCTTCCACTGTAGAAAATCTTGCAATGTACGAAACTCGTTACGTTCCAGCTTAACGGAAATACAATGTTCTGATTCTAAGTGTTCATGAAAACTTTTCTTCACAGCGGTTGTAAAACTGCACAATGCACACTGTAACCTCTTCTCATTATGATAAACAGCCCCGTGAAATTGCCGTTCATGCTGTTTAAAAACGTACTGGTTATTGAACTGTTTGTCGCAACTTTCACACTTATAAGCATATGTTTTCTTGCTGTTTTTAAGGGGAGCTATATCACCTAATTTGTCTGGATGTACTTTTGACATGTGTTTCCTAAGATTTTTGTTATAAACGTAGCTGTTTCCACATTCCGAACAGATATATGATTTTGGCATTTTAAAAATGATAGTACGAACCGTATAACTTAAGACACGTACATCACCAGTTAAAGATAATTTCTTCTACCCCTACAAACCGACCGTATAACTTACGACACATATATCACCTGTTAAAGATAATTTCTTCTACCACTACAAACCAGTTAAGAAAGGCGCCAGGCAACACAGAACACACTAAACGCCAGCTGGAATTCCAAAGGGAGGCGGGTCATTTACCTCCACCCCCTGGCAAGTGCATTCGATAACTCTCGGGTTTGTTCGGAAGTATTCGGCGTGGTGGAGCCATAGTTAGATCGCAGGGGCTTGACTCTTGTTAAGAAGGGAGCCTATAGTCGCGGACAGTCAGTCAGAGTTGGACTCCGTGTGGAAGTCAATGTTACAGTAAGTGAGAGTTGGGCTCCGAGGTGGAGCCAGTGTGACACTCAGTGAGTTGGGGTTCGGTGGCTGGGCTGAGGGCGACAGAGGTGTTGGCTGTCGTTATAGAGTCCCACCGAGGTTTGAACCACGCGTTGTTGTTGTGGTGACGGAGAGACCGGTGTGTAGGTGCAGGCGAAAGAACGAAAGGCTGTACTTGCGTGTTCGTGTAAATTTGTGGACCGAGGATCGCCGTAAGCCAGCGAGGAAACGCGCTATCACGAGTGCAAGGATAAATGGACCTGTGTTAATGTTTGCTGTTGTGAGTATCGTCCTGCTGTTGAATGCTGTTGGGATGTTTAGTTGTTCACTGCATGGGACTGTGTGAAAAACTGGACCATAAGTGGAGTCGAACCAACGAGCAGTCGTCGTGTGTTGTATAGCCAGCGTTCAAATCCAGCTGTCTACGAACGCGGAGGTGACTGGACTTTGGGAAAGTGAAAGTAAGGATTATAGATGTTCCCAGGTAGCAACCGGCCGGGACTCCCTGGTGTGTGTACAGAAGAGAGATTTGTAAATAGACTAGTCATTAGTGTGGCCATTCATAACTTAGAATTGCTTGTGTTTAAATATGTATGTGTATTTATTAGGTCATCCTAAAATAAATTAGAGTAATGACACAGATGGAGTTTTATTCGTAAGAGTATCTTCCCCATCCCATGTCTTTCTTGCCCCTGTCAGTGCCGGGAATCGAATGGAGGATGTCATAAGTCAAATTCTAAAATAAGGAGATCTGAAAGTAAACAGCCGGCCGCCCCGCGGCGTGCGGGTAGCGTGCCTGCCTCTTACCCGGAGGTCCCGGTTTCAATTCCCGGCCAGGTCAGGAATTTTTACCTGGATCTGAGGGCTGGTTCGAGGTCCACTCAGACTACGTGATTATAATTGAGGAGCTAGCTGACGGTGAAATGGCGGCCCCGGTCTAGAAAGCCAAGAATAACGGCCGAGGGGATGCGTCGTAATCTCGTAACCTCATAATTTGCATATCTTCGGGTTGAGCAGCGGTCGCTTGGTAGGCGATGGCCCTTCGGCGCTGTTGAGCCATGGGGTTTGGTTTTGAAAAGTAAACAGAGAAGGAAGCGACATCCCTGCAAGGCTCTTTAGGTTACAGCTACTTCTGTCCCGTCTTGTGCACTTAGGACAGTTGGAAAATGTACGTCTCAATAAATGCTCCTCATAAAACATTTGTCAAAATACTTACTGTACCTGTTTATAACAATAAATGGCTAGCTCCATGTCGTTGGTTTCTGGCACGTTAATAAAAATTATACGTACGTGTATTACCGTCACATAACTGTAACTTTATTCTAATATGTTCTGAATTCCAGGCTTACGAGTGAAACTAATAGGACAAAGCAAACCCTACCTAGCATATGTTGTGACATGTATTTTTCTTTAAAAACTAACAGAATATCTATACCCATACCCCTTACATTCTATATACAGGGTGAACAAAATATGCCGCACTTGGAGGTCGGCATGCGATTCCTCATCCCACTGCAAGACAAAAATTTCTCTACCGCGAGGTACACCTCTACGCCGCAAGTTTAAATATTGCGCCAATTGGAACTCATCTACAGGAGAAACTCTGAACTTTAAAATCTGTATCAGCACATAAGTTTTCTCAGAAGATGTCACTACCGTAAATTTTGTGATTACGAAGTTGTCAGTACTGTGTGGAGTTCAACTTGTTTTGTTTTCTATTGATCAAGAAGTGTGGACATTCTCTGATAGATCTCTCTACAAAAAAACTATGATCATGCACCCTGGTGCGAAGTTAAGGAGCCCTTTGAAGAAATTTTGTATTCATAAGTTTTCTCTTTACTAAATCTCGTTCTTTCATTTGTGGGTTGGCAATATTAATATTTTCTTTCCGCCAGTTTTGAAGTTAGCCAATCAATTATTTCTGTAATTAATTTTTGACCAATCGTGTCTTTCTTCTTCAATTTTGATGTGTAACTTTTAGCCAGCCAATAATAGCCTGTGGGTGTGGCTGTTTTATTCATGAAAGGTCTCGAATTTTCCTCGAGGGTATAAAAACTGCTGATTTTCTTGTCTCTCGGCCACATCATCAACATTTAGCTTAGTGTATGGATATGTAGCGGGAGGCGGGAATCGCCTCCTTCTTCAGGCAGCAGCTCTTCAATAACGTAATGGCCGCGTAACATCCTTATTTCTTGCTAGCTCAGCAGTTTAACCCGCGGGGAAGGTCCGAAATCTTTACTATGTAACCTATCACTTAAACATGTAGAATTCTATGAAAACTACATCTATCTGTAACTGTAAATCGGGGATAGAGAGTGCTTTACCCTCTTGAGCTCCCCTTCATGTTGGATTTGAGGTGACTACGTTTTCGTAACCGTTGTTCTGCTCTTCCTTAATGTGTTAAATTTATTCTGTATACGAGTCACCTCCATAGCTTGGGAATAGCCCCTGTTTCATCGGCCTAGTGCCTTTTAGGTTTTAAATGTGTATTTAGGAGTGCAAGTTCTCGCCTCCATTCATTTTGCATTTTGGGCCATTAACTTAACCTGTTATTTTTCTACTAAGGCCCAGTAGGTTGGGTACAAGATACCCCTGTTTCTTTGTAAGTGTGCCTTGAGGGCAGTTAATGGTAAAGACTGTTGTGGCCTTTGATAGGCTCAGAAAATTGAGAGCAGGTCAGCTCTTTTATATGTGGTAAAATTGCCTCTAGGAGGCCTGATAGGGTTTTTGGAGCCAAGGCTCCATGAATGAAGGGGTTTTCTGCCTTTTGGTAAATATATGGTTGTGAGCTGAGAGCTCAGAAATTGTAAAAATTAGGGCTTGAGGCCCAGATTGTTAAATTGTCTCTAAATCTTGGCTTTCCTGGTCTTGTACCTGATTTGACTTGTTATTTGTTGAATTTTATGTGAAAATTGTTAAGTTTTGATATTTTCGAAAATATAACCTTTAATGCAATTTTAATTCATATCTGAGATTTGTGGATAGACCCATTCCAGCCCGCACCTTCTTTCACCTCTGCATTCCACGGGTAACCCTGTAACAGTTTCTATAGCCAAATCGGATCTGGTGCTGTTGGAAAGCAAGTCGAAAACGAGAAGCTGGCAACACTGTCACATCCTGCAGCGCATCGGGATGTAGGGAATAGAGAAACGTGCATCATCTCGCTCTACCGTGCCCGCTGTCGCAGCTCACTGAGTACACGGCTGGGTTATCAAACCCACGTGCACGATGGAGCTACGGCTCGAATCTACGTCAGGTTGGTTTTTTTTTCTATTGTGTGGGTCCCTAGTTCCCGTCGTGTAACTGCGTTTGCAAGCATGACATACTGTTGTCACATGACACTAGTCGAACACATGACAGTGTGATCCATTCAACTGAATGCAAGAGTCGACTAACCACGCAATACACAACCATAACTGGTCCCGTCGTCCGCCTCCATGGCTAAATGGTTAGCGTGCTGGCCTTTGGTCACAGGGGTCCCGGGTTCGATTCCCGGCAGGGTCGGGAATTTTAACCTTAATTGGTTAATTTCGCTGGCACGGGGGCTGGGTGTATGTGACGTCTTCATCATCATTTCATCCTCATCACGACACGCAGGTCGCCTACGGGTGTCAAATAAAAAGACCTGCATCTGGCGAGCCAAACTTGTCCTCGGACACTCCCGGCACTAAAAGCCATACGCCATTTCATTTTTATTTTTTATTTTTTTTAATTTTTATTTTTTTACTGGTAAGGTCAAGTGCATGTAGGGCGGCTTCCTGATGGAGTGCACAATCGGCGAATACGTCGATATGCTTTTAGTGTTGGGTGCAGCCGATAACCAAGCTTCTGCTGCTGCTTGTGAGTATGCAGCACGGTACCCTCAGAGGTGCCATCCCGATAAGAATGTTTTTCGTCGCCTTGAGCAACGCCTGCGGGAAACCGGTAATCTTCGTCCACAAGTAGTGGACAGAGATCGTCTAAGGACTAGACGTACTCCACAAACAAAGGACGACATTCATGAAGCCGTTCACCAATCACCTCGGCGAAGTACCCGTGATATTGCAAGGCAGTTCCAGGTATCTCGAACACTGGTTGTTGACGTGTTGCACGACGAAAAACTGCATCCATATCATTACACGTTAACTCACCACCTGCGGCCAGAAGACCGCATTCAACGAGTACAGTTCTGTGAATGGCTTTTGTAACAAGTTGAAGATAACGAACGTTTTATAAAGAATGTGGTATGGAGTGACGAACGTACCTTCACTCGTGAAGGTATTTTCAACCATCAAAACAGCCATTATTGCTCTGACCACAACCCACATGCCACCCGTGAACGTGGCTTTCTGGCACGCTTTGGAATACGCCTGTGGGCTGGAATCGTGGTAGGAGTGCTTTAAGGCCCTTACCTATTGCCGGACAAGTTGAATGCGCCCCGCTATCGTACGTTTCTGGGCAATACTTAGCCTGACGCTATAGAAAACGTTACACTTGGTGTTCGGCGACAGCTATGGTTTCAGCATGATGGTGCACCGCCACACTTTGCGTAACTGGTTAAATGAAGCGTTTCCAGGGAAATGGATTGGTCGTGGAGGTCCAATGTTCTGGCCTCCACGTTCCCCGGACCTTAATCCACTAGATATTTATTTGTGGGGACACTTAAGGGAACATGTTTATAGTACTCCACCCATGGATGTGCAAGACCTAATAGCTCGCGTGCACGCTGCATCGGCAATGATGGATGCAGGTGTGTTGCGTAGGGACCGGCAAAGTATGTTCCAGCGAGTGGCGAAGTGTTTGTAAATGCAAGGTGGTCGCTTTGAACATCTGCTGTGAAGTGAACATTGCTCGTAAGTGTACGTACCGGCTCTGTGAATATAAGACTGGACGTCACACGTACACTATGGAATTATTGTGCGTAGCATAATGGGCAATCCAGTGCAGCCTACCTACTGTACTGTATTACGTTGCCTTTAACCGCATTGGATAGAGACGATGTTACTGTATCCAATATTATGTTCTACGTATTGGCTTCATTTGTGCAAAGGACGAAACAAGGTGGTCGTTTACGTCTGTAAGAAGTTCATGTTATGTTTGAATGTTTAAATAAAGGTAACTGTAACGGTATGACAGAACATAGTGTATTGCATAGTGGACGTGTACATTGGATACAATTTGATACATTAAGTGAAAAAAAGTTGGCGCGAACGTGACTCGATCATCGACCCGTCCGCAGAACCGGCATTTATGGCATTACCTCATCTCACTGAACTAATGAGGACGAGTTCGACTGTGCTAGCGGGAACACATATGTGCTTCTCGCTCCGCTGTCTCTCTCCTCTCACCGAGACCTTCTGAGACCTTCGAGAGATTACGCTACCTGTCCCAGCCGGTTACCGCTTCTCGGTACCTAGGGTTAGATAGGGAATCTGTGGCCCAGGGACCCGCTTAACAACGGATCATCCCGCGTCCACTAGCTCGTTCTCGAATGTCCCCACACAGAAACACACGGCGCCAGACTCATAATCTCCAAAAGAGCAAAAATGCGCTTAGGAAGGAGCAATTTGTCAGCGAGTCTGGGGTCACAACAGACAAATGCGACGAACTTCAAGAGCTGACGGAGAGTGAGGAGATGCCGTTATCACGGCTCCCTGCCCACTCTACGGCCGTCAGTCCATCAGCGGAGGGTACAGCGCTGTTCTCACAGCGCACCCCCACGCCAACCAGTCCCAGTAGGGTGGGGCTGACCAGCCCCATATCACCACACAAGGGCACCTTTCAGGACTATCTCCGTTTCCTGTCTTCAGGGAGTCCTACCCAGGCCGCCAACGGCCATACCATGTTGTGCTCCACGGTGCTATCACTGCAGTTGAGCAACATAGGCCTTGGTCAGTGCTTGGATGGGTGTCCACAAGCGCGCAGCTCATCGCTAACGGCCCCCGCTACGGCCAATGACCCGGCCGAGCGGGGACCGGTGGCGACTCAACATAGCCTGCCTCCCGTGAGCAGTGGGCGAAATGCGTCAGAGGAGCAGAGAACAGACTGTACCCATGATTCTCTGCAAGTAAACCAGACGCAGGACGCTTACGTAACGGGGAGCGGCGCGCAGTACTTTGCGCTCACCTCCACCACTAATACAACCACCACCACCACCACCACCACCACCACCACCAGGAAAACTCCCATAACCACCCTGTCAGTACCACTGGCAAGCATATACCAGTGCAGCCGCTGCCCACTTGGCAAGCCGGCCATCGAGCCGAGCCCCTAGAGAAGAGCGCGCAGCACAGGGAAAGTGAATCAGTGAGCATGGCGTTATGTGTGAGTGAACGGGAACCGGGGCTAGCCCCCGAAGTGCCGGAACTCGCATCAGGGAAGGAGCAGCCACATGACTCCACTGAGTCAGTGACTGGGGAGATACACAAACAGGAGACTACTTCTCCCCCCAACAAAAACCTTGTACCGAAACCCAACCTAGTGGCAAGCCAGCCGGACGCCGGGAAAGCGGGACCCAGTTCCGCTAACCCGAGCGACGAGTCGGCGCCCAAGGGAAGGAAAGAGGGCAAGAAAAGACGGACTCGGCGGAAGGCGCCACGTAAAGTCCTACTCCCCCAACCCCCCAAGCAAGCCGGCAAATCGGACTCTGACTTGGATGAGGCAAAGCTAGTGATTGCTGTATCAAGCACATCCCAGGATGCCGATTCTGATGGTTCGGAGGGAGAGGAACTGTGCGAGCACGGGGTGACCGAAACCTTGGACCCAGCCACCCAGCCGGGAAACCAGGATGACGGTTTCAGGGAGGCCAAGAGCGGGAGAAAGAGAAAAGGCGAGGAGAAAGGGAAAGGCACCAAGCCTCTGAACCGTAAGGCTCAGCAAGGCGGGGGCCGAAAACTGAGTACCCGAGCCGAAAGCTCCAGAGACACGTCCATAAACACGATTATGGCACCACCAACAACACAAGTCACACATCAGAAACCAACCCAGCCACCCCAAACAACAAAACTAATCACCCGTAAGGGGTCAACCCCCGCCCCTCACGGTATACACCACCAACACAAAAACACTAGAAATGGAGCTCCTCAAAAAGCTACCACATGATCAGAGAAAATACTACTTCTCTAGGCCGAGAGTTGACGCGCATGAAGCGATCCGGCTACACATGACTAGCTTTGAGAATTACGAGGTTGCTATCGGAGTGCTGAAAGGGCTGAATATTAATTTTGTAAAAGTATTGCCCAATAGCACAATGAAGCGGTTCGTAGTGAGGACCCCCATTAATGGAAGTAATGTGGACGAAATCCAGCTTGCATTGAAAGCACAGGATATCCCCGCATTCTCCGTGGTGCGGATGCGTACAGGGAATAGGCCAGCCAAGGGCAACCTATTCCTAGTTGCCGTGGCGGATACCAGAGGAGCGGACTACCTGAGGAAAATGCGGATGCTGGCGAACATGCTGGTGTCGGTCGAGCCATATCGCCCCCCAGCCACTGGCCCCCAATGTGGAGTGTGCCAGAGGCATGGCCATCCAGGGGCGGCGTGCCGATTAGAGCCCAGATGCCGCAAATGCGCCGCCTCCCACTTGTCCCGCGACTGCCCCCACGGCAACGACCCCGCGTACTCTAAGTGCGCCAACTGCGGGGGGAAACACGCGGCTAATTTTAAGGAGTGTCCCAGCTGCGGGGACTCGAAGCCGCACATCAAGGCAAAGGGCCAAAGGGTGACAAGCATGGCAACCCTAAAGCCCAAGCAGGCCCTTGAGGCTCAAGCGCTTCACGCAAAAAGAACCCAGGCCCCTCAGGTAAAAAAGGACCCCTCAGGACCCGCAGGCCCGTCAGGCACAAAGGGCCAAACACAAGGCCCTTCAGGCAGCCAGAGCTCATCAGGCGGACGTCTCTTGAACTTTAAACCCACACGGACGGAGGTTGAACACAACCCTGGGCCCTCAGCCCAACCAGCCCTCACCACCGTCCAGAACAAGAGCAAGATCCCCAACCATAATAAGAAGGCCCAGCCCCATGCGAAGAAACCAAGGCAGGTTAAGACCACACAAACTCTTCCCGAGCAGCCACAGGGCCAGCCCCCGGCAAGCTCCACCCCCCGCAAGAAACCTGCCGATAGCAAACAAGCATCCGCAACACCACCCCCGACGTCCGCCCCCGACACCACACCAACACCACCACCAACACAGCAACAGGCACAGCAGCCAGAGGGGAACATGGCAGTAAAGGCGTTCAGGGAAAGGATAGAAGAAATCCTGAAAATCTTCTTCCCGAACCTGAACCTCACGGCGGTCATAACCACGGGAGTTCTGATGGCCAACATGCTCCCATTCCCCTGGCTAAGCGACCTGGCTAAAGTGATCTCTGACCTCCTGACCCGAGATGTCTGAACAACACGATGACGACGATAATAATAATAACACGCAGGAGCTTCGAGTTCTAATATGGAACTGCCAGGGCGTCAGGTCTAGAAAATACGAACTCGAAGCCTTCCTAGCCGCGAACGCTATACACGTAGCTCCCCTAACAGAAACCTTCCTCCCACCGGGTAAGAAGTTCATCATAAGAGGCTACAAATTACACAGAAGCGACAAGGCTAATAGAGTCGGAGGAATGGCAGTTCTGGTAAGGAAGGACATTAAACATATGGAACTAGACTTACCAGAGCTGGTCGAGCTGGAAGTATGCGGAATTACCATGCCAGTGAGAGGAACACTTGTCAATGTCATATCGGCATACTCCAGGCCTAAAAACCTTAACACACAAGACATTGAATCGGTACTAAGGCTAAATCGAAACACGATCCTAGAAGGAGACCTAAACTCGAAACACGCCAGCTGGGGATGCCTGAAACCTAACGCAGACGGCACAAGGCTGTACAACCACATGCTATCCCAGGACTATGTGGTAACAGCCCCCAGTGAACCCACGTTCCTAGCGCCAAACGAGCAGGTCGACGATATACTAGACATAGCCCTACTGTGACATATTCCTCAAAGACACAGCATAAAGGTCATTAACGACCTAGGTTCAAGGCATCAGCCAGTGATACTTACACTGGACGCGAACCCAGAGCAATATGAGAATAACCCCAAGCGCCGACTCAACTATAAAGCAGCCAAATGGGGTAAATTCGAAAGAAAACTCGATTCACTCCTACAAGGGACCGAAGGCATACAAATTGTAAACCCAGCCCAAACGGATGAATCTTTAAAGACACTCATAAATGCGATCCAGGCAGCCACAACTGCGAGTATCCCGGTACACAAACCTAAACAACACACTAACATCGAAATACCGGCCCACATTAAAGATCTAATACGCACGCGCAACCAACACAAGCGCAACTGGGTCCGATACCATCGCGATGAAGACCGGATACGTAAAAATGAACTCGGAACTGAAATCGAAACCGAATTAATGGAATACAGGTCGCGGATCTGGAATAACAAACTGAGTACGTTTGACACAAATACCACACCGGTGTGGAACTTAGCGAGACATTTCACGCGAGAACCACACGTGATCCCAACAATTAAGGGACCTAACGGACCAGTATACGAAAACCAAGATAAAGCCGAGGTGATAGCTGACTCACTGGAAGAGGCCTTTACGCCCAATGACGAACCGTCAGATCCCACCTTCATTAGACAAACAGAGGCCAAGGTAGCGGAATTCCTAGCAAACGCACCTAAGCCCGAGGTAAAGAAGAATAATATCCACGAAATTAAGTGGATAATAGATCACCTTAACCCGAAGAAGGCACCCGGCCCAGACGATATTCAGAACATAATACTCAAAAAGCTAACTCCGAAAGCCCTCGCACTACTCACTAAAATATACAATGCAATGTTCCAATTGCAGTATTACCCGGGACAGTGGAAAAAGGCGAGAATACTTGTATTTGGCAAACCAGGCAAGGACAAATCTAACCCTAATAATTACAGGCCCATCAGCCTCCTGGACGCCCTCAGCAAAGTATTCGAGAAAATACTGATGAAAAGGCTAATAGCACATATCAAGGAAAGAGGGATCATTCGAAATGAACAATTCGGTTTTAGGAAAGGCCACTCCGCCCCACAACTGCTTACCCGGGTCTTAGAACAAGCAACCATCGGACTAAACAAGCGGAGGGACACAGACACGGTATTCCTTGATATCCAGAAGGCATTCGATAAAGTCTGGCACGAAGGCCTATTAGCGAAATTAATAGACCTCGAATTCCACCCAGGGTACATAAGATTAATTAAATCATACCTGGAAGGCCGAGAGTTCCAAGTAGATGTTCATAACACACTGTCAAGCACGCGACCGATCAGGGCGGGCGTAGCCCAAGGGTCACTAATAGGGCCGATTCTGTTCATCCTATTTACGAATGACATGCCGACAGCGGAACTCACTACCACGCACCTCTACGCGGATGACACTGCTATCACAGTACAACACCCTCAGCTAGCATGCACCCGAAAGAGACTACAAGTAGCACTCCGAACCCTCGAGCCCTGCCTAACCAAATGGCGTATCAAGGTCAACGTTGACAAATGCCAAGCTGTGATGTTCACTAGGAAGAACAGATGCACACATAGGCCAGCCAATATCAAACCTCTCAAACTATTTAATCAAGATATAGCATGGCACGACAAGGTCAAATATCTAGGAGTAGTCCTAGATAGAAAACTAACCGTGCTATATCACATTAAAGACATCCAGCGGAAAACACACACACGACTGTCACAGCTCTATCCTATACTGAATAAAAGATCCAGTATTAACAAAAGAGTAGCAATCAACATGTACAAGGCCCTAATTAGGCCAATAATAACGTACGCAGCCCCCGCCTGGGGCTACACTGCTATGACGAACCTGGATAAGCTGGAACTAATACAAAACAAATGCATTCGAGCAGCGGCTGGACTCCCGTACGACACACCAATACACCACCTCCAGTTCACCTTGAGCCACCGGCGAGTGCAGACGTACGGATTGGAGGGTCCCTGGAGTGGGAGAAGGTAGTGTAAGTGCGGAGTGCAGGAAGGCAGCAAGGTGCTTACAGGCAATGATTGGTGTAGAACAGTACAGGGCGAGCATAGGAGGTTGGGAGGGAAGAAAGAAGAAAGAAGAAGTGAAGACAAGAGGATGTAAAATAGAACTGGATAAAATAGGAGAATTAATGCTTTCTGCAGCGGTGATTTTGATATTGCTTTGGATCGGTGGGGTAGAACTGAACCCAGGTCCGACTTCGAGGGGAAATATGAGCTGGGAGGATATGGAAACAATCAGAAAAATCGTAAAAGAGGTGGTCGCGGAGGCATGTCCCTTCGAACAAATCAAAAACATGATCAAGGAACAAACGAGGGAGTTTGAAAAAATGAGAAAAAATGGCGCAGAAGTTTCAGCATTAAGAGAGGAGATAGGGAGATTAGAAGAGGAGATGTCGAAACTGAAAGCCGAAGTAGTTGCTAACACTCGAAATCGCAGAAATAAATGCCTATTTATACATAGAGTGCAAGAGGGGAAGAAGGAAGATAAGACGAGTATAATTTATAAAGTAGTGGACATAATTCAAGGGAAAATGAAAATAAATTTCAGTGAAGTGGACATAGATGATGTGACAATAGTGGGAAGATTTAGAGGTAATAGGCCTATCAAAGTGCAACTATTTTCTACATTGATGGCTGATACAGTGGTGCGTAATGCAGGTAACGTGCAGAGGGAAAAAATATGGATAAGGAGGGACATGGGAACTGAAGCGTGGAGGAATGAAAGAATTCTTAAAAAACACATGATACGAGCCAGGCAGCAGGGGTTGAAAGCAATCATCAGAGGACAGGAATTAGTGGTGTCAGGCAACAACTGGAGGATAATATGGTCGGTGAATAGACTGATGGACCTAGAACGGAGGATGAAACATGATGAAGAGGCAAAGAGAAGTGTAGAGAATAATGGGGAAGATAAATGAGTGAAAGATAATAGGCAAGTGAAAGATAACGAGGGTAGAAGTGCAATTATCGGAAGTATTACTGAAAAGTGTCAAGAGAGCCATAGAGAGGTGCTAAGTGGAAGTGAGTGTATGAACAACGACAAGGAAAGAACAGTGGACGGACAGTGCAGTGGAGAGGCTGAAGAACAAACGGGTGATGGGGGCAAGGAGAGTGAGCAACAAGAAGCTGGGAGAGCAGAGTGTAGTGGTGTAGTGAGCAACAGAGGTGCCGAGAAGATTGATCAGCAGGAAGGTAAAACAATCATGAGTAAAGGAAGAAATAAGAACTTAAATGACTTCTGGGGAATAAATACAAGGAGCAAGAACAGAGGGGGAGACTTAGAAGAGAGGGAGGGAAAGTTATAACTATATTGGAAAATAAGATGTGTGAATATTGAGGGGGTAATGAATAAATTAGGGAATAAAAAGGTACGGGAAGTAATAGAAAGTTTCGATATTGTGGCACTCTTGGAGACGTGGCTGGATTCAGGGAGGGAGATTTCATGGAAGGGGTTTGTGATAAATAGATATAGAAGAAAGGAGTAGAATAAGGGCCGCGACCCAGGAGGGATGATAGTTTTAAAAAGGGAAGAAATTAGTGATTTGGTAGAGGATATAGAGACGGATATGAAAGAAACTATATGGCTGAGATTGAATATGGGAGGGGTTGAGGGAGAAAGGAAGAATATAAATCTAGCTTTCGTTTACTGCCATCCTAGTAGTTCAGCACATACAAATAAATGCTTTTTGAAGAGTTATTGGTGGACATTAGTAGAATAAGAGGAAAGTTCCCAGGAGAAGAGGATATGTTGTTATTCGGGGATTGGAATGCGAGAATAGGGGAGCAGAGCCCTGTATATAGTAGGGAGGATGGACTGTGTATGTGGAAGGGTAGAAGGAGTGAGGATAAAATTATAAACAGTTATGGGGAAAAGCTCCTTGAGATGTGCGCTGTGGGGAATTTGTTTATTCTGAATGGATGGATGGAGGGTGACAGTGGGGGGAAATTGACATATGTCACTAAGAAGGGTGGTAGTGTGATAGCCATGATCTTAAGTTCGGAAGGAGTGATTGAGGATATTGTGAGAATGGAAGTAGGAGACTGGATTCAGTCACACCATTTCCCAGTGTGGGTTATGTTGAAAAGAGGGGAAGAGAAGGGTACAAGGAAGAAAGCTGGGACGAAGGATAATCACGGGAGTGGATATACACTGACTGACAGAACAAATGCAACACCAAGAAGGAGTGGTCAGAACTTTATGCCAATTGCTGGGTAGACTGACGTCACTGAGGTATGCTCATGATGTGAAATGCGCCGCTGTGCTGCGCACGTAGCGAAAGATAAATGGGATACGGCGTTGGTGAATGGCCCACTTCGTACCGTGATTTCTCAGCCGACAGTCATTGTAGAACGTGTTGTCGTGTGCCACAGGACACGTGTATAGCTAAGAATGCCAGGCCGCCGTCAACGGAGGCATTTCCAGCAGACAGACGACTTTACGAGGGGTATGGTGATCGGGCTGAGAAGGGCAGGTTGGTCGCTTCGTCAAATCGCAGCCGATACCCATAGGGATGTGTCCACGGTGCAGCGCCTGTGGCGAAGATGGTTGGCGCAGGGACATGTGGCACGTGCGAGGGGTCCAGGCGCAGCCCGAGTGACGTCAGCACGCGAGGATCGGCGCATCCGCCGCCAAGCGGTGGCAGCCCCGTACGCCACGTCAACCGCCATTCTTCAGCATGTGCAAGACACCCTGGCTGTTCCAATATCGACCAGAACAATTTCCCGTCGATTGGTTGAAGGAGGCCTGCACTCCCGGCGTCCGCTCAGAAGACTACCATTGACTCCACAGCATAGACGTGCACGCCTGGCATGGTGCCGGGCTAGAGCGACTTGGATGAGGGAATGGCGGAACGTCGTGTTCTCCGATGAGTCACGCTTCTGTTCTGTCAGTGATAGTCACCGCAGACGAGTGTGGCGTCGGCGTGGAGAAAGGTCAAATCCGGCAGTAACTGTGGAGCGCCCTACCGCTAGACAATGCGGCATCATGGTTTGGGGCGCTATTGCGTATGATTCCACGTCACCTCTAGTGCGTATTCAAGGCACGTTAAATGCCCACCGCTACGTGCAGCATGTGCTGCGGCCGGTGGCACTCCCGTACCTTCAGGGGCTGCCCAATGCTCTGTTTCAGCAGGATAATGCCCGCCCACACACTGCTCGCATCTCCCAACAGGCTCTACGAGGTGTACATATGCTTCCGTGGCCAGCGTACTCTCCGGATCTCTCACCAATCGAACACGTGTGGGATCTTATTGGACGCCGTTTGCAAACTCTGCCCCAGCCTCGTACGGACGACCAACTGTGGCAAATGGTTGACAGAGAATGGAGAACCATCCCTCAGGACACCATCCGCACTCTTATTGACTCTGTACCTCGACGTGTTTCTGCGTGCATAGCCGCTCGCGGTGGTCCTACATACTACTGAGTCGATGCCGTGCGCATTGTGTAACCTGCATATCGGTTTGAAATAAACATCAATTATTCGTCCGTGCCGTCTCTGTTTTTCCTCCAACTTTCATCCCTTTCGAACCACTCCTTCTTGGTGTTGCATTTGCTCTGTCAGTCAGTGTAAGTACAAATGGACTGAGGAAGTTGGACGGGATTGGGATAGGGTAGTAAAGGAGGAAGTACAACTTCTGAAATATGGGTGGGAAGGTGCGTTAGAGGAGAATAAGATTGATAAAGCCTTAGAATTGCTACTACATCCGATACTGATGATAGCGCAGAAAGTGCCAGGTGGAAAGAGAAAGAAGAATGAGGGAGAAGCATGGTTTAATAGAGAGTGTGAAGAAATGAGGAGAAAGGTGATGGGTGCGTTAGGAGAATACAGAAAGAAAGGTGGGGGCCAGGAAAGGGAGACTTTCTGCTATTTGAGGAAGGAGTATAAAAAGGAAATTTGTGAGGTAAAAAAGGTGTGGTTAAAGGAACAAATTGAAACCATAAATAAGGAATGTAAATCTAACAACTTTGAGAGAGTATGGGATAAGATTAATAGAATAATTAAGGGTGGAAGGAATATAGAGAGAGTGAGTATTCAGGAAGTTCAATGGGTGAGGTACTTTGAGGAATTACTGGGGGAGAAGGGGGAAGGAAGATGGAGAAGGGCGGGGGAAGAAGTAATTTGGAGATATAGGAGAGTGGCAATATATGAACTGGACAAGGAAATTACAAGAGAGAAAATCCTGGGAGTAATAAGTAGAGTTAGAGGAAAATCAGCCGGAGGATATAATGGGATAAATAACAAGTTCTGGAAAGAAATTAGCAAAAATGAGACTATGATAGAGGGTATAGTTAAACTATTTAACAAGATCTGTGAGGGAGGTAAGTACCCGAAGGAATGGGAAATAGGAATTGCATGCCCAATATATAAAGGCAAGGGTAGTAGGAACAGTGTGAATAATTATAGAGGAATATCTCTGTTAGACTCCTTAAGTAAAATATACACTGGGGTGTTAGCGAACAGAGTAAGTGGGTGGGCGGAAGAAAATGAATTATTGACAGATTTCCAAGGGGGATTTAGGAAAAAGAAGAGAACAGTGGATAATATAATGATAGTGATGACTGTCTTAGAAAAGTACAAGAATATGGCTAGAAGTACGGTTTATGTGGCAGCAATAGATTTTGAGAAAGCGTTTGATAAGGGGAATAGAGAGGCCCTAATACAGAAATTAGGCAGGTTGGGGATTTCAGACAAGATGTTGAAGGCAATAGAGGGTATATATGGGGTTGTCGGTTTTTGTGTAAAGTTGGGAGATGAGAGGCTGAGTAGACCCTTAGAGTCCAGGGTGGGTTTAAAGCAAGGTTGCAAGTTATCGCCTATATTATTTATTTTATTTGTTAACGATATTTTGGAGGGGCATGAGGCAAACAACTGGGCTGTGCCGGTAATTAATGGCCTGGAGGTACCGGGTCTGATATTTGCTGATGACGTGATATTGATGACTCTAACTTCAGGGGGATGAATAGGGCTCTAAATGCAGTGTCGTTGTTTGCGAGGAAATGGGGCTTGAAAATTAATGGTAATAAATCTAAAATATTAGTAGTTCAGGGAAACAAAGGAAGAAAGATAGAAGGGAAATGGATACTACAGGGAAAAGGATTGGAACAAGTTAAAAAGTTGGAATACTTAGGTGTTATTTTTAACAGTAAAGGAACGTGGAAAGACCAGATTAGAAGGATGAAAAACAGAGGTTTGGCAGCGCTAGCCTCAGTCAGAAACTTGATAGCCAAATACCCGAGTATTAGTTATAATACTTTGAGGCTAGTGTTAAGATCGGTTATTTATGGGAGGGTATTGTATGGCGTAGAATTGTGGGGGTTGGATGAGGGAAGAGGGGAATTAAGAAGTATTATCAGTAGTTTTGGAAAGATAATAATGGGTTTACCGAGGTGCACAGCAAATATAGGGGCGGAATTGATGTGTGGAGAGGATTTAGAATCAGAGGGTGTGAAAAGAATAGTTAGATACTGGATGAAGTTAAAAAGACAGGAAGATGGGAGGCAGCGTATGAACAACAAAGGAAGAGCTTGTATAAGTGTGGATGGCTAGAAAAAATTAAGGGATATTTGGAGATGATAGGATTAGGGCACCTGTGGGGGGAGGTATGGACGAAGACAGAAGTTAGAGGGGTGAAGATCCTTGTGAGGAGGATCAGAGATATAAATAGGCAGAAATTAATAGGAAAAAGTAGACTGAGAAATTCGTTGAATGTTTTAACGAAAATAGTGGAGATAGTAGGGATGAATATTAGATTCCATGATAGGTCAAAAAGGTATGGGATGATTTGGTGGATTTTAGGATTGCATAGGCATAGGGGGTGGCTGCAAGGGAGGGACAAGACTGTGTGTATACTCTGCGGGGCAGTAAATGATGATTTTCACTTATTAATTGATTGTGAAGAAACGAGTAAGATAAGGCAAAAATTACTGAGTGCTGAGCAGAAGGAACTATTGGGAAGAGGGGATGAGCAATCAATTCTGAGATGGATTATTCAGCAGTGGGAAAGAGGGGGTGAGTTCAACAGGTATTTATGCGAGGTAAAAAAGTTATGTGAGAGCAGATTGAAGGAGGGTGAGTTAGAGTGATGACAGAAGTTGAAAAGGGATGTACAATGTGTAGATGGTGGAGTGTTATGTATTGATGAAATATGTGAATGTTGTGAGGGAGTAGAGTTAGGTGTGTGGAGGTTGAAATGTGGTGATGATGTTGTAATTGGAGGTATAATGAAAACAAACTGGTGGAGCGTTATTTGTATTGAATGGTAGTTGGTAATAGCTTTTGTGTTTGGTAGGATGTTTATATAATGCTAAAATAAGTGAGTGCTGAGAGGGAGCAGAGTTATGATGGTGGAGGTTGAAATATGGTGTTGGTGAAGAGATGGTATATGAGTGTTTGGTATTTTAAGGTGAAGATGGCTTAGTATCTAGATGGATTATTTATGTCGGAATGTAGTGTTGAGAAGTGGTGTCATTTGGTATATTTCGGTTTGAGATATGTTGAAATGTGGTGCTGGAGAAGTATAGAAAGTTGGTGGTGTATTTATTGTTGTAATAAATGATTTAAGAGTGAAGTTAAAGTATTGGCTGAGAGGTGATGGTAGAGGTAAAAAATATGAAGTGTGTGTGGTATGATGAAATGGGGTGTGAGAGAACTAGGGTGAAGTGATGGTGTATGCATTGTTGTAATATGTAAATCTATTTATGGCGGAATTGTGGAGATGGAGGGGTCTGTGGTGTATTCATTGCTATAATGTGGAGTTGGAGAAATGATGGTAGAGGTATATCTTTTAACTATATTGTATTTTAGAGAAGTAGTACATAAGGGGTCTATATGTAATTGTGAGAGTTGACAAATTGTGGTTTTTGTGGACGAGATGGCAAATTTAATGTAGAGTAAGGCTTGGTATTGAATTAGGTCAAGCATGGTTAAGCAAGGATGAAATTGCAACAGGAGAGGAATAATGTAAACACAGACACGGCCGGTGAGGTAAGGTTGTCTGGACTCAGCAATCCGAGTAGGTCAAGCAGAAAAACAATGGCGGTGATGGAATGTGCTGTGTCAACAAGGACAGTTGGATGCAAGGTGTAGTCTTGCTCCGGGATTGCATAGGTGGTAATCTATCTTTATTTTAAAGTATATATGTCGTTTATTATGTATGTTGAAAGGTGGTGAGGGAGAAGTATTGAGAAATGATGGTGGAGATGGCAAGGAAAGCGAGGAAAGGGTGAGATGGACTCACCCGTAAGACGTCGGGGGGGGGGGGGGAAGGGCCCAAGACTAATATACTTATGCTGGACATGACATGAAGACACTGAGGATGGCTACTGGGTGGCCCTATCTGAGGGGGTCACATATCCGGAGTATCCGACGGACTTCATGGCATGTCCAAGGGGTACGATTAGGAGTGGAATGGTGAGAAGGAAAATATTGTCATCTGGTTAGATCTTGGGGCCTTCAGGAGGTCGCCACGGGAAGGGCCGGCCGAGTCATCACTGGGAGGGTGGCCTTCTTCTCACCAGGGGTGATGACTCGGCCGGACGGTAGGTTATTATGTGGTGTTCTTTTCTTTTTTTTGTTTATAAACTGTGGTGTTCTTTTATTTCTGTTTATGTACATTAACTATGTCTGTTTGTTTTATAGTAGTAGTTTGTGTGTGTGGCTTAAGATGAACGCTGTTATTTTTCTCATTCAACGGATTGATTGTGTATTTGTTTACTGTGTTCTAGAGAAAAATAATAATAAAGATAAAGACAATACGCCACCTACGCGCAATTGCGAAAGTCAGCTCGATAAGGGAACACATACGAAAACAAACACTCCGAATTTACACGAAGTCATGGGGTAGTAAGGTCAACCCACTTGTCAGTGGAATAGGACGCTATGACGTCGACCTTTACACCAAATACCCCACGCCGAAATACATTCTGTTCAGCCACAGGGTTAGGAGGCCGGGGGCCCAAAACCGCCCTCGCTCTTAAGCTGACACTAACTCACTACACCGCACCACTTAACATTACGCACACACACCACAATACTTGTATATATGTACATGTCTGTATACTATCCATCTAGTCCTAGATTATGTTATGCTATATTATTATTATGATATGCTATGTTGCAGATCTAGCCACCACAGGGAATCAAGCGAGGGAGGATTGAGAGAAGAAACACAACATGACGAAGGCAACACAGCCATAATAAGAGACGATCGAATCCAACCCCGCCCCCCACCATTGACAAAGGAGTGGACGAAAAACCCACCCCTGCAAATATCATTTAACTATTTACTTGTTTTTCAGGACACGAGAGCGGAAAAGCGGCCCGCACTCTACAGAAAAAAAAGTGTTAATGTATATATGAGAGGATGTGTGTATATAATTGCAGAGACAAGTGTGAGCCACCAACACCGCAAAGAAGGGACGTCATCAGGCGAGAAAGAAGATGCCCCTTACAATAAATAAGGCTTGGCACTACTCTACTTCTCCTTAAAAGGAGACGTGGCACCAGGGACCGCTGGCTGCTGGACCAGGGGACTAACCTGTGGCCCAAAGCCCAGACGCCAGCGGACCCGAGCCGCACCAGGCAGTGACAAGAAGGGCTGATTCCCCATAATAATTGACAAAAGCTAGGTAAATGGTTATGATTGCATGACACATACTCCTAACTAACACAACCTCTGGACTTTTCCAGCCCACATCCTTCCATGTGCTATCAAAAGATGTCAGGTTTTACATGTAGGCTCTTTCTCTTTTCTGCCTATGTGGTTTTTCCCTGACCCTTCAATACCATACCTTAACACTATCCTACCAATACAAACTCGTCTGGTAACGTGTTTAACATGGAAACAGGCAGATACTCGTTCTATCATTTCCCAGTCTTCCCAGCTATCTCTTTTCTACCTAGAAACTAACAGCATGTCGGAGGCAATGTAGATTGAGTCGATTGCCACGGCGGGGGAGCGGGCTACGGGGGCCCCCCGTAAAAAAAGAAATCACTGAGCTAATAAGACAGCTCCGGCAGCGCGCCGAGTTCATGGGACCTGTGCTCGGCCACGCTGCACGCCGTTACAGCGTTGCCAGAGCCTCGTTTCTTAACTCGCATTTCTATTAAACCTATTGGTGGGACTAGGTTTTGCAAGATAAAGTTTTGTCGTTAATTTCGACGAGGAACCGCATGCCGACATTCACGTGCGGCATTTTTTGTTCACCCTGTATATGGTATGTATATTTCTTCGCCGCATTATTTGTATAAAACGTCACTTCTTTAAAGCTTATCACAAGACTATTATTACAATAAATTTACCGTATATATTCTAAACCCGAATATTACACCTTTACTCTTCTTCTTCTTAATTGGTTTACCCTCCAGGGTTGGTTTTCCCCTCGGACTCAGCGAGGAATCCAACCTCTACCGCCTCAAGGGCAGTGTCCTGGAGCGTGAGACATTGGGTCGGGGGATCCAACTTGGGAGAATGACCAGTACCTCTCCCAGGCGGCCTCACGTGCTATGCTGAACAGGGGCCTTGTGGGGGGGGGGGTTTATTGGAAGGGTTAGGCAAGGAAGAGGGAAGGAGGCGGCCGTGGCCTTAAGTTAGGTACCATCCCGGCATTTGCCTGGAGGAGAAGTGGGAAACCACGGAAAACCACTTCCAGGATGGCTGAGGTGGGAATCGAGCCAACCTCTACTCATTTGACCTCCCGAGGCCGAGTGGACCCCATTGCAGCCCTCGTACCACTTTTTAAATGTCGTGGCAGAGCCGGGAATCGAACCTGGGCCTCCACTACTAACCACTACATCACAGAGGCGGACGTATCCTTACTCAAACTATTTATTGTTACATTCATTTCACTTGTATTCGGAATGTATGAAATACTGCAGTTATATTGGGAAGGGAATAACGGATTAAGACAAACGCGTATCCAGAGGTATTTGTGTGGGGCGAGGTGGGGGGGAGGGGTCCAAGGTCAATCAATCAATCAATCAATCAATCAATCAATCAATCAATCAATCAATCAATCAATCAATCAATCAATCAATCAATCAATCGATCAATCAATCAATCAATCAATCAATCAATATTGATCTGCATTTAGGGCAGTCACCCAGGTGGCAGATTCCCTATCTGTTGCTTTCCTAGCCTTTTCCTAAATGATTTCAAAGAAAATGGAAATTTATTGAACGTTTCCCTTGGTAAGTTATTCCAATCCCTAACTCCCCTTCCTATAAATGAATATTTGCCCCAGTTTGTCCTCTTGAATTCCAACTTTATCTTCATATTGTGATCTTTCCTACTTTTATAAACGCCACTCAAACTTATTCGTCTACTAATGTCATTCCACGCCATTTCTCCGCTGACAGCTCGGAACATACCACTTAGTCGAGCAGCTCTTCTTCAGCTCCAGATACCCCAGGAGTTTTAACGAATGCACGTTTATTAAGCATGTTATATATACAATATAAGTTATTATTAGCTTCCGGAATCAGTACGAATCCACCACTCTTACTTGGAGCCAAGGACACTCATTTCCTTATTAGGTATCCTATACCACCTAAACTCTCTGGAAGTTAGGACACCCTCCAAAATAAAATTTTGGATGAAGACCTGCCTTAATGGGGGCCCCCCACCACACCGAAATCCTGGCTACGCTACTCTAACGAGATGTGCGGTTGCGGGATAGAAGACAGCAGGAATCGTAAGCGCCACTAATAACTCATAATGGGTAACCCAAAAGATCCCCTAAGACGAGCACAAATACGATGAACACATGCCTTACAAAACGACGTGTAGGCTACTCACAGACCAGGAGCAGGTATTGCATAGGCTGGGAACTGTCAGCTAGCTACATGTCAAGCCTCGCAATAGCTCAATGTCATGGTCTTCAGCAACCATCTCACCACAGCTAATGTTATAACTGTCGTCAAAGGGTCAGACAATAATGTTCTAGTCATATGTTACGATGTAATGTCTAGTTCACTAGGTTAAAATTCAGCGTCCCCACTTGGACTTTATCTAGTCATTTACCTTACGGTACTCTATTTCCTCTTGAAACGCATTCGAATTGGATCCAGCACACTGGTATGCGTAACTGGGTACCTGTTTATCCCCGCGTCCCTCGTTAACTATTTGAATTCCTCTCCTTTAATTGAAATATTAAGCAATATAATATTTTTTTTCAATTTGTTTTACGTCGCACCGACACAGATAGTTCTTATGGCGACGATGGGATAGGAAAGGCCTAGGAGTGGGAAGGAAGCGGCTATAGCCTTAATTAAGATACAACCCCAGCATTTGCCTGGTAAGAAAATGGGAAACTACGGAAAACCATCTTCAGGGCTGCCGACAATGGGGTTCGAATCCACTATCTCCCGGATGCAAGCTCACAGCTGCGCGCTCCTAACCGCACGGCCAACTCGCCCGGTGTAATAATAATAATAATAATAATAATAATAATAATAATAATTGAGCGGAGTGGCCGCGCGTGTGAACGCGCTACGGCTTTAGAGGCAAGCTCCAAGCTCTGGAAGCGAGTGGGTTCGAACCCTACCGCCGGCTGTCCTAAGAAATGTTTTCGTGGTTTTCCATTTTCATTCCAGACAAATGCCAGGACAGTTCATTTTCATAGGCCACATCCGATTCCTTCCACCTCCTTATCCAGTTTCATTCAGCATGATTGATTGGCCGGACTGAGTTTCTCCAACTTGGCAGGTTCGATTCTGGCTCATTCCGGTGATACTTGAAGGTGCTCAAATATGAACCCACAACATCCCGATTTCGCGTCGGTTGCTCTACCAATTGAGCTATGGTGGCCTAGGCCATCTTTGTTCTGTTGGAAAGGATCTGAGCTACAGGTCTGGTACTACCACCATCACACTGTAGAGTGCGTTTTAAGTTGCCCGTTGAGGGTCAAGTCAATGAATATTGAATTTTCACGACCGCATTGTAATCGAAACCGACTTTCAACGTATTAGGTCGCCACTTTATGAAGTCATAAATAAATAAATAAATAAATAAATAAATAAATAAATAAATAAATAAATAAATAAATAATCGATAGATAGATAGATAGATAGCAGTGGCGTACCCTGGATTCGCCACCGAGGCATGCAACTAGTAACCAAGCTTAGCACAATATATTACCGTAAGTCAATTCCAATTCTACTCACCCTAATTACATGTAGGTGAAGTCGACCCTGCGAATATTTTTGCAGAATTCCTTGGTGACGTCACTGCAGAAGTCCTCAAGTGGTTTCATTTCAACAAGAAGATCCTTTTCTATAGACATCATTCCTAATGCAGAGAAACAACTCTGTCTTATAAAGCTCGAGAAGACCGCTGTGGAGACCACTGGTCAGTAGGAATTTCTCGATTTGAGCCACAATCTCATCTTTGACCTGTTCAGAAGTGAACATTGCCTTCAATTCGGATTTAAGTCGTACTATATCAAAATATTTCCCATAGACTTCAATCAGTTTACTGAATTGCTGTTTAGGAAAATCGCCAGAAAATACTAAAAAAATCTTACACTCAAGCATTTCAGTGAAGGACAAATCTCCTAATGAACAGAAGAGATATTTTAACTGTGATAGAATAATATCATGTATTTCGAGGTAAACCCTCCTATACTCATGTTTAACCGAAAGTGAAGTTTCTTCCTTTCTTCTTTTCATTGGTGGATCAAATGTCTCTACTGTTCTGTCTATGACATTAGGAAATCCACTGTTTCGCATTATTGACACTTTAGTTTCTAATGAATTCACTTCACTGGTGCAAAATGCGATGTCTAGGGTCTTAGATTGAAGGATGTTAGGCCTATGTGTGACATCAGTCAATGAAAACATTTCATTAAAAATATTCAGAACAAAAATGAACTGAAATTCCGTTAACTTCGCAAGAAACCCACTTGCCTCATTGATTGTAATGCTATCCCAGTTCCCAGGTTCCTCCAAAATACTTTCGTAAAGCTCTTGAAGAGGAGCACGATATTCCGCGATGGTCTGTACTAATCGGCTGGAATAGTTGACCTTGTTGGAGCTAGTTTAGGAAACCTTTTCTTGAGGACACTATCCATCAGGTTAAGTTCCTTTGAAGAACTGCTAAAAAATGTCGCAAAACCACTCATCGTTGCGAAGAAGGTGCGACATTCTTTCGCGCATGACACGGCTTGAGAAAGAATAAAATTAAGTTTGTGAGCGTAACAGTGAGTGAATACAGCCTCAGGAACCACTTCTTTTAATTTAGCTTGCACACCATTCAGCTGATGTGAGCTCGCATCCGGGAGATAGTGGGTTCGAACCCCACTGTCGGCAGCCCTGAAGATGGTTTTCCGTGGTTTCCCATTTTCACACCAGGCAAATGCTGGGGCTGTACCTTAATTAAGGCCAAGGCCACTTCCTTCCCACTCCTAGCCCTTTTCTGTCCCATCGTCGCCATAAGACCTATCTGTGTCGGTACGACGTTAAGCAACTAGCAAATGGCCATTCAGCTGACCTGCAAGCACCGCCGCTCCATCGAACTAACTTTTTTTTTTTTTTTTTGCTAGTTGCTTTACGTCGCACCGACACAGATAGGTCTTATGGCGACAATCAACTAAGTTTTCACGGCAGTCAAAGTTATCCAGACACTCAATCGCAAGTCACCAATGCATTTCAACAACATGAACATATCTGAAAGCCAAGCAGTTTTACTGTAAATTTCTGGATTTAATGTGCAAACATAATTCCTGTTTTCTGTTTCTTTAATTTTAAATTTTCATCAAACCAACGGGTTGTAAAAGGCTTTTCAGGGACTCTTTCTTTCTTCCTTTCTTAATCAGTTTATCATCCAGTGTTGGATTTTACCTCGGACTCAGCGAAGGAACCCACCTCCATCGCCTCAAGTGCAGTGCCCTGGAGCGTGAGACCTGGTATGCTGAACAGGGGCCTTGTGGGGGGAAGGCAGCGGCCATGGCCTTAGGTTAGGTTCCATCCCGGCAATTGCTTGGAGGAGGAGTGCGAAAACACGGAAAACTACTTCAAGGATGGCTGTGATGGGAATCAAACTCAGTTGAACTCACGAGGCTGAGTGGATCCCGTTCCAGTCCTCGTACCACTTTTCAAATTTCGTAGCAGAGCCGGGAATCGAACCACCCGGGCCTCCGGGGGTGGCAGCTAATCACACTAACCACGACACCACAGAGACAGGCCGTTTTAGACTCATCCTTCGTTAATACATACAAAGGGTACTAGGAAAGTTTTGCAATGTGAGTGAACGCTTTAGACTTTTTCAAAATAATTTCCACCACACTCAATATACTTCTCCATACGTCGAAACCAGTCACTGAACCAACTCTGCCACTTTTCTTCGGTTACATTTTCACACTCTTGATCCCATGCTTCCAGAAGCTCCTCGACGGATGCAAAACGCCGCCCTTTCAGCTTCATCTTCACTTCTGGGAAGAGTGCGAAGTCACATGGGGCAAGATCAGGACTGTATGGAGGGTGATCAAGCACAGTCAACCCTTATCTGACAAGAAAATCCATTGTTACATTAGCACGATGTGCTTCAGCATTGTCGTGATGCAAGAGCCAAGTGTTGAGCCGTGACCTTGGACGGAGCTGCTTGAGAGCCTGGATGACCTGAGGCAGACAAGTCTCACTGTACCACTTCGCAGTAACTGTCCTTTGTGTTTCTAGCACAAACCGAGTCTGGATGCCCGGTTTAGTGAAGAATACTGCAATCATCCTTTTCTTCACTGGCCTTGACTTTCGCACTGTCACAGGAGTACCCTAATCTTCAAACAGCCACACCTTGTTCTGGGATTTTGTTGGGGGCATCGTAACAACAAAGCCAAGTTTCGTCACCTGTAGCGATGCTATTGACGTTACGCGAAGTCCAATTTTCAAACTGTTTTAACATTTCTCGGCACCACTTCACTCTATGCGCCCTCTGTTCCTCTGAAAGTGAATAGGCACCCAAAGGGAACAAAACTTTCTAACATGGAGATGGTCGTGTAGAATTGAATGAATAGCTGATGCAGGGATGTGGAGGGTCTCTTCTACCTGCCGATATGTCAACCGCCTCTCTTGCTGCAACATTTTCCTCACAGCTTCAATGTTTTCCTCAGTCACTGATTCAGACGGTCGCCCAGAACGAGGATCGTCTTCAACCCCAAAATTTCCCCTCTGGAACTCTTTGTACCAACGGAAAATTGTTGTCCGATGTGGACAGTCTTTCCCAGCACATGAGTCATTTCTTCCTGGCACTGGTCAACAGTTAATCCACGAGCAAAATTGTAGCGGATAATTGCGCGACATTCACCTTTAGACCACATTGACATCTTAACTTGCTTTCAATCCCACTGCTTGGTAATAACTGGTGTGAAGGTCGCGCCTTGCTGTTTTCTAGACCAGTTTACACTCCTCTTTTCATCCATCACCATAACAGGGATGTCCAGCCAACCGTCTTTTCGTATTGCAAAACTTCCCTAGTGCCCTTTGTAAAACATCGAACACGAGGAATAGCACAGAAACAATGCAAAATCAATGAATTCACTAGTCAACAAAACACACAATGAATGAACTCCCTAGTCAGCTACTACTCGAGCACTGGAAGTAAATCGTCCCAATTGCACTGGTCAATTTCGTCACGTTGGGTTCTCGCAAGGGAGTAATCAGTGGCTCCCGCTCGCTGTAAACTTGGAGATGCCGACTTTCTCCAAGTTGTTAACAGATGGCAGAGGGTAGCACATGGACAGTGACCAAATTTCAATTGCAGCGATATCATTCGGAGAGTTTCAGAACTATGTCTGCCACCGAATGCAATTTAAAGATTGAATGCGTTACGTCCGTAACTTCTCCATTTGCTTTCTCTTTCTACCTACAGTGGATTAGATGGCAAGACTACACCAGCACCACACGTAGTCAAGCAACGGAACTAGTGCAGTTGCGCGAAAATTTTGAACTTCTGAGAGATGAAATGTTCAATACTTGACTTGAAACAACCTCAAATCGTACTTCAGACAGTTCTTCGCCCTATCATAACGCATGCAATGAATGCCTTGCATTCAAGGAGAATAAGCCCCTGGGTTCACATTTCACAGTTGAAGGTGGTGACGTGTAACTAGTGTCTTGTTCCACCGTTTGGTAGCAGCACACGCACAGGGACCAATGAATGCACTCATCATAGCCATTTCATAACAACACCGTCAGCGTAGGAGCATACAACATGGAAAGCAACCGTCAGGGACAGCGCTATATGACTTGGTTCCTATGGAAAGAAGCCATGACCACTGCAGAAAGTCATCGGCGCTTGGTGGTAGTCTGTGGAGAACATGCGCCGTCACGGAAAACAGTTCACAACTGGGTGGAAGGATGGAAAACAGGGCGCACATCGGTGGACAAGGGAAACAGTCCTGGAAGGAATGTGACAGTGTCAACACCAGCCAACATTGCCCGGGTCGAACAGGTCATCCAAGGAAACAAATGCATCACATTTACGGAAATGTAGGCAGCCACCGGAATTATCCGATACACCCTGTAGCGGATCGTGCACGGCCACTTACAGTTGGGGAAGGTGTCATCCACTTGGGTGCCTAGACTCTTGTCTGCAGACGAAAAGCAGATGCGTGTGGACGTGTGCAGAGAACTTTTGTAACGCCATGATCAAAATCCAGCCGACTTCATGGCTAGGCTTGTGACTGGTGATGAGACATGGCTCCATTACCATGAACCACAAACGAAACAACAATTGATGCAATGGAAGCATAGGGGCAGTCCACCGTCAAAGAAATGTCGAACATGGGAAATGGGAACATGAAGAAACCTCTGCGTGGTCGCCGTTTTGCGGATTCTGCAGAACTGGACACAGCTGTCAAGGCATGGGTACGCAACACTCCGAAAGAATTGTTTTAGGAAAGTCTGGAGGGACTGACACATCGATGGCAAAAGTGCGTACAGTTACAAGGAAATTATGTTGAGAAGGTGGACGTAACAACTGATGTGTAATGTACTTCATTTGGGCAGAAAAAAATAAAGTGTAAACCAATATAGTACGTCCTTTGTACATTGAACTCGTGGTCATGGAAAGGTTTTCTAGTCGGAAAAAATGACGATTCTTATAATATAGAGACAAAACAGAGAAGGTAGATTAGTAGCAGAGTATAGGGTAGTGCGGAGAGCTGCATCGAACAGAATCTGCCATAACTCCGAAATATCAAGGTGTGAAATATGTAGGCTACATATTTATGTAACTAAATTAATATGAAATGTTGGAAGGTAAGTGCTAGTACAGACTAGAGACACTGTTGCTGTTTTAAGAATGGGGAGGAAAGGCGAAATTCCTGACCTGCAGAATGGGGAATGAGTGAGAAAAAGAAGGGACTCCCGATCAGCTCTGCCGAGTTAAATATTACTTGAGGGAAGTAAAATGTAACATGGGAAAAATATGTTTACATCGCACTGACACAGATATGTATTATGGAGATGATGAGATAGGAAAGGGCTAGGACTGGGAAAGGAAGCGACCATGGTCTTAAATAACGTACAGCCTCAGCATTTGCCTGGTGTGAAAATGGGGAACCACGGAAAACCATCTTCAGTGGGGTTCGAAACCACTATCTCCCGAATGCAAGTTAACAGCGACAAATATGTAATAAATGAAAAAAAATGAAAACCTACAACCTGTTTTCCAGTCATTGGCTAGGTCAGGGATGGAATGAATGAAGCAGATATAGGCTATTAGTACGATGGGGTCGCTACTCCCAAAGTTATTTATTAATGACTGATAGATGCCATGAAATGAGAATGGAGAGTGTTGCTGGAATCAAAGATGACAGGGAAAACCGGAGTACCCGGAGAAAAACCTGTCCCGCCTCCGCTTTGTCCAGCACAAATCTCACATACAGCGACCGGGATTTGAACCACGGTATCCAGCGGTGAGAGGCCGACGCGCTACCGTCTGAGCCACGGAGGCACTACAAATATGTAATAATATCTCGATAATAAGACTGTCGGACAGATTGAAAGGAATAGCTAGTCGTCAACACCAGCGGTTTCCTTGGATGGCCTGTTCGACCCGGGGAATGTTGGCTGGTGTTGACGGCGATTAGAGGGAGAAGACGAGGGGCGAAGAAAAAGAAACACATTTCTAGGCACCTAAAACTTCTGTGGTGTAGTGGTTAGCGTGATTAGCTGCCACCCCCGGAGGCCCGGGTTCGATTCCCGGCTCTGCCACGAAATTTGAAAAGTGGCATGAGGGCTGGAACGGGGTCCACTCAGCCTCGGGAGGTCAACTGAGTAGAGGTGGGTTCGATTCTCACCTCAGCCATCCTGGAAGTGGTTTTCCGTGGTTTCCCACTTCTCCTCCAGGCGAATGCCGGGATGGTACCTAGCATAAGGCCACGGCCGCTTCCTTCCCTCTTCCTTGCCTATCCCTTCCACTCTTCCCATCCCTCCACAAGGCCCCTGTTCAGCATAGCAGGTGAGGCCGCCTGGGCGAGGTACTGGTCATTATCCCCAGTTGTATCCCCGACCAAGAGTCTGAAGCTCCGGGACACTGCCCTTGAAGCGGTAGAGGTGGGATCCCTCGCTGAGTCCGAGGGAAAAGTCGACCCTGGAGGGTAAACAGATGATTATGATGATTTTAGGCACCTAAAACTAGGAATTATATATTTTTTAAAGTGATGGTATACAAACTCAATTATTTATTACCTAATTCCTTCCTTTAATTTCTTTAAATATTAAGAATATACTTAGCGGAAATACGCACAAAATGTCATTGACGCAGTAACCGAATTTTCAGTGACACAGCAGGTATGGGGACCTCGCAGAGCAGCGTATAGAAGCGCGATTATTTATCAGATGACACAAAACCTTAGTTGAGCTGATGTGTAATTGTTCGTTTGATGAAAGTTTTATTATATATTATCGAATCAAAATCTAAAAGAAAAACTATTATTACCTCAGTCAACTGTCAAACTATTTCTGTGTCGAAATTCGCTCAGAGAGCATCAAAACTTATCATTTTGTAGCTATTTATTTTCAATTTTGCTGTCTATCCCAAACTATATTCCCCAGACCCCGATACTTTTCTTGTCTATCAATTTTGTCCCCTCCCCCCCCCCCCTTCCTAATTCCCAATCGCCGCTACTGCTTTCCTCCTCTTTGCTCCTGCTGCGTACTTCGCGTCAGGTTCTGTGAAATGAGCTAATGGTCCTTTCTCCGTATAATGTATTTGTTTTACCGTTTCCTTCCATTGTGTGCCAGAGACGCTGAATCTAGCACTGAGCTCATGAGCCTAGCAACAGTGGCAAGCCGACAAGAACCTGGTAATTTTCAAAACAGAAAGACGTAAATTAGTCCCCTAAGGCATTAGAACTGAAAATTGCAAGCCTTAGATAAATGAGATGTCGTTACACTTAAACTATAAAGATAATTTTAGGGGCTACCTGGCCGAGGAGGTAAAGACGTGCTTGGTTCATCTGCCCGGAAGGGCGTGGGTTCGATTCCCCGCCTCAAAGTCGAAAATGTAAGAAATAGTATTTCCACTGTCCGCCTCTGAGGTGTAGTGGTTAGTGTGATTAGCTGCCACACCCGGAAGCCCGGGTTCGATTCCTGGCTCTGCCACGAAATTTGAAAAGTGGTACGAGGGCTGGAACGGGGTCCACTCAGCCTCGGGAGGTCAACAGAGTTTGATTCCCATCTCAGCCATCCTTGAAGTAGTTTTCCGTGTTTTCGCACTCCTCCAGGCAAATACCGGGATGGTACCTAACTTAAGGCCACGGCCGCTTACTTCCTTCTTTCTTGTCTATCCCTTCCAATCTTCCCATCCCCCACCAAGGCCCCTGTTCAGCATAGCAGGTGAGGCCGCCTGGGCAGGCACTGGTCATCCTCCACAGTTGTATCCCCCGACCCAGATCTGAAACTCCAGGACCCTGCCATTGAGGCGGTAGAGGTGGGATCCCTCGTTGAGTCCGAGGGAAAAGCCAACCCTGGAGGGTAAGCAGATTAAGAAATAATATTTCCACTAGCGGAGGTACAAATGGCCCTAAGGTTCAATCAGCCTACACCGAAAATGAGTACCAGGTTAATTTCTGAAGGCAAGTGCGGCCGGGCGTAGAGCTGACCATTCTATCCCACCAAGTACCGAGGTTACGGACAGTGGAGGCCACCTTCCACCCGTTCCAGGGCCTTCAAGGCCTGTACTGAGATGACTCTGCTTGCTTTGCTATAACGACAATTTTGTTCCAATGAGAATTCAGATTCATCGCATGTAAATATTTAAAAGACGAATATTGTAAGCAATGAACATTGACCAACTATATGCCGACTTTCAAACTACATTCAGCAGAATCATACCTGTGGCCAACTCATCCCCCTGATCCTACCAAAACGACAGCATCTATCTATCTATCTATCTATCTATCTATCTATCTATCTATCTATCTATCTATCTGTCTATCTATGAACCATACCCGGACGTACAAAAATAAAGTGTAAAACAATATAGTACGCCCCTCGTATGTATGTATGTATACTATACGCGCACTTTTTCTTGAGCCCGGAGCTCCCTAGTGCTGAATCGGTAGACCTCGGTTATCTTCGCCATCCGTATTGGCAACCTTTAAAACGCGAACTATGAATCGATTATGCATCGCCGAGAGACATTTGGCGTACACTTTTCATACTAGTACTGTTGTTGTTTACATTGCAAATTCAAAATATAGTTTGGGAATGAACATGACTGAGGAAAATCTCATTCAATCACAGGAACCACCTAGAACACCTCCACAGAAACGCCCCTCAAAAGTTATACACAGCGAGGGAAGAGAAATAATAGCTAAAGTTGCCGAATGCTGTGCTATAGAGAAAAAAAGAAATAGCTGCTCTTCCCCCTCAGCAAGTCTCTTAAACGAATTGTCGCGTACACGGGCATATCTCCGGCAACTATTAAGAGGATTAAGTCATTTTCTGTGATGAATCTCCCGCCACCCCTGGTAAAAATAGGTAGGCTTGTCTGACCAGTCTAACTAATCTATTCTAACCTATATCATTATGGATAGTAGTAGGGTGTCATGAGCAAGTTTTATATGATGTTCTCCTCTTTACCGTAGGGAGAGACTCAAGGGAAGATACAACTGGACGAGTTCGACAAACGAGCGATAAGGAACACCATAGAAAAATTCTATGCCGTCCAAAAAGTCGTACCTACGGTGAACAGCCTGATCACTGTGCTGAAAGAAGGCATTCAGTGGAAGTGGAGCCCAACTGCCCTCCGAAAAGTTTTGAAAAATATGGGCTTTGTGTGGAAGAAGGTCCAAAACAAACGTGTTTTATTGCTGGAGCGGGCAGATATAGTTGATGGGCGAGCATGATTCCTCGTCACAATTAAACATGCTAGGGAAGAAGGCAAGGCGATATTTTACTTGGACGAGTCCTGGATCGATAATAATATGACGACTGGAAAATGCTGGCAGAGACAGAACGATGTTGTGGGTGTTACAGCATGGGGAAGCTCTTCGAAAAGGCTAATCATTGCAAGTGTTGGATCTGAGAAAGGATTAATTGGAGAAGCACAATTAATATTTGAAGCCAGAAGTACCCAAGACGATTACCATGGACAAATGAATTCCCATAATTTTGAGAAATGGTTTAAAACATCTGTGCTCCCTAATTTGCCTCCTGCATCTGTGATGATATTGGATAATGCTCCATATCATTCTCGACAGGTGGATAAAATACCATCGAGGTATGATACACGAGTGACGATGGTCGAGTGGCTACACAAGAGAAGCATTGTCTGCGACGCAAATCAACGGAAAGGGGCGCTGTATAGATTAGTTGAGGAAAATAGGCCTCCTAATAAAATTTATGCTGTTGACGTCATGGCTGGTGAAACAGGTCACGTTGTCCTTCGTCTTCCCCCATACAACTGTGATCTGAACGCCATTGAATTGGCATGGGCAAAAATAAAACGGGAATTCAAACGACATAATATTACGGGAGACATGTCAGCAGTTAACTTACGACGACTCACCATCGAGGCATTCAATTTAGTATCTGCTGCAGACTGGGAGGGGTATTGCAGAAAGATCAAAGAACAGGAAGAGGAATACTGGAGGCACGACGGTGTACTGGAAATAGCAATGGACGCGATTGTCATTAATAGTACTGGAGATAGCAGTGCCAATAGTGAAAATGATTCTGAAAGTGATATGTCTGATAATTCATAGTGCTGCAGATAACAGTGACGATTGTGCATGTAGTTGTGGAAGTGTAATGTCAGAGAAATCATGGTAAGATAATAAAGGTTTAGAAAATGTATATCGATCGATCATACTATCGATTCAATTCAGATTTCATTTTCATTCAGTTGGCAGTAAAACCGGAACTGTCAGCGCTCCCTCCTTGCTCCTCACCCCGTAAAACTCGGGCTCAAGAAAAAGTGCGCATATAAAAATACAGTTACATATGGATGAGGTGGCGCAGTGGATAGAGGACAATGGGGAGAGCTACGCGCCTGTCATCACATGAGTCTCGTATTACCGGGTTCGGATTGACTATTATGTAGACCGTTGGGGGACTTGACATGGTCGAATAACGAATGGATTGCGGAACATACTGTGTTTTATAATTTATTTCCTTAGATGCTCGGCTACTTGGTATTATGATATTCAAAGGACCGGGCGAGTTGGCCGTGCGGTTAGAGGTGCGCGGCTGTGAGCTGGCATCCGGGAGATAGTGGGTTCGAATCCCACTGTCGGCAGCCCTGAAAATGGTTTTCCGTGGTTTCCCATTTTCACACCAGGCAAATGCTGTGGCTGTACCTAAATTAAAGCCACGGCCGCTTCCATCCCACTCCTAGGCCTTTCCTATCCCATCGTCGCCATTAGACCTATCTGTGTCGGTGCGACGTAAAGCCACTAGCAAAAAATATCTGTATATATAAAAGAACATGTTCTGACTGACTGACTGACTGACTGATTCATCATCGCCGAGCCAAAACTACTGGACATAACGAAATGAAATTTTGAGGACACATATTTTATATTACAATGTAGGTGCTCGCTAAGGGAGGATTTTTGGATATTCCCTCGCTAAAATGGTGAAAAGGGGGTTGAATTTTTAAAATGAATGTATCTATATCTCAAAACTTTAAAAGTTTACAGATGTAAAAATTGGTATTTAGAATTTCCTTTAAAAATAAAGAAACACGTACTTTTTTGTTTTCAGAAAATCCCACTAGGAGGGGTGAAAAAGGGGTTGAATGCCATTAATGAGGATACTTATATCTCAGAAATTGAAGATATTACAGACCTGAAATTTGGTGTTTGGAATATCCTTTAAAAATAAATAAACATGTATTTTCTGTTTTCGGAAAATCCAATTAATGGCGTTAAACAGGAGTGACAAATGGGGTGAATTTTTTTAAAGACTGTATCTACAGTATATCTCAGAAACGTAAAATGTTACAGACGTAAAAATTGGTATTTAGAATCTCCTGTAAAAGTAAAGAAACATAGGTGATTTGTTTTCGGAAACTCCACTTAAGAGGAACTAAAAAGGGGGTGAAATTTTAAAATGAACATGTCTACAGTATATCTCAAAAACTTAACATGTTGCAGAAGTTAAAAATAGTGTGTTTTATCCCCATTAATAAGGAAACATGTATTGTTTTTGGAAAAACCACTTGCGTGGGGGTGTTAAAATGACTGAAAACGGGGTTGAATTATTTTTATTAGGATACTGATATCTCAAAAACTGAAGATGTTACAGACGTGAAATTTGGTGTTTGGAATCTCATTTAAAATAAAAGAAATACGTATTTTTTGTTTTCGGAAACCCAACTAAAGGGGGGATGGGGGGTAGAATTGAAAAATTATTTGAATTATTTGTATGAAGATACTATTATCTCAAAAACGAAAGATATTGCAGACATGAAAACTGGTATTTGGAATCTGATTTCAAGGTAAAGAAACACGAATTCGTTTGCTTGCGGAAAATCCAATAAAGGGGCGGGGTGAAGGATTTGAAAAATTAATTGAATTAATTATATGAGGATACTTATCTCTATATATAAAATAACTTGTCCTGACTGACTGACTGACTGACTGACTGACTGACTGACTGACTGACTGATTCATCATCGCCGAGCCAAAACTACTGGACATAAAGAAATGAAATTTTGGGGATACATTGATATTAACATGTAGGTGCTCTCTAAGGGAGGATTTTTGGATATCCCGTCCCTAAGGGGGTGGAAAGGGGGTTGCATTTTTAAAATGTGAATATCTATATCTCAAAAACTTAAAAGTTTACAGACGTAAAAATTGGTATTTAGAATTTCCTTTAAAAATAAAGAAACACGTACTTTTTGTTTTCGAAAAATCCCATTAAGGGAGGTTAAAAAAGGGGGAAATCTGATTGAACACCTTTTATGGGAAGACTTACATCTCAAAAACTGAAGATGTTACAGACATGACAACTGAAATTTAGAATCTCCTTTGAAAATAATGAAACACGTATTTTTGTGTTTTTGGATAATACGATCAATAGGAGTGAATAGGAGGGACAAACGGGGTAAATTTTTAAAAAGACTATATCTGGAAATTATCTCAGACACGTAACATATTTCAGATTTGAAAACTGCTATTTGGAATTTCCTGTAAAAGTAAAGAAACAAATATTTTTTCGGAAAATCCACTTAAGGGGAACTGAAAAAGGGGGTGAATTTTTAAAATTAGCATATCTACAGTATATCTTAAAAACTTAACACGTTGCAGACGTGAAAATTTGGTATTTGAAATCTCCTTTAAAAATAAGGGAACACGCGTTCTTTGGTTTTCGGAAAAAACCTTAACGGGGGGAGGTGTGAAAGAAATGAAAAGTTGAATTATTTGTATGAGAATGTATATATATATTGCACCCATAAGCGATTTTGCCTAATTTAATTCATAATAAAATTGAATATTTTCACATATGAGATACCACAGTGAGGCTGTGAAACTCGCAGTCACAAAGGAACTTTCTGGCGCCAGCCTGGCGGCGAGAGAATCCATGAAACTCTTCTCTAGGCACGACCAAATTGTAAAGCACCCTTCCAATAAATTTTATGACACCGCCGGGGAGTGGGCACTTGTTGTTCGTTCTCATGAGAAAAGCACGCGGTGAAGCCTGACCTATTTAGCTAGGACAATAGAGGACCAACGACAGTAACCGCCAACTCGTGGGAGGAAGCGGATGCACCACGTTTTGGAAGAGCGCGAAAGTCTCAGCCAATCAGAATATTCTAAATTTGAATGAGCTGTCATACCGGGAGATCTATAATCAGTATCTCGCGACCTGAAGCCCGATGTGGTAGTGAAAAACAGTGTCCTAACTTCTTCATAATATTTGGCGAATTATCAGTGCCAATCTGTGGTTAATCAGTGCCTAATTAATAAAATTCAACTTCGAACGGAGGAGTAATAGAACCCAGAATAAGGAGCCATCATGGCTGAACGAGGCCATCCACCGGAAGAAAATAACACCAGTGACGCGCATCATCGTGTGGATTATTCTATGATCATTTCCCGTGGCGCAACATCACATGTGAGTCGGACAGAATTTAGGAAGTTTTGAGTATAAATTTTGAAAACCATAACCTACGGATGTACGAGAAAGCGCTCCCAAGGACTAGATTATTACGCCACATCCCTTCCACGGAACTATTTTTCTGGTGGTGGGAGAAATTTTCATAAAACCCAGCGACCAGAGGGTCGAATTCTCAGTTACTTCACAGTGTTTGAGTGTCTCAGTCTCAGTTATTCTCAGTTAACTCTCAGTGTTCTAAAGTTCGCAGTTCACAGTTGTTTTGAATACTCTCAGTTATTGTCTTGAGTACTTTAGTGTTATTTCAGTATTCTTAGTGAATCTACGTTTTGACAGAGTGACAGAGTGTGTCAGCAAAATGCATTTTTGTCAACTTTATTTTGGCTGGTACGAAGGCGATTAGACACTTGTAGGCATTTTAGAAAGCCTTGTATCATTTACTTGGGAGAATATGCATTTCAGGAAATGAACACTTTCACAGACTTTTACTGTAAATGCAGGGAGTGTAGGCAAGAATTACACTTGCAATTTAAATGAACTCACATTACTAGTCGAGGGAAACAAATTCATGTTCCAGCAGATTTACATAAAAAACATTTCTAACCAGTGGGGAGTGTTACATGTGAGATCAGTATATAATTTTCTCCACAACATAACTGTATTTAGCTTGTTTCTGCCATTCTACAAACTGTTTGGCAAGCTAGATGTTTACAGGCAGAAACTAGTAAGACAAACGGGAAGGTGATTGACTTTATTCAATGGAGGCCGCAACAGCAGACCTTGAGGGAACAGTTATGCCCCAGTAGGGTCGACGTACTATAAGCTGTAAGGTAAATAGAGCTGAGGGATCGACGAGCAGGCTACCAGGTGATCTTGCAGGTAGATAGCGAGGAGACCATCCTTCCACACAACAGGCAGGAGGCTGCAAGTGGCATCTTCTAAACTTTCACTGGAGTGAGAGAAATGCGAGTGTTTTTATGCTAATATAAACGTGTGTCACGGCATGGCAAGTATGTGTCAAATTTGCGTGTGTATAAATCTGGAATACCACATCAGCTTGAAGATGGAATTCTAATTTCAACCATGACGGGGGCCGGTGGGTGAACCGCCTTGCTTCCACCATACAGGTATGAGCATAATTAAATCATGTAAATAAATAAATGTAGGACCGTGGCAAAATCGATGATCAGTGTAGTTTAGAGTACTAAGTAGGGTTGTAAATAATTCACGGTTTTTATAATTCTGATAATAATAATAATAATAATAATAATAATAATAATTATAATAATAATAATAATAATGTTTATGTTGCACTTTCAGATAGGCTTATTTTGTGCACTTTGTCTAAGTAGATGTTTGTTTGCGCGTATTTTATGGTTGATTTTTGTAGTATGTTATTTTGACAGTTAGGCAGATATGATTTTGATCTACGAGTGTAATGTCAGTTTATTATTATTATTCTTCATGATTTTTTTAGATCGATGGTTTTTGAGTCATACTTTCTTTGGTTGGAGTTTTGATCGTGTGGACGCCATCGCGATGTTTTCAATGTTTATTTTGTGTTGCGCATTTCAGTTTTGTTTTACGTGGCGGAATCATCCTTTAGATGACCGGTTTCGATTTATTTCTTATCCCGCGTATTTTGCGACGATCTTGGGTAGACGCGAGTATTTATTTTGTGTAGTTGCGGCTACGCACGTTTCAACATTTGTGTTTTGAGAGGCAATCTCGTCATTTTCTTTTATAGTAACAATGAGCGCCATTGATGAGTCAGCTCTGTGATGTTTGTGATGTGTTGACAGTGATTGATCGAAAGATTGAGCTAGATAATTAATATCCCTGATGATCTACGTTGATGATGGAAATATGATATTTGAACCATGTCTTAAATTTTACATGAGAAGTCGTAATGTGCACGACAGATATATTTTTGCCCGCCGGGTACGAGCGAGGCTGTATTGTGAGAATAATGAGTAATAATGACGTCGCGAATAAATGAGGAAATAGAAGTGTGAAATGAAGAATTTAACCACGTGCGTTAAATGTGTTACGACATGGGTATGATACTACAGGCAGGAGCCTGTCTTTGTTAAATAATTCCAGGGAGAATAGATGCTCGACAAATAATGCTAGCCAGTGTACTATGTGAACAGAGAGACGAATCAATGTGTGTTGAATATTTATGTAGAGTCACGGATAACGTGGAATAGAACAGTAAATTTTTCCATCAAGGTTAGATAATATTATGTCCAGACAGTTGTCGTCTGAAACTTGAGATTGCCGTCAAATTCGCAATATTTTGCTACTCGCAGCGGGGTATATTTTTCTGGTAACTCCGAGTTTGTTTTGCGCATTCTATCCTTATTTAATTTCCTGTAGGCCGCGATGGGGGGATCCAGTTTGTTTATTGTTTTCTTTCTGAGTGCACTGTTACCGTTGTTTGTAGGACGCAAGCGTATGTGAATTATTTATGTTTGTTGTTGTAAATAGATAAGTGTAGCGAGGCTAATTTGTTTTGATTTCTGTATTTTATCGGAGCAGTGTTTCTCCGTTAAGTAACGTAATGATGTAAATACCATTTCAGATGTTAGGTTTATTGGGTCATCGATTATGTCACCGTCGAAATAGTAGTGGTATGCTCATACCAGGCATATAAGTAATTACCAAACTTTCTTTTAAAATCCACTACATTTTTATTTTGAAATGAAGCGATCTTTAAATAAACCAATTGTATAAAACTGCCGCAAGAAATGGTAAATAAGATGGTATCTGCCTCCATCCAGTGGTGATACCACAAATATGAATTTATAATGAAATGCAGTTAGCGGCAAAGTCAATAGAAATTTTTAATGTACAAAGATCGCTGTCATTCGATAATGTTAACATCAGGCACTTGGCCTAATTTTGTTTTATTTTAAGAGTCCAGTCTATCACAGGCAAGCAAGTGGAGTCTAACGTAGATGAGTGGTTGGATACACTCAGAGTGATGTTTCGATAATTGATTTGTTTAATCAGGAGGTGTTGTATAAGACAACAGTTATGTAGGATATGAAAGTGATGTTCATGGTTGTTTTGTTCTGTTTTCTAAGGATCATTTCCTTAAGTGTTACACTTGCTTAGTGCAGTCCAAGTTTTAAATTTTGGGTATTTTTACCAAATGAACCTACATGTGATAAACATTTAATAACTCTTATAAGTCAGTGGATTGATCGACGTAACAGAATTTAATTTACTTTGTTGTGAGTCAACTATGTTAAATTTATTAATTTGAATATTTGAGAGATCCTTTCTCCGTAATGTAAATTTTTGTATTTTCAAGTAGGTGGTTTTTCTGACCAGAGTTTTAACGAAGTCATTTTGTACAACTTGAAGAGAGTGTCAAGATAGTCTGGAATATGTAGTTCAGGTGTTTGACCTTCAGTCAGTTTATTCAGGCAGTTTATGTTTGTTTTGTAAGGCAGACCTTCAATTTTAATATTTTATTTAATCACTTTTATTTTCATTTGTTTACATTTTCACTAGTTCAATCTACGTCCATTTTAGCACTTTGCATTTTATTCGAATAAATTAGTCTTTTATTTAATTTTAATTCAGTCTTGGGTACCGTCATTTTAGTTAGTTTACCCCCTTCTTTTCATCTCCCTCACTCCTCTATCAGCGGGTGGCCTCTCCGGGGATATCGAACGGGCACGACTGAGAAGAAGAGTCTACATGCAGCGGTGAGTATGATTTATATGTCATTTATTACAGGAGCAGCCGGCGCAAAGAAGAAAGAAGAGATCACCGCAGTTGGTGCCTTAAAAGGGCACAGGGGCCGGAGTGAGGAGTGAAAAGCGTGTCGCCCACCTTTAGGGGCTAGTTTTGCTTATCCCCGGGACTTTGCACTTTACACTTTATTTATTTTGTACCCAGACTGACAGCCATGAACATAGATTTACTGAGTGTTGATAAATATGAATGCTGTGATAGTACTGTTTGACAAGTAGTGGTATTAATTATAAAATGATATGTTTTGTATAATTTTATCCAAGTTTAGGATAAAATTGTTTTGTATTGGTAATTACTGTGTCTTGCATGTTTTGGAAGTAGGTTGGGGAACCTGATGGTCTCAGTCGTATTCTCTCAGCATATAGAATGTCGATTAGCCAGGAGCAGTGGGACAGGTTGATTAAAACCATTAACGATTTAAGTGTAACAACTAGTGAGTTGAAATCAAGTCAGGCCGAACTGTCGAATAAGATAGAAACTAGCCAAACAGAATTATCTATGGAACTTAAGACAAGTCAGGATGAATTGAAATCCAGTCAGGCTGAACTTTTAAACAAGGTAGAAAGTAGCCAAGCCGAATTAGCTGACGAATTGAAATCCAGTCAGGCTGAACTTGTAAACAAGGTAGAAAGCAGCCAGGCAGAATTAGCTATTGAAATTGTGAATAAGGTAGAAAGTAGCCAAGCTGAATTAGCTAACGAGTTAAAAAACACGCAAGGCGAATTAAAATCCAGCCAGGTAGAGTTAGCCAATGAGTTAAAGGCCACACAAGGCGAGTTGAAATCCAGCCAGGTAGAACTTGTAAATAAGATTGAGAGTAGCCAAGCCGAACTTGCGAATAAAGTAGAGGCAGTACACGGGCAGGTCTTGGAAGAATTTAAACAGTATGAGATAAAGCTCGAGGAGAAATTCATGAAAAGCCAGGTCGAATTGAAAAAAGAGTTACGGGAAAACCAGGATAAACTCATGCAGGCGTGTAATGCAAACAGGCAGGAGACGATGGAAGAGATAAAGAAGTTAGCCGATGCACAAGCACAAATACAAGAGCAGTTAGACAGTCACAGCGCGACTGTTGAGGAAAGTATGAAGGAAACCAGGGAAATGGTGCAAGATCAAGGCAAGGACTTAGCTCGAGGTTTGATACTCTTGGAGGAACGGATAGATAAAATTGAGGACGAGAATAGGAAAGAAATGAATAAAGTATGCGTACAGATTGGAGAGACGCAGGAGAAAACGAGCCACGAAATTATGACCTTAAAGTCGGAGACCCAGGATATTACCAAGAGGTTAACCGAACTGTCAGAAAAGATCGCAGAAACTGAGGGTGCGATTACACTCAGTGAGCAGTCAGTAAGACAGGAAGTTAACGAGGTCATAGAGGGAAAAATCCAGGCAATTAAGACACAGGGCGAAAACTTGTCGACCTTGGTCAAAATGCTAGTCGACAAACAAACCGAGTCCCAGGTAGCCAGAGGAATTAGGACACAGCCGCAGCACGAGCCGACACAGACCGAGCCGATAACCCAAATATTTAACATGGAAAGGACAATGCCCGAAAGTACGCAAAGAACTGAAGCTTCCACGCAAATCATAAACATCGTGCGTACGAATGACGACCAACCGAAAAAATTCAGTGGAACGTCACAAATAACACCAAAAGTCTATCTTAGGGAATTGAAACAATATTTCCAAGACATTAAAGCCCCTGAAGAAAAGAAACTACGCATAGTAGAAAAATATCTCGAAGGACAGGCGAAGACCTGGTACTACGGTTTCGTAGATACTTTTAAGACGTTCGCAGATTTCGAGAAGGCTTTCCTCGAAAGGTACTGGTCCTTATCCACACAACAAGCACTCAGAATGGACTTGTACACTCGGAAGTACATGTCGACACAGCCCACACGATACTTAGACTTCTTCCTAACACAGCTCGTCAAACTGAGACAGTTAGATTCTCCAGTGTCAGACGCAGAGATCGTTCAGACGATAATCAAACAATTTCCGTCGGACGTGCAGAGAATGCTCATTACAGCGAGGGTCGATGATCCAGCCCAAGTTGAGGCTATTCTAAGGGAGCTAGATGCTACATCCACTAATAACGTACCGCAGAGAGTGACCAGGCAAACGCAGGAACATAGGGCTTACCTAGCTAATGCCACCAATGAAAATGCACGAGGCAATGTGCAGGTAAACGGCCCAAATTCAGGTGCTGTACCGCGGCGAGATACGAACACGAGACGCCAGGAGGAAGAAATCCAACGTCCGTGGTTTAGAAAACATAACTACCCAGACAGGCGACCGCGCTACCAAGACAGGCAGCCATACCAAAGGAGGTACATCTCACGTGACAGAAGGCGATGGGAAGAGCGAGGAAGAGATAGACCTTACTATCGCAACCCTGAAAGGAGATGGAATGAGAGAGGGAATTACCAGCGAGATAGGAACTCGGACCCGAGGTATCAAGAGGGGCGCCGATACATCAATGAACTGAATAACAAACAGCAGCGCGATCCGTGGAAGCAGGCGATCGAATCCCAAGACATGAACCCGGACATCACGGGGGCCGAAAGCCTTGAGTTCCAGCAAACAAGAAGGAGAGGAAGCGAGGACCGCAGACCGCTCAATCCGAATGCACCGACGTACGAGGGGACCGGTGCTAGAAAAAAAAAAACTTCAATTTCAAATTAGTAGCTCCATTAGACACTGACTCAGCCACAAATTTTACCATTGAGAATGAAGAGTGGGAAGTAGCTAAGGTAGACTCATGGATAGCGCAGCCTGAGGACTTATTAAGTGATGAATTCAAGCAGGAGAGCCCACAAATTTTACCTCTACCTGTGATTAAAGTCAAAATTAATGAAACAAGCATTTTAGGACTTTTAGATACTGGTGCGAGTATCAGCATTATTTCGAGGAATCTGTTTAATGATTTGAAAGAGAGAATGAGCCTACCTGAGATCCCGGTCTCGACAGTAAAAATAAAAGGGATTGTGCCAGACAGGGTGACTACCTGTAAGTCCCAGACATACCTGGAGATGACAATAGGGAGCTCAACCTACAGTCATACATTCATCATAATGGCCAGAGTTAATTATAACGTAATTCTTGGAGCTGATTTTCTAAGGGATACACATGCCGTCATTGACCTTGCAGGGGGCGTTGTGAGATTCCGAAGGAATGGAGGTCACGGTAAGGTGGCAATAAATCCGGAAACTGATGAGGACGAAGCAGATGACAGTACTGACGGAGACTTCCACGATATCTTAGGAGCCGAGCATGGGGATGAACAGTTAAATATTTTGGACCATGAGGGGATTTTTACCGACATTTTTATGGTTGATACTGCAGAAGATATTGAAAATTTAATCAATGACAAGGTTGCAGAGTTCAAAGGAACGAAAGCACAGAAAGATCAATTAAGAGCCTTCTTAATTGAACATCAGGCCGTGTTCGATTCCAAAGTAGGCCTTATCCCTAATTTTACATATGCTTTCAATGTTTTGGACTGGGAACCATACAAACGTAAGCCGTATCCAGTGCCGGAGAAATACCACGAGGAGGTCAAACAAATTATCAAACAAATGGAAGAAAACGGGATCATCTCGAAGCGACCTACTCCGTACGTGAACAGCCTTGTCATAGTAAAGAAAGCCGACAATTCCCTGAGGCTGTGCCTCGATGCTCGTCAATTAAACTCCAAATTAATCCCGGAGAATGATCAAGCCATGCCTGTTAAGGACGCAATTCGTCGATTTAGAGACATGGAAGTTTTCACAGGTGTAGACCTGACCAGTTCTTTTCACCATATCCTTCTGCATGATAAGTCGAAGTTACTAACAGGGTTTATGTTTGATCAACAGACCTATGTCTTTGAAAGACTTCCGTTCGGAACACGCAACTCTTCCAGCGCTCTCATACGGGCACTTGACAGGAACCTAACAGACGAAGTAAAAGCAGTTACTACTTTGTACATCGATGACATGATAATTGGAACTAAAACCTTTGAAGAAAACCTCCAAAATTTAAGTAAACTGTTTAAAAACCTTATAGAAACTGGATTCAAGGTGAATATCAAGAAATCACACTTCTGTCAGCCGGAAATCCTATTCCTAGGACACGTGATAGACGGCAAGGGAATCCGACCGAATCCAGTAAAGTTAGAAGCCATAAGTAACTTCCCTAGACCTACCAAGGTGAAACATATTCGACAATTCCTTGGTATGTGTCAATTCTTTAGAGAACACTGTAAAAATTTCACCGAAGTCGTAGCACCACTACAAGACCTGCTATGTAAGAATAACAGATGGAAATGGACACAGGAAGCAGAGACAGCGTTCACATGTACTAAAGAACTGTTAGCCAGGAGCATACAATTAGCGTATCCTGATTTTAGCAGACCATTTATCCTTCAGACAGACGCATCTAAAGTGGGCATAGGTGCAGTCTTATTCCAGGAACAGGACAATGAGTGTATAACCAAGGACTATTTAGGCTTTTATAGTAGAAAATTGAGGTCGCACGAACGGAACTACACAACTACAGAGCTGGAAATGCTAGCCATAGTCCAAGCCCTACAGCACTGGCGGAAAGTTATTTATGGGTTTCCAATCGTCATTAGAACTGACCATAAAGCTTTAACGTTCATGTTAAAATCAGCTGTTTCATCTGACAGAATTACTAGATGGTCACTGTTCGTGCAGCAATTTAATTTTACCATTGAACACTGTACCGGCAAGGCAAACATTCTAGCAGACGCCTTGAGCAGGAACCCAAATAAACGTGAAGAGCAGGTAAATTATGTGGACTTAACCCAGGAAGACCGAAATGTACTACTCCGACTGAGCCAGTTACCAACCTTTCAACAGGCTGATCCAATCTTACAGCCGATTATCCAGTATTTCCAAGGAGCAATTCAACAAGGAGACCCTCGTTATGACGAAATTCACAAGGCCGCACAAGAATACAGACTGTTAAATAATCAATTGTTAAAATATGCAGATAAGGATCATACTAAATTAAAGATTGTTGTCCCGAAGGAATTACAAGAAGAGCTAATATGGCATGTACACCGTGTTATTGGGCATGGAGGTATTGATAAGACCGTCGCCACAATTCAGGAAACTTTCACCTGGAAAGACCTAAGGAAAACTGTTAGGGATGCAATAATTACATGCGACACTTGCCAGCGTGTCAAGGCGAACTCCTACCTTTTAAAACAGAAGCCAATTCCCATTCTACCGTCAAAGCCCCGTGAGTTATTCGCGATGGATATTTATGGAAAAATCCCGAAATCACGGAGAGGCAACCAGTTCATATTAGTCACCATGGATGTATTTCCAAATTTACAAACCTTTCTCCAATGCAAAAGGCCAATACTAGGTCAGTTTTAAGATGCATTAATAGGGAAATAATTCCGGCCATGGGAAAACCGGAGAAATTATTGACAGATCACGGAACACAGTTCACCTCCGCTGAGTTCAAAACAGGTTTAAGGCAATTAGGAATACAGCATGTTCTGAGTTCAACACGTCACCCAGAGTCGAACCCGGCAGAAAGGGTAATGAAAGTCATCGCAAAATTCAGCAGAATTTATATCCCAGAACAACATTGGCGATGGGTCGATATTCTCCCATTGATCACTGACTGCATAAATAATACTGTCCATGAAGCAACAGCGAAAATCCCAGCCACAGTGCATAATGGCTTACAACCGGCCAGAACGTGGAGCCCAGTCGTCAATTGTCCGCCTGAACCCCAATTATCTCCGGAACTATGTATACAGCAGGTACGGCAGCACTTAAGAGAGCAAGCTGACCGCAGGCTAAGGAGAGTTCGTAGAAAAAAATTCCACAAGCCATTAAGGGAAGGTGAAATGGTATTGATCCGTAGACCAGCCATCTCCGATCCTGAAAGGAAGTATTACGCAAAATTCGCACCATTGTACATCGGTCCTTACCGCATTGTCCAGGATCTGCAAAATAATGCGTATAAAATCAGAAGTTTAGATGGGGAAAACGAAATGATTATGAATGCAGCAAATCTTCGAACATATAAAATAGCACCAGGCGCAGCTCAAGTGAATATCGTGGAAAAACCAAGGAGCTCAAACGCAGAAGAAGACGCAAGTTCCGGCACGGAAGAAGAAGATGAGGAGGATGACCCGTGTACCGAAGCAGAAGAAGAAGATGACCAGGAAACCCGATCAACGAACCCAGGAGACGACAGTCATTTCGAGATTGAAACAGGTCAACAGACAGAAGAGAATTGTCCGGAATGCGAACAGAACTCAGCCGAGATACTAGCAGTCATGAAACAGATTGCAGATGACCTCGAGAAAGAGAACAAACTTTTAGAGAGAGAAATCAGAGAAAAACTCAGACATGAGCAGAGGTATACTTTATAGTCAGAAGTATACATTCGCTTATGGCTGCAAGTATGTCTAGAATATTATTGGTTGAATTGAGAAATCTTCCACTTTCGCGTAAGATTTCTAACGGCGTAAGGGGGCATTGCACCCATAAGCGATTTTGCCTAATTTAATTCATAATAAAATTGAATATTTTCACATATGAGATACCACAGTGAGGCTGTGAAACTCGCAGTCACAAAGGAACTTTCTGGCGCCAGCCTGGCGGCGAGAGAATCCATGAAACTCTTCTCTAGGCACGACCAAATTGTAAAGCACCCTTCCAATAAATTTTATGACACCGCCGGGGAGTGGGCACTTGTTGTTCGTTCTCATGAGAAAAGCACGCGGTGAAGCCTGACCTATTTAGCTAGGACAATAGAGGACCAACGACAGTAACCGCCAACTCGTGGGAGGAAGCGGATGCACCACGTTTTGGAAGAGCGCGAAAGTCTCAGCCAATCAGAATATTCTAAATTTGAATGAGCTGTCATACCGGGAGATCTATAATCAGTATCTCGCGACCTGAAGCCCGATGTGGTAGTGAAAAACAGTGTCCTAACTTCTTCATAATATTTGGCGAATTATCAGTGCCAATCTGTGGTTAATCAGTGCCTAATTAATAAAATTCAACTTCGAACGGAGGAGTAATAGAACCCAGAATAAGGAGCCATCATGGCTGAACGAGGCCATCCACCGGAAGAAAATAACACCAGTGACGCGCATCATCGTGTGGATTATTCTATGATCATTTCCCGTGGCGCAACATCACATGTGAGTCGGACAGAATTTAGGAAGTTTTGAGTATAAATTTTGAAAACCATAACCTACGGATGTACGAGAAAGCGCTCCCAAGGACTAGATTATTACGCCACATCCCTTCCACGGAACTATTTTTCTGGTGGTGGGAGAAATTTTCATAAAACCCAGCGACCAGAGGGTCGAATTCTCAGTTACTTCACAGTGTTTGAGTGTCTCAGTCTCAGTTATTCTCAGTTAACTCTCAGTGTTCTAAAGTTCGCAGTTCACAGTTGTTTTGAATACTCTCAGTTATTGTCTTGAGTACTTTAGTGTTATTTCAGTATTCTTAGTGAATCTACGTTTTGACAGAGTGACAGAGTGTGTCAGCAAAATGCATTTTTGTCAACTTTATTTTGGCTGGTACGAAGGCGATTAGACACTTGTAGGCATTTTAGAAAGCCTTGTATCATTTACTTGGGAGAATATGCATTTCAGGAAATGAACACTTTCACAGACTTTTACTGTAAATGCAGGGAGTGTAGGCAAGAATTACACTTGCAATTTAAATGAACTCACATTACTAGTCGAGGGAAACAAATTCATGTTCCAGCAGATTTACATAAAAAACATTTCTAACCAGTGGGGAGTGTTACATGTGAGATCAGTATATAATTTTCTCCACAACATAACTGTATTTAGCTTGTTTCTGCCATTCTACAAACTGTTTGGCAAGCTAGATGTTTACAGGCAGAAACTAGTAAGACAAACGGGAAGGTGATTGACTTTATTCAATGGAGGCCGCAACAGCAGACCTTGAGGGAACAGTTATGCCCCAGTAGGGTCGACGTACTATAAGCTGTAAGGTAAATAGAGCTGAGGGATCGACGAGCAGGCTACCAGGTGATCTTGCAGGTAGATAGCGAGGAGACCATCCTTCCACACAACAGGCAGGAGGCTGCAAGTGGCATCTTCTAAACTTTCACTGGAGTGAGAGAAATGCGAGTGTTTTTATGCTAATATAAACGTGTGTCACGGCATGGCAAGTATGTGTCAAATTTGCGTGTGTATAAATCTGGAATACCACATCAGCTTGAAGATGGAATTCTAATTTCAACCATGACGGGGGCCGGTGGGTGAACCGCCTTGCTTCCACCATACAGGTATGAGCATAATTAAATCATGTAAATAAATAAATGTAGGACCGTGGCAAAATCGATGATCAGTGTAGTTTAGAGTACTAAGTAGGGTTGTAAATAATTCACGGTTTTTATAATTCTGATAATAATAATAATAATAATAATAATAATAATTATAATAATAATAATAATAATGTTTATGTTGCACTTTCAGATAGGCTTATTTTGTGCACTTTGTCTAAGTAGATGTTTGTTTGCGCGTATTTTATGGTTGATTTTTGTAGTATGTTATTTTGACAGTTAGGCAGATATGATTTTGATCTACGAGTGTAATGTCAGTTTATTATTATTATTCTTCATGATTTTTTTAGATCGATGGTTTTTGAGTCATACTTTCTTTGGTTGGAGTTTTGATCGTGTGGACGCCATCGCGATGTTTTCAATGTTTATTTTGTGTTGCGCATTTCAGTTTTGTTTTACGTGGCGGAATCATCCTTTAGATGACCGGTTTCGATTTATTTCTTATCCCGCGTATTTTGCGACGATCTTGGGTAGACGCGAGTATTTATTTTGTGTAGTTGCGGCTACGCACGTTTCAACATTTGTGTTTTGAGAGGCAATCTCGTCATTTTCTTTTATAGTAACAATGAGCGCCATTGATGAGTCAGCTCTGTGATGTTTGTGATGTGTTGACAGTGATTGATCGAAAGATTGAGCTAGATAATTAATATCCCTGATGATCTACGTTGATGATGGAAATATGATATTTGAACCATGTCTTAAATTTTACATGAGAAGTCGTAATGTGCACGACAGATATATTTTTGCCCGCCGGGTACGAGCGAGGCTGTATTGTGAGAATAATGAGTAATAATGACGTCGCGAATAAATGAGGAAATAGAAGTGTGAAATGAAGAATTTAACCACGTGCGTTAAATGTGTTACGACATGGGTATGATACTACAGGCAGGAGCCTGTCTTTGTTAAATAATTCCAGGGAGAATAGATGCTCGACAAATAATGCTAGCCAGTGTACTATGTGAACAGAGAGACGAATCAATGTGTGTTGAATATTTATGTAGAGTCACGGATAACGTGGAATAGAACAGTAAATTTTTCCATCAAGGTTAGATAATATTATGTCCAGACAGTTGTCGTCTGAAACTTGAGATTGCCGTCAAATTCGCAATATTTTGCTACTCGCAGCGGGGTATATTTTTCTGGTAACTCCGAGTTTGTTTTGCGCATTCTATCCTTATTTAATTTCCTGTAGGCCGCGATGGGGGGATCCAGTTTGTTTATTGTTTTCTTTCTGAGTGCACTGTTACCGTTGTTTGTAGGACGCAAGCGTATGTGAATTATTTATGTTTGTTGTTGTAAATAGATAAGTGTAGCGAGGCTAATTTGTTTTGATTTCTGTATTTTATCGGAGCAGTGTTTCTCCGTTAAGTAACGTAATGATGTAAATACCATTTCAGATGTTAGGTTTATTGGGTCATCGATTATGTCACCGTCGAAATAGTAGTGGTATGCTCATACCAGGCATATAAGTAATTACCAAACTTTCTTTTAAAATCCACTACATTTTTATTTTGAAATGAAGCGATCTTTAAATAAACCAATTGTATAAAACTGCCGCAAGAAATGGTAAATAAGATGGTATCTGCCTCCATCCAGTGGTGATACCACAAATATGAATTTATAATGAAATGCAGTTAGCGGCAAAGTCAATAGAAATTTTTAATGTACAAAGATCGCTGTCATTCGATAATGTTAACATCAGGCACTTGGCCTAATTTTGTTTTATTTTAAGAGTCCAGTCTATCACAGGCAAGCAAGTGGAGTCTAACGTAGATGAGTGGTTGGATACACTCAGAGTGATGTTTCGATAATTGATTTGTTTAATCAGGAGGTGTTGTATAAGACAACAGTTATGTAGGATATGAAAGTGATGTTCATGGTTGTTTTGTTCTGTTTTCTAAGGATCATTTCCTTAAGTGTTACACTTGCTTAGTGCAGTCCAAGTTTTAAATTTTGGGTATTTTTACCAAATGAACCTACATGTGATAAACATTTAATAACTCTTATAAGTCAGTGGATTGATCGACGTAACAGAATTTAATTTACTTTGTTGTGAGTCAACTATGTTAAATTTATTAATTTGAATATTTGAGAGATCCTTTCTCCGTAATGTAAATTTTTGTATTTTCAAGTAGGTGGTTTTTCTGACCAGAGTTTTAACGAAGTCATTTTGTACAACTTGAAGAGAGTGTCAAGATAGTCTGGAATATGTAGTTCAGGTGTTTGACCTTCAGTCAGTTTATTCAGGCAGTTTATGTTTGTTTTGTAAGGCAGACCTTCAATTTTAATATTTTATTTAATCACTTTTATTTTCATTTGTTTACATTTTCACTAGTTCAATCTACGTCCATTTTAGCACTTTGCATTTTATTCGAATAAATTAGTCTTTTATTTAATTTTAATTCAGTCTTGGGTACCGTCATTTTAGTTAGTTTACCCCCTTCTTTTCATCTCCCTCACTCCTCTATCAGCGGGTGGCCTCTCCGGGGATATCGAACGGGCACGACTGAGAAGAAGAGTCTACATGCAGCGGTGAGTATGATTTATATGTCATTTATTACAGGAGCAGCCGGCGCAAAGAAGAAAGAAGAGATCACCGCAGTTGGTGCCTTAAAAGGGCACAATATATACCAAAAAATCTAAAGATGTTACAAAAGTGAAAACAGGTATTTGGAATCTCCTTTAAAAATAAACATGAATTTGGTGGGGGAATCAACTTGATGGGGGGGGGGGGAAATTAAAACGGAGATGAATTCCTTTTACGATGATGCTTATATCTGAAAACTGAGGATTTTATAGTCGTGATAATTGGTATTTGGAAGCTCTTTTAATGAAAAGGGTGCTGTTTGTTTTTTGAAAATTCACTTGAGTGGGGAGTGTGAAAGGAAGTAAGGAAATTGAATTCTTTTTCTGGAGAAACTTATATCTCAGAACTTAAGGTTACAGACGTGGAAATTGATATTTGGAATCTCCTTTAAAAATAAAGAAACACGCATTTTTCAGTGGGGGGCGAAACCAATGTAACGGGCGGGGGTGGAGTGAAAAAGGAGTTGACTTCTTTTCATGAGGATACTAATATCTCAAAAACTGAAAAAGTTACAGACATGAAAATTTGTATTTGGAATTTTCTTTCAAAGTAAAGAAACACGTAATCTTTTGTCTTTGTAAAATCCACTTAAGGGTGGTGAATTAATTGAAAAGTTAGTTCAATACTTTGTATGAGGATACTTATATCTCAAAAACTAAAGATGTTACAGACGTGAAAATTAGTATTTGGAATCTCCTGTAAAAATAAAGAAAACACGCATTTGGGGGGAGGTTCAACTTGGGGCGGGGTGGTGAAAAAGCAGTTTAGTACTTTTTAAGAGGATACACATATCTCAAAACTGAAGATGTTACAGTCGTGATAATTGGTATTTGGAAGATCCTTTAAAAATAAAGAAACAATTTGTTTTGGTTTTCGGGAAATGCACTTAAGGCGGGAGGGTTAAATGAAGTGAAAAAATTTAATTATTTTTATGGAGAAACTTAGATCTCAAAAACTTAAGGTTACACATGTGAAAATTTGTATTGGTAATCACCTTAAAAATAAAGAACACGCATTTTTTGGAGGAGAGATCAACTTAACGGTCTGGGGTGAAAAAGGAGTTGAATTATTTTTATGAGGGTACTTATATCTAAAATGTTAGAGGCATGAACATTTGTATTTGGAATCTTCTGACAAAGTAAAGAACCCCGTGTTCTTTTGTCTTCGGAATATCCACTTAAGGAGGGTGAATGAATTGAAGAATTAGTCGTATTCTTTGTATGAGGATTGTTATATCTCAAATGCCAAAGATGTTAAAGACGTGAAAATTAGTATTGGGAATCTCCTTTAAAAATAATGAAACACGCACTTTTGGGTAGGGGGAAGCAACTTAACGGGTAGGAAACGGGGGGGGGGATGAACAAGGTGCTGAATTTCTTCTATGAGGATACTTATATCTCAAAAACTGGAAATGTTACAGACGTGAAAATGAGTATTTGGAATTTCCTTTAAAGATTAATAAATACGCATTTGTTTTTTCGTTAAATCGACGTAAGAGGTGTGAGGTTGAAAATAAGTAAATAAGGAGTTGAAATTTGTTTACGAGGATACTTTATCTTAAAAACTGAAGCTGTTACAGACGTGAAAGTTGGTATTTTGAATTTCCTTTCAAAATAAAGAAACGCGTATTTTTTGCGTTTGGAAAGTAGACTTAAGGCGGCAGAGGGGTTGGAAAGAAATGAAGAATAAGTTGAATTATTCTTATGAGTATACATTTATCTCAAAAACTGAAGGGTTTTTTTTTGCTAGATTTTTTTTACGTCGCACCGACACAGATAGGTCTTACGGCGACGATGGGAATGGAAAGGGCTAGGAGTGGGAAGGAAGCGGCCGTGGCCTTAATTAAGGTACAACCCCAGCATTTGCCTGGTGTGAAAATGGGAAACCACGGAAAACCATTTTCAGGGCTGCCGACAGTGGGGTTCGAACCTACTATCTCCCGAATACTGGATACTGGCCGCACTTAAACGACTGCAGCTATCGAGCTCGGTCTGAAGGGGTTAAAGACGAACAAACATGAAAACTGGCATTTGGAATCTCCTTTTAAAATAATGAAACACGTATTTTTGTGTGTGCGGAAAATCCAGTTAAGGGGATGAAAATGATTGGAAAAGAGGGTGAATTTTTGAAATGAGTATCGGTATATCTACATTATATGTCAAAAACTTAAAGTGTTAGAGACATGAAACTTGGTATTTGAAAAGTCATTTAAAAATACAGGAACCTGTACCTTTTTGTTTTCGAAGAAGGCACTTAACGGGGAGTGAAAAGAAGTGAAAAATAGTTGAATTATTTTTTATGAGGATACTTATATCTTAGAAACTGAAGATGTTACAGACGTGAAAATTGGTATTTGGAATCTTCTTTAAAAATATAAAGAAACACGTATTTTTGTTTTCGGAAAACACACTTAGATGGCGGTGGGGGTGGGGTTGGGGGAAGGAATTATCAAGGGGTTGAATTCTATTTATGGGGCTACTTATGTGTATCTAAAAAACAGAAGATGTTACAGATGTGTGAATAGGTATGTGGAATCTCCTCTAGAAATAAAGAAACATGTATTTATTTTTTCGACTTGAGAGAAGACTGTTTTTCACATGTACAGTTCTGTGTCGCACAGTCGTCTTAGCCCCAAAATTTAATGCCACAAACATGGTTTACAAAGATTTTCTGGGGAAAATGGAACTCAATCTTTGGGTGAGTTTTTATACTTTAGGAATTTACAGATAATGTCTTAGTACAATGCCGAGGAACGATTACTTTGATCAAATTACGAAATCCACGCGAGCGAAGCCGCGGGTAATTGCTAGTCTATATATATAAAACAACTTGTCATGACTGACTGACTGACTGACTGACTGATTCATCATCGCCGAGCCAAAACTACTGGACATAAAGAAATGAAAAGAAATGAAATTTTGAAGATACATTAATTTTATATTACAGTGTAGGTGCTCGCTAAGGGAGGATTTTTGGATATTCCGTCGCTATGGGGCTGAAAAGCGGGGTGATTTTTTAAAATGAGTGTATCTATATCTCAAAACTTTAAAAGTTTACAGATGTAATAAATGGTATTTATAATCTCCTTTAAAAATAAAGAAACACGTATTTTTTGTTTTCGGATAATCTCACTAGGAGGGCTGAAAAAGGGTGAAAACGAAGATGAATGCCTTTGATGAGGATACTCATATCTCAGAAACTGAAGATATTACAGACCTAAAAATTGGTATTTGGAATCTTCTTTAAAAATAAGGAATATGTATTTTTTGTTTCTGGAAAATCCAGTCAATGGGGGTTAAACAGGAGTGACAAATTGGGTGAATTTTTAGAAATTTTAAAATGAGTGTATGTATATCTCAAAACTTTAAAAGTTTGCAGATGTAAATACTTGTATTTAGAATCTCCTTTAATAATAAAGAAACACTTTTTTGTTTTCGGAAAATCGCACTAGGAGGGGGTGTAAAAGGGGCTGAATGCCATTAATGAGGATACTTATATCTTAGAAACTGAAGATATTACAGACATGAAAATTGGTATTTGGAATCTCCTTTAAAGGTAAAGAAACACGTATTTTTTGTTTTTGAAAAATCCAATTAAATGGGGGTTAAACAGGAGTGACAAATGGAGTGAATTTTTAGAAAGACTATATCTACAGTATATCTCAGAAACGTAAAATGATACAGACGTAAAAATTGGTATTTGGAATCTCCTGTAAAAGTACAGAAACATAGGTGATTTGTTTTCGGAAACTCCACTTAAGGGGAACTAAAAAGGGGGTGAAATTTTAAAATGAGCATGTCTACAGTATATCTAAAAAAACCTAACATGTTACAGAAGTGAAAAATGGTATTTTTAATCTCTATTAAAAACAAAGAAACATGCATATTTTGTTTTCGAAAATACATGGGTGGGGGTAAAAATGACTGAAAATGGGATTGAATTATTTTTATTAGGATACTGATATCTCAAAAACTGAAGATGTTACAGACGTGAAATTTGGAAACTCCTTAAAAAATAGAGAAATGGGGGTGGGGGTAGATTTGAAAAATTATTTGAATTATTTGTACGAAGATACTATTATCTCAAAAACGAAAGATGTTGCAGACGTAAATATTTTTATTTGGAATCTGCTTTAAAAGTAAAGAAACACGCATTCGTTTGATTTCGGAAAATCCAATGAAGGGGGCTGGGCGAAGGGTGAAAGAATTGAAAAATTAATTGTATTAATTGTATGAAGATACTTACATCCAATAAAAACTAAAGTTGTTACAGACGTGAAAATTGGTATTTGGATCTCCTTTAAAAACAAAGAAAAACGCATTTTGGGGGGAAATAATCTTGCGGGCGAGGGTGAAAAGGGGTTGAATTCCTTTTATGAGGACACATATCTCAAAACTGAAATGTTACAGTCGTGATGATTGGTATTTAGAAGATCATTTACTAATAAAGAAACAAGTATTTTTTCCACGGAAAATTCGCTTAACGGGGGAGAGAGTGAAAGGAAGTGAAGAAAAGTGAATTCTTTTTATGGGGATACTTATATCTCAAAACTGAAGGTAACAGACGTGAACATTGGTATTTGGAATTTCCTTTAAACATAAAGAAATAAACATCCTTTCGGGGATGGGGGGGGGGGGGGCGGGTGAATCAACGGCGGTGGGGTGAAAAAAGGTTTTGAGACCAATTGATTTTACTGTTCATAATGTACTTGATTCTGATAATAAACCGATCATTTTTTAATCTTTCCTGGGTTCGTTTTCAAGACCCATCTTTTTCTTTGGAGAACTTAAAGTTAGGCATATAAATGAAAATTTAAACACATTTGAAATAAACAATTGGAATGATATTGACCGTGCAATTGTTCACCTCTATAATAAGGTCAATAGTGCACGGAAGTATACCATTCGTATCGCCAGAAATCCGGCACACTAGTCTACGCGCGACAATGGTGCTGGTCACATTGTCAGAAATGACAAAGGCACCGGATGTAATTTACCGTCAAGTAGTGGTCCTCCATCTCGCTGCGGGGTCCAGAACATCAATGATAATAATAATAATAATAATAATAATAATAATAATAATAATAATAATAATAATAATAATAATAATAATAATAATAATAATAATAATAATTGTACCGGGTGGTACACCTCCACGTCGCTAATTCAAACTTTGTGCCAGTTGAAACTCCCCTACTGGAGGAAGTCTGAACTTTATCTAATGTGTTAATTTTGAAGTTTCTCAGAAGATGTCTCTACTTGGAAATTTCGAAGTTTCTGAACTGGTTCGTATTCGATGTATTTTTGTTTTACCTGTAATAAGAAGTGTGAACATTCTCTTCTAGAGGACACTACCGAAGAACTACAATGGTGCACCCTAGTGCGAAGTGAAAGAACTGTTTTTTGGAGAAATTTTTATTTTAATAGTTTGTTCCTTGTTAAATTTCTTTCTGTTATTGTTTAAGTTGGCTGTATAACCCTTTCTTTCCCCTTGTTTTGAATTTAGCCAATCCCGAATTTCTTTAATTAATTTATGACCAATCAGGTGTATCTTCTCCAGAGGGGATATGTTGCTTAACCCTAGCCAATAAAGTTTTGGTGGGAGGGTGTTATCATTCCTGAAACGCCTCGAACTTTCCGCGAGAGTATATAAACTGCTGATTTTCGGGTCTCCGGGCCACTTCAGTAACATCTTTCAGTGTGTAAAGTACGTAGCAGGGGGCGGGAAGCGCCTCTTTCTTCGGGCAGCAGTTCATTCACAAGGTAATGGCCTGTTAATAACTTCTTTTCTGGCTAGCTCAACAGTTCAACTCTCGGGGCAGGTCCGAAGCCTTTTTCCATGTAACTTTCCTTTAAAAATGTAAAGACACTCGGTGTCAATTCTTTCTGTTTTAACTACATATTGGGATAGAGAGTGCTTAACCCTCTCGAGCTCCCACTCATATTGCATTGAGGTGAACTTATTTTCACAACTTGTTCTTCCTTAACGTAATGTAAATTGTTCCTTCTATAAGTCACCTCTTTAGTATGGGATTAGCCCTTGCATTAGCGGCCTAGAGCCAGATTAGGTTTTAAACAAAATGTATTAGGAGTGCAGATCGCCTCCTCTCAAATTGGTATTTTAGAGGCCATGTAATTAACCTTCTCTCACTTAATAGGCCTCAGTAGGTTGGGTATTTTACCCCTGTGTTTATGTCCTTAGAGTACAACTTGAAAGTTGAGTTTGGTGTGGCCTTTTATAGGCCTGAACGTTGGGAGCGGTTTGCTCTTTTTGAAATTTGGTTCTGCGTGCCTCGAGGAGGCTTTACTGTGTAATTTGGAGCAAGTGCTCCTGGGCATGAATGGGGTTTTTGCCCCTCTGTTGAAACTTGTTTTGGGGTAAAGCTGGGCTAATTGCTCAAGAATTGTGAGTTCGGGGCTCGAAGCCCAAATCCTTTAAATACTGTAAGTGTACTTTTGTTGCCTTGCTACTCTGTACCTGCCATGCTTGTCATTTCTTGATTTTGAAAAGAAAATATAACCTTGTTAAATTTTATCTTAACTTTAATTTCGTACTTTGAGGCCCGTTCACACCCGCAACTTCTTTCACCTCTGCTGTTCCACAGATACCAAACATTGGTATTTGGAATTTCCTTTAAACATAAAGAAATACACATCCTTTCGGGGATGGGGGGGGGGGGGGCGGGTGAATCAACGACGGTGGGGTGAAAAAGGTTTTGAGACCAATTGATTTTACTGTTCATAATGTACTTGATTCTGATAATAAACCGATCATTTTTTAATCTTTCCTGGGTTCGTTTTCAAGACCCATCTTTTTCTTTGGAGAACTTAAAGTTAGGCATATAAATGAAAATTTAAACACATTTGAAATAAACAATTGGAATGATATTGACCGTGCAATTGTTCACCTCTATAATAAGGTCAATAGTGCACGGAAGTATACCATTCGTATCGCCAGAAATCCGGCACACTAGTCTACGCGCGACAATGGTGCTGGTCACATTGTCAGCAATGACAAAGGCACCGGATGTAATTTACCGTCAAGTAGTGGTCCTCCATCTCGCTGCGGGGTCCAGAACAGCAATGATAATAATAATAATAATAATAATAATAATAATAATAATAATAATAATAATAATAATAATAATAATAATAATAATAATAATAATAATAATAATATTCTGGACCGTCGTCAAAATGTGCGGACCACGCTGGAAACGGGCCCTGGCCGGATAATGACTACGAATGCAGTCCGGTTGCGGGTTCAGTACCGCCAAGGCACCCAAGACGACACTACGCCGGATCTCCTCAAGGATTTGATCCATATTAAAAATGTTTATAGGAAAAGATGGCAAAGATTTAGGGACCCAACTGAACGGGCGGAATACTTGGTGCTGGCCCGGGAAGTACGAAATCAATTGCTGGAAAGAAAGATTGAAAAATGGGAGGAACTTTGCCGTAATCTCTCAGAAAACGAATCAGATCGCGAATTTTGGCGGATTCTCTCAGAAAAAGAGTCAGATCGCGAATTTCTGCGGATTATTTATAAAACGTTAAGCATTTAATTATAAATTTCAGTATAATACCGTAGCGAAGCACGGCTATCTTGCTAGTCTATAAAATATAAAAGAACATGTCCAGACTGACTGACTGACTGACTGACTGACTGACTGACAGATTCATCATCGCCGAGCCAGAATTACTGGACATAACGAAATTGAAATTTTGAGGACACATATTTTATATTACAATGTAGGTGCTCGCTAAGGGAAGATCTTTAGATATTCCCCCTCGCTAAGGGGGTGAAAAGGGGGTTGAATTTTTTAAAATGAATGTATCTATATCTCAAAACTTTGAAAGTTTACAGATGTAAAAATTGGTATTTAGAATTTCCTTTAAAAATAAAGAAACACGTACTTTTTTGTTTTCAGAAAATCCCACTAGGAGGGGTGAAAAAGGGTGTTGAATGCCTTTAATGAGGATACTTATATCTCAGAAATTGAAGATATTACAGACCTGAAAATTGGTGTTTGGAATATCCTTTAAAAATAAATAAACACGTATTTTTTTGTTTTCGGAAAATCCAATTAATGGGGTTAAACAGGAGTGATAAATGGAGGGTGATTTTTTTTGAAAGACTGTATCTACAGTATATCTCAGAAACGTAAAATGTTACAGACGTAAAAATTGATATTTAGAATCTCCTGTAAAAGTAATGAAACATAGGTGATTTGTTTTTCGGAAACTCCACTTAAGAGGAACTAAAAAGGGGGTGAAAATTTTCAAAATGAGCATGTCTACAGTATATCTCAAAAACTTAACATGTTGCAGAAGTTAAAAATGGTATGTTTTATCCCCATTAAAATAAGGAAACATGTATTGTTTTTGGAAAACCCACTTGCGTGGGGGTGTTAAAATGACTGAAAATGGGGTTGAATTATTTTTATTAGGATACTGATATCTCGAAAACTTAAGATGTTACAGACGTGAAATTTGGTATTTGGAATCCCATTTAAAATTAAAGAAATGCGTATTTTTTGTTTTCGGAAACCCACCTAAAGGGGGGATGGGGGGTAGAATTAAAAATGATTTGAATTATTTGTACGAAGATACTATTATCTCAAAAACGAAAGATGTTGCAGACATGAAAACTGGTATTTGGAATCTGATTTCAAGGCAAAGAAACACGAATTCGTTAATTGCGGAAAATCCAATAAAGGGGGAGGTGAAGGATTTGAAAAATTAATTGAATTAATTGTATGAGGATACTTATATCTAAAAAAATTAAAGTTGTTACAGGCGTGAAAATTGGTATTTGGATCTCCTTTAAAAACAAATAAAGCGCATTTTTGGGGGAAAGTCATCTTTGGGGGGCGGGTGTGAAAAGGAGCTGAATTCCTTTTATGAGGACACATGTCTCAAAAACTGAAGATGTTGCAGTCGTGATAACTGGTATTTAGAAGATCCTTTACTAATAATGAAACAAGTACTTTTTCCGAATAATTCACGTAATCGGTGGGGGGTGAAAGGAAGTGAAAAGTGAATTCGTTTTATGGGGTAACTTATATCTCAAAACTGAAGGTAACAGACGTGAATATTTGTATTTGGAATCTCCTTTAAGCATAAAAAACAAGTCTTCTTTCTTTGGGGAGGGGGGCGGGGGGGGGGGGAATCAACTTCATGGCTGTGGGGTGGAAAAGGAGTTGAGACCAACTGATTTTACTGTTTATAATGTACTTGAATATGGTCATAAATCGATCATTCTTAATAATTCCTGGGTTCGTTTTCAAGAGCCATCTTCTCCTTTCAAGAACTTAAGGTTAGATTACAGTAGATTCTCCTGGCACATAAATAAAAATTTGAACTCATTTGAAATAAACGATAGGAATGAAATTCACTGTGCCATTGTTCACCTCTGTACTAAGGTCAATAATGCACGGAAGTATATTAATCGTATCGCCAGTAATCCCGCGCTCTTGCCTGCGCGCGACAATGGTGCTGGTCACATTGTCAGCAATGACAATGGCGGCAGATGTAATTTACCGCCAAGTAGCGGCCTTGCATACTACTACTACTACTACTACTACTACTACTACTACTACTACTACTACTACTCAGAGTTACCTGTGCATATCGAACTGTTTCGACAGCAGCTTTACAAGTTGTAGCTGCCAGTATTCCCATTGACCTCCTCGTTGTAGAGAGGAAACTTTGGCATGAAAGGGGTGCAACTATATCTGCTGAAGAAAAGAAAGCCTCGAGGAACCAACTATTACTAGACTGGCAAGACCGATGGGATGGCACAACCGATGTTGGCCAATGGACAAAAAGCTAATACCCAACATAGGAGACTGGCTTAAATGTAGACACCGGCAGGTAGATTACTATCTGTCGCAGATCCTGACAGGACATGGAAGATTCGGCGTATACACCATGAAGATGGGAAAGACGCAGGGAGATGGTTGTCGGTACTGTTCTGAAAGGGATACAGTAGAACACACTTTTTTCTACTGTGTTCGATGGGAAGAAGAACGAAGGAAAGCCTGCCAACAACTTGGCCGACGACTCACGCCAGGGAATCTGGTTCAGATTATGTTAGAGAGCCCGTTTGCCTGGAACACAGTAAAGGCAATGGCGACAAGCATTATGGGGATGAAGGAGAAAGAAAAGAAAGGAAGAACTTAATAATATACATCACTCCATTCTGATGTCATGCCGACAAGCAGTTCCAGAATGGTCTGAGTGAAGAGGGCAGGGGTTTTTAGTTGGTGGAAATCCAACTCCCACACAGAGTGGTGTCTTTAAAAGATTTTCCCCTGCCATAACAAAAACTACTACTACTACTACTACTACTACTACTACTACTACTACTAACCTAAATTCAATTAATATCATCCATCCTAATAATAATAATTTTCTGGACCGTCGTCAAAATGTGCGGACCGGGCTGGGAACGGGTCCTGACCGGGTAATGACTACGAATGCAGTCCGGCCGTGGCTTCAGTACCGCCATGGCACCCAAGACAACACAACGCCAGATCTCCTCAAGGATTTGCCCATATTAAAAATGCTAATAGGAAAAGGTGGCAAAGTTTAGCGACCCAACTGTTCGGGCGGAATATCTGGAGCTAGCCCTGGAAGTACAAAATCGATGGCTGGAAAGAAAGATTGAAGAATGGGAGGAATTTTGCCGTCAGATCGCGAATTTTGGCGGATTATGTATAAAATGTTAAGCATTCAATTATAAATTTCAGTATAATACCGTAGCGAAGCACGGGTATCTTGCTCTTGCTAGTGTATATATATTCAAAGGAACACGTGAGTTAAAATGATCAACTTTATTTAGAAATATTTCTGTATGGCGGTACTTCCATAATGGGTCTTGGCGCACCAAGCGACCGCTGATCAGTTCGAATATGATGAGGTGACGCGTGGTCAGCGCGACGAATTCTCTTAACTTTCAGGACAGATCCTCAGTTGTTCTCACGTATTCTGAGTGAACCTCAGATATAGGTAAAAATCCCTGACCGAGCTCGATAGCTGCAGTCGCTGAAGTGCATCCAGTATCCAGTAATCGGGAGATAGTGGGTTCGAGCCCCACTGTCGGCAGCTCTGATGATGGTTTTCCGTGGTTTCCCATTTTCACACCAGGCAAATGCCGGGGCTGTACCTTCATTAAGGCCACGGCCGCTTCCTTCCAATTCCTAGGCCTTTCCTATCCCATCGTCGCCATAAGACCTACCTGTGTCGGTGCGACGTAAAGCAAATAGAAAAAAGAACAAAAAATCCCTGACGTGGTAAGAAGTAACAAGTAAGAAGCAGGCTCAGTGCGGCCGGCCATTTCCAAGAATACTTACCTTAAATTTGAACTTTTTATGTCACTGCAGCTGACGAGCTTCGCCGTCATGAGGATAGTGCCTCTTTTAAAAAAGGTCGATTCACACATCTCCGGGACGTGACGGCGCTTTCCGTGACGTGACGGCATCTTCCGTGAAAATAAAATATCGTCGCCATGTAAACGAAGGGATGAGTTCATACACTTCCGTTGACGGCATTCGCCGTGACCTTCAGTGCTTCTCCGTGATCCGTGCCGGCAATACGTATTCGCTCGCCAACGATATTTTCTTGTTTTCGCGCCTTCCTGCTTCTCTGCTTTCGTAGAGTACTGAGGTTATCTGTGTACGTTCGAACTTTATCTCCCAAAATGAAGTACGAACTGCCGATTGAATTAGTGAAGGCACACACTTGTCTATATAATTTAGCTGATTCGAAATATACGGATAGTGGTTTGAAGAAGCGTGTATGGGAGGAAATTGGCGAGAAAATAGAAGCTGAAGGTAGGTAACCAATTTTTTCTGCTTTTAAGATTAAGAAAATCAGTCTGTCTGTACATAGGCACCAACTTTAGCGCGACAAGGCACTTTCTGCCCCCAACCTACAAAGTCAGGGGCATTAAAAATTAATCAACAATTTCATTTATTTAATTTTTCAAGTAATTAAAAGCAAATGTAGTGTACTAATATCATTAATACCTTCTTCTCTAGTAGTTGTAGTAAATAATTTACTAATACCTCACTTTATTGCACAACCTCCCCCCCCCCACCTTCCAAATGTTTAACAAGTCGACGCCTATGTACCTGCGACAATGTGAATATCAATCCAAATTTAATATAGTTATAAACATAACATTATAAACAATTGTTATAACCATTATACGAGTATAATCATATACAGTAGACCTATATAAAATAATATAACAATCATAATATACTAATTATGTTACTAAAAACTGACATTCTCAGAACTTAATATACTAGCATATCGGGAAGGTCTTCAGCCACTCACTAAGTGACGTTACCGACATCTTTCATATGTGTTCTTGCCATGGTACTGAACCAGCTTCTGAGCAGAAATAATCTTTTAACTTATCCCTTATGCAGGAAGCCTCTCTGGTCGAATTCCCACCACGAGGGGGTAAGTTTTGGAGCTGTGGATTGACAAACTCTTGGTTTGTGGAATCACTTGTTTCATTTATAAGCGTGAAAACACTGTCGTCATATTTTCTAATGAAATTGTGTAGCACACAAGTCGCTAGTATTATGTTATCAACGCTTTCCGGCTTTGATTGAATTCGTCTGTTGTAAATTCGAAATTTCTGGGTTAGAATACCGAAAGTGTTTTCAACTACCCCCCGAGCACGGCTGAGTCGATAGTTGAATATTCGCTTTGTTCTGTCCAATTGTTGGCCTGGATACGTTCTCATAATATATGACTTTAAAGGGAATGCCTCGTCGCCCACTATTACTTGTGGTATTTCAACGGACAAACATGGCAGTTGTGTATATCCAGGAACTGATAAGGCACCTTGTTCAAAAGCTTTCCCAATATTAGAATGAGCCCAGACACCTCCATCGCTGTTCTTACCGTACGATCCAATGTCGACAGCAATGAAGTTATAGTTGGCATCTACAAGTGCTAATAAAACAACTGAAAATGTTTTCTTATAATTAAAATACTGGGAGCCACTGTTCGGCGGAGCCTGAATGACGACGTGTTTACCATCAACTGATCCCAAACAGTTCGGAAAATTCCAGCGTTCTTGGAAGTCTTTCACTGTGGCTTTCCACATTTCTTCTGTTGGATGAGGCATTACTTCATGTATCAGTGCTCTTATTATAGCTTCGCAAGTTTCTTTCACAATCTTGTGTACAGTGGAATGCCCAAGACGATAGCTGTAAGATATTGTTTTAAATGAATCTCCGGTTGCCAGGAATCTGAAAAAAATACCGTATTTTATGAATTCATCATAAACTTATCATTATGACTAAACACCAACACGTCTCTGCTACAACGATTAAATACTTAATTATTAATTAAATTCGTACGTAATTTCAAAAGTGTAAAGGCCTAAATAATTTATTTATTTTTCCAGGTGAAAGGTGTAAAGCTAGGTGGAACAATCTAAGGGATAATTATAAGAAGTGGCTGAAAAAACTGAGAACTAAAAGTGGGGAGGCAGCAAAAACTGTAAAACGCTACAGATTTGCAGATCAATTAAGTTTCTTGGATAAATACTTCAATGAAAGAGAAACTAAGGCAAACATCAATCTGTCCGCAGATGACGATTTTGAAAGTGAAGACGAGGAAGAACATGATACTTCAAATACAGCAGAACAACCGCAATCCAAGCAGCAGCCTGTACCTCACGATGTAAACAACAAGGGTATATCTACAGGAAACGTCAGTGATAAAACTGACTCCTCGACGTTTTCAACCTCTCGAAGGTATTGTAAGAAAAGGAAGCTACGGGATGAACCAACAGCATCGTCGATACTGATGAAATACATCATCGAAAAAAATTCTGCGCAGGGCTCAGCCATATCTAACCGGGCCAATGAACATCTACAACACCCCGTTGGTGCCTTTTTATTTGGAATTTCGCCTATGTTGAAGTCACTGTCTCCATACTATTTGAGTTTAGCTAAATCAGAAATTTTCGCAGCCGCACATAAATATGAAATGATGATGCTGACAGAGCAAAGTACCAGTTCGACAACAGCATCTGATGAGAGGGCATTTCAACCCTTAGAGGCACTACTAGAAAATGCGACTACAGATCCTCTCAGTTCTTCATCGTGTTCAACAATCAACAACAATGAAGATAACCTACAACTTTATTGGCAGAAGTTTGGTGAAAAATCAACTCAGTAACATGACAGTTATTTCAACAACCAAAAACACTAATGATTTCAATTATTTTTTCCTGCTGTTTTAAATACATATTTCTTAAATTCTTCCTCGTAAAGTTCACGGTATGATGTTTTACAAAATGTTGTATTTTTGTACATTTATGCTACTATGAAATTGTTGTCATGAACACGAATGTGCCTACTTCATTTTCATTTTATTTTAATATTACTTAAGTCTACTTACCGCAGGCATACAGCCAGTCTTTCCATCGGTGTAATTGCAGGTCTCCAAAACGTGTCCTTTCTTGTAATTAAAGGCTCTACCTTCTTAAACAGCTTACTGAATGTATTTCTGCTCATTCTGAAATATCCGTGAAATTTTACTTCGTCGTCCTTCAAGCACTTATATAGAGTAGAAAACTCTCCTTCCTTCTCCCTGCGTTTCCATGTAGGATGAACCCACTGTTTCTTCCTCCCTTTCTCCTCTTCATCCAAGATTACAACTATTATTAACAGTTCATCATCACTAAGAAAACTCATCATGGAACACTTGATTGCCGACTTATAACTGCATGGAACTGCACGGAACTGAAGTGTGAGAACAGACTTGAAATATTCATGTCGGAAAGGACGGATACGGAAACGGAGAGCGCCGTCACGTCCCGGAGATGTGTGAATCGACCTTAGTCAGCAAAATAATGAAGATAAGTAGATAACGTTGGGAATGAGGAGGAAAGAGCAATCGTAGAAAACGTGGGAGGAATACTCTAATATCCCTGAGCTGATATGATCGTCCGCGCTCGCTCTACCTCTACCTCTTTTTTTACCCTTCATTGCAGAGGCATCCTTAATCAATTGTTTACCTAGCGTTTTCCTAAACGTTTTTAAAGAACTTGGAAATTGATGAAACATATCCTTTTAATAAATTATTCCAATCCTTTACTCCTCGTCCTATAAGTGAATATTAAATTAAGTATATTTCCACGGAAATGAAAAAAAAGTTTAAAATCTAAAATAAACAAGATTCGGTATTTCTGTCTCATCGGTCAACTAGAAACAAGTATTGTACCAGACGTTTCTCGAGTTGAAGTAATTCAGTCTCATTGTTGTTATTTTTTTTTTTTTGCTAGGGGCTTTACGTCGCACCGACACAGATAGGTCTTATGGCGACGATGGGATAGGAAAGGCCTAGGAGTTGGAAGGAAGCGGCCGTGGCCTTAATTAAGGTACAGCCCCAGCATTTACCTGGTGTGAAAATGGGAAACCACGGAAAACCATCTTCAGGGCTGCCGATAGTGGGATTCGAACCTACTATCTCCCGGATGCAAGCTCACAGCCGCGCGCCTCTACGCGCACGGCCAACTCGCCCGGTGTTGTTATTTTAGTTCCACTACTATTCACACAAGGGGCTGCCTGGCCGAAGCGGTAAAGGCGTGCTCGGTTTACCCGGAAGGACGTGGGTTCGAGATTTCCACTTCCAGAGGTGCACATGGCCCTGAGGTTCACTCAGCCTACACCAAAATGAGTACCAGGTTAATTCCTGGGGGCAAAGGCGGCCGGGCGTAGAGCTAAACCACTCTACCCCATCAAGTGGTGAGGTTACGGATAGTGGAAGCTTTACCTTCCACCCCTCCAAGGGCCTTCATTGCTTCCGTACTTTGCTTTTTTTTTCTATTTACACAAGCAAAAGATCTCGACTTAAGTCAAGACGTAACAATTTTCTGCTTTATTGACTTCTTTTCTCTTCCAGGAGAAACTATTTCATATATTCTTTCATTAAAACGAAGACTTCGTTCTTTTCTTTTCTTTCTTAATCTGTTTACCCTCCAGGGTTGGTTTTTCCCTCCGACTCAGCGAGGTATCCCACCTCTACCGCCTCAAGGACAGTGTCCTGGAGCGTGAGACATTGGGTCACGGGTAAAACTGGGGAGGAGGACCAGTAACTCGCCCAGGCGGCGTCACCTGCTATGCTGAACAGGGGTCTTGTGGGTGGGATGGGAAGATTGGAAGGAGTAGACAAAGAAGAGGGAAGGAAGCGGCCGTGGCCTTAAGTTAGGTACCATCCCGGCATTTGCCCGGAGGAGAAGTGTGAAACCACGGTAAACCACTTCCAGGATGGCTGAGGTGGGAATAGAACCCACCTCTACTCAGTTGACCTCCCGAGGCTGAGTGGACCCCGTTCCAGCCCTCGTACCTCTTTTCAAATTTCGTGGCAGAATCGAGAATTGAACCCGGGCCTCCGGGGGTGGCAGATAATCACGCTAACTACTACACCACAGAGGCGGAAAAGACATTGTTCTACCAAAGCAATATTGCTAACTCTTATCTCTACAAATCTATCTAATAACAACCACAATAATAATTATGGTAGTACCGAGCTCGATAGCTGCAGCCGCTTAAGTGCGGCCAGTATCCAATATTCGGGAGATAGTGGGTTCGAACCCCACTGTCGGTAGCCCTGAATATGGTTTTCCGTGGTTTCCCATTTTCGCACCAGGCAAATGCATGGGCTGTACCTTAATTAAGGCCACGGCCGCTTCCTTCCCACTCCTAGACCTTCCCTATCCCATCGTTGTCGCCACAAGACCTATCTGTTTCGGTGAGACGTAAACAACTTGTAAAAAAATGGTAATAATAAAGATAAAACCATCACCCAGAGGCTTCAGTTCTTAGGCAGAACAATCAAACAGCTGCTTAATTTTTGAAGACATAATGCTCTGGGAATCAACAATACAATGCAATACATTACAGTAATAATGAAGCGAGCGGCTACGCGGATTGGGTCAAAGTCGGGAGAAAGTCGGCATCTCTGAAGATGGCTTTCCGTGGTTTCCCATTTTCACGCCATGAAACGCTGGGTCAGTACCTTATAAGACCCCTTTGTGCCATGCGACGTTGTGATCTCAGTGTGATCCACCCATTCTCGACATTCATTATACTCTCGACGCCATGGAAACATATTGTGAAGCGAGAAAGAAAAGCGAAAATAGAAAAAAAATGTTAATCACGCCCCTTTAAAAAGTCGATTCATGTTCAGTTCATGAATCCATGCGTCAGCACAGTGTGCCGCAGTCAAGCAAACAACCATCCCCAGTAAGAATAACGGTATTCATAGAAGGAAACCATAATTTCACTTCATCGATTGCAAATGTTATAAACAGTCGTCTTGGAAATGTGACGAGCTCGCTCCTACACTGAGGTGAAACGCTACGTAACATTACACATACTTGTAGAGTCCTTCTGCGGTCGGAAACGACGCTGGCTTCAACCGACTTATTCTCCACCATTATTCGCACCATATTTTCTAAAATGGCTGTGGACGCCTTGTCTAGTATACTGATCAATGAAATAAGTCGGTAGTTGTTGCAGTTCTTCCTGTTTCCTTCCTCACAGATAGGTGCAACTTAGGGCCCTTTCACACGAGGCGACTAGTGGCGGCAACTTACAGCGGAGCATTATTTTAAATGAGAGCTTTCATACGTGGCGACTGCAGTTGCGGAAGCTGGAAACAGTCGCCTACAGTCGCTCACTCCCGCAGCTGTTGGCCGCCACTTGGAGTCGCCGCCACTCGAGGTAAAGCATTATTTTAAACTAGGGTTGGGCACTATGTCCCTGTTTCGGCACAATGTGACGGTGCACAGTTATGCTCCGCTGTTCCAGAACACCGAGTGTCAATTGTTCCGAAACATTCTCAAGCGAGCCGGAGACACTGACTCGCTGTCCCATCAGAAGCGCCACTATGCACTGCCCTTCGCCTACTAGTTGAACTGTGCAGCGGGCGCACGGGACGCGGGACTGTAACTGCGCAGTATAGAGAGAACATCGAGAGGCAACATTACATGCTCCGCGCCAGTGGGAACTGGTAATGTGCCTGTACGGAACGTGCTGTGTGGTGTGTGCCTGTGTGTAGTTATGGCTATGGTCCAGCATAAAGCTGCAGGGAACGTGAACGAACAGTCGGAACACTGAAATTCGCGCCCACTAATCACGTTTAAAGGCTGCTTTTAGGTTAAGATTTTTCCGGTCAATATAAAATGCACATAACACGGTTACAATGACAGTGCAGGTGTTTAAAAGTAACCAATTCAAGAATATTTTCACCAGTTGAATGTATTGTGGTCCGCCTCTGTGGTGTAGTGGTTAGCGTGATTAGCTGCCACCCCCGGAGGTCCGGGTTCGATTCCCGGCTCTGCCACGAAATTTGAAAAGTGGTACGAGGGCTGAAACGGGGTCCACTCAGCCTCGGGAGGTCAACTGAGTAGAGGTGGGTTCGATTCCCACCTCAGCCATCCTGGAAGTGGTTTTCCGTGGTTTCCCACTTCTCCAGGCGAATGCCGGGATGGTACCTAACTTAAGGCCCTCTTCCTTGCCTATCCCTTCCAATCTTCCCATCCCTCCACAAGGCCCCTGTTCAGCATAGCAGGTAAGGCCGCCTGGGCGAGGTACTGGTCATTCTCCCCAGTTGTATACCCCGACCAAGAGTCTGAAGCTCCGGGACACTGCCCTTGAGGCGGTAGAGGTGGGATCCCTCGCTGAGTTCGAGGGAAAAGCCGAACCTGGAGGGTAAACAGATGATGATGATGATGATGATGATGATGATGAATGTATTGTGAGTAATTAGTGAGTAATTAATATCTCGAAAATTTCCCTCAACACTTTCTCGGGGATTGACGTTAAACATTAATTTGGACTTTAAGGAAACTTTTAAGCCCAAGAAAAATATGGGTCGTCGCCTTGGAATTAGAATATAACTGGATGAAAAAATTGTTGTACTTTCGTGCTGTTAGGCCGGGCGCACATTGAGCAGTTGGCCGCAGAGCAGGGAAGAGCAGAGCAGAACAGCGCGAAGCTTACGAAACTGCGAAGTGGACGTGAGCGCACATTGCCACGCAGGGTCTCGTCAGTTTTCAGAAATAACATGTTTTCTTTAGACTCTGTGACATTGGGGCATCCAGTATAAAGAGGCTCTTTTTTTCTTTTTCTTCAAGCATTCGCGTTTTTTCTCATTTTGTTAGTCATCTTCACAATTTCCCTTGTGCTGATGGCAACGCGGTTATTCAGCTTAAGACAATCGCAATAAAAACAACCACCTTCGCCAGTTTACAAGACTGAACAATATTTCTATGTTATCGATGTTCGGCGTTCATATGGACGAAGCAAAGAATTTAATTCATGATTAATTTTTATATTTTTTACGTCGTACCGACACAGATAGGTCTTATGGCAACGATGGAATAGGAAAGGGCTAGGGATGGGAAGGAAGCGACCGTGGCCTTAAGGTACAGCCCCCCCAGCATTAGCCTGGTGTGAAAATGGGAAACCACGGAAAACTATCTTCACGGTTGCCGACAGTGGGGTTCGAACCCCCTACCTCCCAAATGCAAGCTCATAGCAAGGCGATCCTAACCGCACGACCAACTTGCATGGTAAATTCATCAATAGGATCACAGTGGGGGAGAGGAAAAAATATGTATTTACAAATGTACTGCTAGATTTTCATCTAGTTGTCACAAGACACAAGATACTAAAATCAATCAACATTGACAATCTGTTGTGAACGCGTTTGCATTTATATTTGACAAGACATGATAAATGATTTTCCGTATTTCTCTCTTCACATAAATGTGATTGATGGATGACGGTAACGGAGTCGGCGATGATGCTCTCCATAATCAGCATTAGATCTTTGTCTTAAATTCTATATGTTGCGAGAACTTGGGTCACGGATTGTTTCATAGATATTTGAGGATTACATTTTTTTTTTGCTGTTTGTTTAACGTCGCACTAAAACATCGAAGGTTCGAACACACTATCTCCCGAATGCAAGCTCACAGATGCGCGACCCTAACCACACGGCCACTTGCTCGGTGGATTACATTTTAGGCCTTTCTCTAAACTACCTGGTTACGCTGCGTGAATAAAATGATTTATAGCCTAGACTGTAGTGCCTTATTCCCCGAATTTACATACCGATTTTCATTCAATTCTGTTCCGCCATTTTCTCACGAACATACATACACACATACATACATACATACATATATACGTACATACTGCATTGCAGTCCACATGAAACACATAGTACCTACAAAACATGGTGAGACTGAATGGCTGTGGTAATTTTCTCCTCCATTTCTTAACTAACTGCGTGACACGTGCGCAGGAAACTGTGTTTCGAAGACTGCGCGTGGTAGGCGGAAGTAGGTGCAGAACCGGCCTGCTCTGCTCTGTCCTGCCCTGTCTGTCAACATGCTATGGTGCAATGATTTGTGTGGATTACAAAAATCTGCTCTGCGCTGCACTGCTTTAGCTGCTTCGCCTGCGTCCCAATGTGCGCCCCCGCCTTATGCTCTCTGCACTTCGAATTCCTTCCCTCTCAACTTCCATTTACTTTCTTCAATATCTCGAACATTTCCCTCAACACTTTCTCGGGGATTGATGTTAAAAATTAATTTGGACTTTAAGGAAACGTTTAAGCCCAAGAAAAATATGGGTTATCGCTTTGGAATTAAAGATATCACTGGATGAAAAAATGTTGACACTCCAACACAGGGCGGCACACAGCCGGTATCGACAGGCAGACACAGCGAAGGCCCACTAATCTATCTAGTGCGGCATTGGCACAGCACGTTCGGTTCAGGCACATTCCAGCTGAAGCGCAGCATGTCCTGTTGCCTCTCGAAGTTCTCTCTAGGACGCAGTTACAGTCCTGTGTCCTGTGTCCCGTGTCTCGGCACTCTGTACCGAAACACTCCGCCTCAAGCTCCTAATGTTGCGGAACAAGTGAATGTTCCGGTCTGCCCAACCCTATTTTAAACTAGCGAATGTACCTGTGCTTCGCTACGGTATTCTACATTGTATTCGAATATCGAAGTAAATAGTATACATGCAGTAAATAAGATTGTTTTAAAATTGCATGTCTCTTAGCGTTATCCGAGAAAGAGCATGGGGAGGTCCCCGTACGTTGTTTCCAATGTAAAGTGTTTGTTACGGATTTGTGATATAACGGCAGGCTCACTTGCCTACTGCCATTCACAATCGAGTTGGGAAGTTTACATTATAATTGCAGGCCCCATTGTCTACTACGCGGACAGAATTGACTTGGGGAGTTTTCGTTAAAATGGCAGCCCCCCTTTCCTACTTCCAGACAGATTACAGTTGAGGAGTTCTTATTATAATGGCAGCCAATTACCCTACTATCACTCGAAATTGAGTTGTGCAGTTATCATTATAATGCCAGGCCCATTTTCCTACTGCCAGCCAGCTTACTGCCAGTCACACCAAGTTGGTGAGTTTCCATCAAAATAGCAGGCCACTATGCCTAATGCCAGTCACATTTTAGATGAGGACATTTCTTTATAATGGCGGGCACCCTTGCCTACTGCCCAACACAATCGAGTAGGGGAGTTTCAAACAAAACTGCATGCTCACTTGCCTTCTGCAAGTCAAATCGAGAAGTGAACTATTCATTGCAATTGTAGGCCTTCCTTACTAATGACAGTTACACAGGGGTTGGAGAAGCAACCCTTTCCTACTGCCAGTCAAAGTCGGTGTGGGGAGTACTGATTACAATAGCAGACCCACCCTTTCTCGATCGCTAAAATCGACATCAGTGAATATATATAGATCGACATACGAAAGTATATGCGTGTTTACAATATTGAAGACCTTCATTTACAGATTAACTGCTACTAAACGTACGTCATATCGACAAAGGATTATACCATAAGACACGCCGGATTTAGTGGCCTAAATGGCTGGTCCTATGATATGTCATCTATTCTTGGGTCAGATTGAGTTAGAAACGTGGAACAGGGTAAAGGTTTTGTAAGATTATCTCACATTACATTACTTTTCGGATAATTATGTGACAGCTACATACATAGCATTTGGCTCACATATGGCTACTGGGTGGGCCAATTTTCGTGAAGAGTTTGATGATTCTGTATTTCATATAAGTAATTGAAAGTATGAATTATGAATGTGAAAATTCCTAATTGACTTAACATCGATTAATAAATCAAACGTAAAAGGGATACAGATACGGCAAAAAGTCATAAGACCAAGGTTGTAGATCATTCCAAATTGAACGGAGATTGTGCAATCCGTTATGTGATAGGAATTTCCGAAGGTCTGCACCATCATTAAAATTGCCTGCATATTTCGATATTCTTCGGGGTAAAAAGTGAAAAATTTAATGATCTAGGATGTTTTCTGTTCGTTACAGGCTAAAACGTATAATTTTGTCAAATTTCAATTATCTTCTTTTTCTTCTGGCAGATTATGCCGCAATCTGGATTTTGGGCGAGGCGGGTAAAAATTAGGACTTTCAGGAAACTAAACCAAAAATTATGGAGATGGTCATTATTACCCCTTAAACGGAAAACTGTACGAAAATTTCGCCAAAATAGTCAGTTCAGAGGCACACAGTAATTACGATTTGATTTATATAGATAAGGAATCTGCTCCATGTAAAACACCTTTTGGGCTATGTCCGCTGGACTTAACCTGCAAAAGTGACCATTCATGGCATCTCCCTTATTAATCCTCCTGACGAAAAAATGCACATGAAAAAAAGGTTTAGAGGTGGAATTCCATCACGTTTGGTCGATTTCCAGTCAGGTTGGTCTTGTTCTGTATATATTGTGGAAGAGTAAAATCACCATTTGTGTTCCCTATAAACCGCCAGTCCATTCCGGAGCATGAAATGTTATTTACGTTTAAAACCTACCTTTGGACAGGTGGATGCTAAATATAAATTTTGGTTCGAATGTCTTCAGTAGTTTTCAAGGAATACGCTTTACACGCACCCGCTCGTGAGTTAAGTCTCCCTTATTAATCCTCGTATCGAAATTATGCACATGAGAAAAAAGGTTTAGAAATTAATTTCTACCAAGGTAGGTAGATTTCCATTAAGTTTGGTTGTGTATATTTTGTGGAAGTGCAAAATCACTGTTTCAGTTTCGTATAAACCCCCAGTCAGTTCAGGGATTTAGAAACAATATTTGCCCTAAAACCTATCAAGGTCAGGTGTATTCTAAATATGAGTCTTGGTGGAAATACATCCAGTAGTTTCTAGCAGTCGCGTACATACGGCGTAATTAAGGAAGAAATAATACAGTTAAGAAAGTTGAAAGTAATAGAAAATGGATTATAACTGAGGATAGCCGGATAATGACAAATATGTAAATGCCAAGTGAATGTATTGGAAAATCAAATGCCCCTCAATAAATTATGCTAGTGTGAGTTATGGATATAATAAAGCAGTAACAGAGGAGAAATTTAGGTCCAGTGATTCTTAGGTAAACAAATAATAAGATGACTAATGGTGTTATTACTTAATCTATTCGAGGGCGGTTATAACATCCAACGATATTCCGCCAATATCCCGCAGATAGGCCGAATGACGCCTCTCTTGCCTTCTACCCAAGGAAAAACCACGAATTTAAAAGCATGATGAGGAAAATGGCAATACGTTACTTCCCTGCTGGCATGCAGTCAGAGACGTTGCCATGGTAACCAGTAGGTTCGTTGTCGGTCTGTCGGTCACTCAATGCAGAGCATGATACCAGCGGAAAATTGTAAATTTCTCCGTCATGTGAAGAGTAAGGTAAATTATGAACATAACGAAAGTTGTTTATAATGAAGAGACGTTTCACGTACGGTAAACGAAGTTTACAGAAAATCAATAGTATAAGAGAAAATGAAGGAAAACCATTCTGGTTTTCCTATAAACCCCCGTCTATTCAAAGATTTTAAAATGATATGCATATCGAAACCTTCCCCGGGATGAGTATACTCTAAATATGAAGTTTGGTTGAGATCTATCCAGCCGTTTCGAAGTGATGGTGGAAAAACCATTCTGGTTTTCGTATAAACCCCCGGTCTATTCAAATATTTTAAAATAATATGCATATCGAAACATTCTTCGGGATGAGTATACTCTAAATATGAAGTTTGGTTGAGATCTATCCAGCCGTTTCGACGTGATGGTGGAACAGACAAACAGACAGACAACAGACAAACAAACAGACACGAAACGTAAAAACCACCGATTCGGTCTTGAGCTGACCTAAAACGGATAAATATCTGAAAAATTGGCAAAACAAAAGAAATTACAGACAGCGGACCCCCTACAATTTTATTTATACAGATGAGAGCTTTCACACGGTGCCACTAGTAGCCGCTACTTCTCACTGTCCACTCCAGTTTGATCCAGTTCATGTAATTTAGGAAGTCCTGAATAACAAGCGTACTGCGTTCATTGTCAGATATGAGTGCAAACGTGGAAAGAAGTAGCCTTATTAGATTAACAGTCCGACTCGTTGGCTGAATGGTCAGCGTACTGGCCTTCAGTTCAGAGGGTCCCGGGTTCGATTCCCGGCCGGGTCGGGGATTTTAACCTTAATTGGTTAATTCCAATGGCTCGGGGGGCTGGGCGTATGTAGCGTATTCAACATTAGAAATCATCCTAGGTAGGGCCCTCATCTTCACAGATATGCAGGTCGCCTAATAGACCGTCTACTAGAAAAAGACCTGCACTAGGCCTCTCCGGAGGCCATACGCCATTAATTAATTAGATTAACAGATGAACAAGTGAAACGGAAGACCTGAAATATGGAGTTGAATAATATCCCACGATTTGGAACCCTTCAGTCGATGAGTATGGAAAAGTGAACGAAGAAACGCATGGCGTAGCATTATATTGAGGTTCTTCGCGAGTTTGATGACAAAACACCAGCAAAGAGAAACGAGATAAGTAAGCGTTTTCCTTATATTTTACGTACCGTACCACCTTTTGTTAATTTGTTACAAGAAAACTCAATTTAGCAAAACAATTCTGTAAATTACCGAGTATATTCAGAAAAGAGTATTTCATTCATTATTTGCTTCAATTATTTTTATTGTAGTAAAAAGTTTCAATCATGCAGGAGATTTACATGGTAAGCAAGATAGCAATAGAATGAAAGATGAACGATCATCACTACTTAACTAATGTTATTAAAAAGAGCCCATTGGCAAATTGAAAATTACTAAACGCATGTAAAGTACAATTGTGATTGTGGTGTCCATCTATGATCTGTATAGCATTCTAGACACAATACTTATGTCTCTAAATACGACCCACCGGGCAAGTTGACCGTGCGCGTACTGGCGCGCGGCTGTGAGCTTGCATCCGGGAGATGGGGGGTTCGAATCCCACTGTCGGCAGCCCTGAAGATGGTTTTCCGTGGTTTCCCATTTTCACACCAGGCAAATGCTGGGGCTGTACCTTAATTAAGACCACGGCCGCTTCCTTCCAATTCCTAGGCCATTCCTATCCCATCGTCGCCATAAGACCTATCTGTGTCGGTGCGACGTAAAGCCCCTAGCAAAATCTATATATATAAAATAAGAGTTTTGTCTGTACATTGCTCAAAATTTGAAAAGAATGGTATATCTGTATCGGTCATGTCCACAGTAACAAGAAAATGCATTTTTTACTTTTCCGTAATTTCTGTCTGTCTGTCTGTCTGTCTGTCTGTCTGTCTGTCTGTCTGTCTGTCTGTCTGTCTGTCTGTCTGTCTGTCTGTCTGTCTGTCTGTCTGTCTGTCTGTATGTATGTATGTATGTATGTATGTATGTATGTATGTATGTACACGCATCACGAGGAAACGGCTGAAGAGAATTTAATGAAAATCGGAATGTAAAGTCGGATAATGAACCGCTACAATCTAGGCTATGAATTATTTTAATTACGCTGAGTGAAATGGTAGTTTAGGGGAAGTCCTGAAATTTAATTCTCAAATATTTATGTTATTAGTGGTCGTGTCTTAATGAAAATCGCTAGACAAAGATGGGAAATAAGTCGCTACAATATAGGCTATACACGCTGAGAAAAATGGTAGTTTAGGGGAAGGCCTAAAATTTAATTGTCAAATATTTATTTTATTAGTGGTCGTATCTTCACGAAAATGGGTATGCAATGTCGGAAAATAGGTCGCTATAATGTAGGCTATCAATAATGTTATTCACACCGAATGAAATGGTAGTTTAGGGGAAGGCCTGAAATGTAATCTATATATCTATAAAATAAGAGTTTTGTCTGTAGAATACATTGCTCAGAATTTGAAAAGAATGTTATTTCTGTATCGGTCATGTTCACAGTAACAAGAAAATGCATTTTTTACTTTTCCGTAATGTCTGTCTGTCTGTCTGTCTGTCTGTCTGTCTGTCTGTCTGTCTGTCTGTCTGTCTGTACACGCATCAATAGAAAACGGCTGAAGATAATTTAATGAAATCGGTATGTAATATCGGGTGATGAACCACTGCAGTCTAGGCTACAAATTATTTTATTCACGTTGAGTGAAATGGTAGTTTAGGGGAAGGTCTGAAATGTAATTCTCAAATAAGTTATTTATGTTATTAGTGGTCGTATCGATAAATGCTACATAACTAACATAACTTTAGTTATGTCGTAAGTTAGTAGTAGTTATGTAAGAAGTTATTAAATTTCCGATAACTTATGTCTTATACATTGTTACCGTACCGCATATATACGGAGATTTGTGTGCTACCAGAGCGCGTACTACCCTTCACATTGAAATCACCATGTTTAAATGGTCGAAACCATGTGTCACATGTTGTAATCGATGGAGCGTATTCACCATATGTTTCTACCAGCAAACGATCACATTCCACAGCCTTTTTCTTTTGATTACATAAGAAAAGCTACGGGTGCCCTTTTCAGGCACAAACGTCGACATGATCACTTAACGATTCAACACAGACGCTAGCGTTTGGCGCAGACAGCTTGTGTGTTGGTAGGTTAATGTCAGACGAACAAACTGATGTATGTGTCAAATTCATTCGCTGCGTAGTCTTCGCTGGCACCCATCTCTTAGTGAAACAGAAAAAGACTTATTCATACACCTAGTATGTCAGAAATAAACGACCCAAGTTCGTATTTCTGACTAGTAAAACCTTTACAATTCCAAGCGCAGATCCTAAGGCCCATGGTCACGCACAAAGAACCAGATTAAGGTTCTGTAAAGTACTGCATAGCAGCATTTATCGGAACTCCAATCTTGTCGATTGTGGTTTGACATGAACTTAGCGTTGTTGTGGTCTCCTTTAAGATACGCAGAAGCCTAGAAAAGTTAATCTGCCTGCAGAGGTCTATGACGTCTCCCATGCCCGAAAAGTCGAAGATGGGGGAGGCCATGCCAACAGGCCCAGGGTTTGATTCTGGGTTGGGGGCGAGAACCCCTCTAATCTCTTGAGCTAAAGAGAAGTTAGGATCAACTTCTCTGGAGGGGATCAGAGTCCTCTTTTTCTGACTTTTGAGGTACTTGCTGACCATTTTCTGCTCCATGAAATGAAATGGCGTATGGCTTTTAGTGCCTGGAGTGTACGAGGACAAGTTCAGCTTGGCAGGTGCAGGTCTTTTGAATTGACGTCCGTAGGTGACCTGCACATCATGATGAGAATGAAATGATGAAGACGCATACACCCCATGCCAGCGGAATTAACCAATTGCGATTAAAATTCCCGACCCTGTCGGAAGTCGAACCCACGACCCCTGTGACCAAAGGCCAGCAAGCTAGCCATTTAACCATGGAACCAGACTTCTGCTCCATAATATTATGGAACAGAGTACAGCATTGCTAGGAGACTGGGTGGATGCCCTTGCAGTTAACACATGTGGCTGGTGCCTACGGAGTAAGGGGGCAGGCAGCAGCTGAGTGGTTCTCCCCACATTTTACATATCTCAGAGGTATGGCACAGTAGTTAGGTGTGTGACCCCATCTCTGACATCGGTAACACTGAGTAAGGCCCTCAAGACCCCTGTACGCCTCTATGGTTACCCTAGACTCATATCGGTACCTCAAGCAGAAGTTAGTAGCTGACATCTCATCATTGGGAAGGGTGACGCTCATGACACTCAGGGGGATCAGCTTCTTTGTCCTGCTATCATGCCATGAGAACTAATACACATCCTGGGGCTGGTACCCCAGGGCCATGAGTTCCTCAACCCATTCCATGCTAACAGTGGAAACAATGCTTCCAACAATCACCTTCAATTGCCTCTTACTCCACAACTGGTGAGTGTAGAAGCTCTTGCCCGATTCTTCAAAATATTGTTTCGTCGGCAGGTAATCCTATTTGTTACTGGTGTGGAATTTCTAGGCAACATTGTTTTTTATGAACCTGATATCACCAGTGCATTTTTCTTTAGATAGGCCTACATTTAGTGTCGATGATACTCCGATTTATCAGCGACTACAATCGGTGAATGGAGATTTTCCTAATGGGAGCAGTCTCCATGGCCTCACTCCCCCCACCCGGCCTCGCCCTCTGGGGGTGGTACCACTACGAGTAGACTCAGCAGAAGTAGTGGAGTAGGCTGGGGAGCAGTAGTAACCCCCGGAGGGCCGAACCACAGTTGAAACAGAAACAGTCTCATCTGTGGCTCCCGAGGAAGGGAGATTTCTGTTAAGATTTAGAAAACTCTCTGCCTTGATAAATTACCAAGCAATATTAGAAGTATTTTAAGTATTTCTGTTGAAAATATTGAAAACATGGCCCAGATGGCTGACCGTACGTTCGAGATGCGAACTATTCATGAGGAATCTATTAAAGAAACTGTTATAGTTTTATCCCAAAACAAGCACGTTAAATTAATAATTTTCTATCATTATAAGGTGTATTGACAAGATGGACTCAAAATAAAACTATAATAGTTTCTTTAACAGATTCAAAGAAGTCAATACAGGATAAAATAAAATACCTATTATGGTTAAATTTATCAACTGTTCATTAGGTGCAAACTACCCCCTTCACAACCATTACCGGGTTTGTTCCAACAAGGAGTTTGCGTACGGTTTTGTACAGATTCATGGATTGATGTGTCCGGCTCCACGGCTAATTGGTCCATGGGGTTCCGGGTTCGGGATTTTAAACTTCATTGGTTAATTCCGATGGTTGGTTCAGGGCCTGGGTGAGTGTGCCATCTTAAGCATTAGAATCTTCATCATAGACAGGGTCCCATTCTCACAGATGCGCAGGTCGCCTATAACGCGTCAACTCGAAAGACAGACACCAAGCCTCTCAGGAGGCCACACACCATTCATATTATTTTGGATTTATGTAAGCACATGCGTGAGATATGTACTCATTGGGAACCATTGCTAAACAGCAGTTTGTTGGAACGGTTTGTGAACAGTCAAGAGAAACTACAATGTGCATGTGTTTATGATTATGTGGGAGATTCATGGACAGTACATTTATGAGATTAAACAAATATATTCTTGTTGTGCTTGTGCTTGGTAATTTTTTGAACTTTGCTAAACAACTTGTTACTTAATGGCAATAATATTACTCACCTAGTAAGATAATAAAGCAACGGACCTGTTTCTACAATAATAATTATTTTATTGCAGAACTATGTGAATGTATCATTCTGCCAGTAGTAGTGTCAACATCTGTTTCTTTGCCCAGTGTTGTCAGCAATATTGAGTGCAAATGGACAGTACAAATGACAAAAATGTAGAATGACTTGTATGAAAAATATAGTCCAAAAGCGAGGAATTTGAGAAATGTAAAGCACATGTGGGTTTTCAAAGTAGAAGTTTTAAGTGGAGATTTATAAATGAGCATCTCAGCTAATAATTGTGAGAATAGGTGGAGGTTGCTGGAACAGAATTACAAAAAGTACATGTACCTGTATGGAATGGTGTCCTTTTTCATTTATATATGAGTCGGGATCATTCGCAAGTTTATCAGCTTCAATCTAACAGCCATCTATGGCACCAATGACTACTGGAAATCCACTTTCTCTAAAATGTAGGCCATGTGATATCACTTGAGGTAAGTTGCAAATAAAGATGGCCAGTCAGCCATCTGACAATTCTATGCAGAGAGCTCAGAAAAATGTCAAATATATCTGCAAAAATCCAGAAACTTGCAGTCTGATACCAAATGAACCATAGGAAAATGTGAACCTATATTGGAAGAGCAAAGCTAACTATTATTATTTGATCTGCAGACAAACCTGACTCAGTGCAAAAAGTTTTCCATATTTCCATATTTTCAGTTTTTGTACTGGTCACTTATTTCATATCTTTCTGCAATATTTTTAGTTATCTCCCTGCTATCTCCGTATTTCCATATTTGTACTGGTCACTTATTTAATATCTTTCTGCAATATTTTTAATTATCTCCCTACTAATGTGAAAATGCTCCTTGGACATTTTGTTATCATAGTGGGGCACTGTTTCTTCTACAGAGAAAGAGAGAGAGAGAGAGAAAAAATTATTTACTTAATTAAGCTCACCGGACAAAAAATTAATCACCCTAATGTGTGGGCACAGATGGATTGTTAAGCCTGTACAGATGACGCAGCATATGTGTCCCATGCTCAACCTCACACACGCTGCCTCCATGTGAGCATAAGGCAGTAGCGATCAGTGAGACTTTAATGTTTCAAGCGGACAGTGTATGTGAACATGGGTAGATGTAAGGATGTGACAGAGTGGCAAAAAGAGGCAATTGTGTTTGGCCGTGCCCATGGTCATACGGTGCGTGAAGTTGCTGGATTTGTTGATGTTTCACAGAGGACTGTTCAACGTGTCTACAAGCAGTGGTGTACTATACATAGCCATGAAACACGATGTTAGAAATGTGGTCAGAAAAAGATCCTGACTGAGAAGGACCAGAGACATGTTTCACAGATTGTGAATCAAAATCGCTTCCAAACCCAACAGGAATTGCAACGGGAAGTACATTCAATGAAGATTTGTAGTCTGTCACTTCACAAAGAGGCCATTGCTCACACAGGCACATAAAGCTGCTCGTTTTCAATGGGCTAGAAATCATCGAATGTGGACAGTAGCTGACAAGCCGAATGTAATGTGGTCTGATGAATCACGTTTTTGCCTATATTACAATGGCATACGTCGTCTAGTGCACCGAAGGCCAAATGATCCATTTCATCCTGGATTTTTGAAAGGTCAGGTTCAAGCAGGAGGTGGGTCTGTGATGTTTTGAGGGTGTTTTTCGTATCATGGATTTTGATATAGATGTTGATTCCCATAGGGAACCTGAAATATTTGTTCTGAATGATGGTATTAATGGATTTTGCCAGCTCACATGAACCAGGATGGTTTATTTAAACATTCTGGATGATCAGGTGTTGCCTTTCAGTCAACATCTGCATGATGGGTACACTATTGATACCCCAAGTTTTCAAGATGACAACAGCAAAATTCATCGAGCTGAACGCATATGTGACTGGTTTTATGAACACTCCCCCACCCTATTACATCTCGATTGGCCTGTAAAATCACCTGTCTTGAACCCCATTGAAAATCTGTGGGGCATGTTGGAACAGCGGATTAAACGCCGACATCAGAATCCCCGCAATTTGGTGGAATTGTGCGATCAGATCCTCAATGAGTGGCATAACCTGGATGTGATGTATCCGCACAACCGTGGACTCACTTCCTAACAGAATCCAGGTGGTTATCAAGTCCAGAGGTGGTGTTATGCAATATTAAATGATGCTTGTAATGATTTCTCCAGGGGTGACTAATTTTTTGTCTGGTGCGCTTATTTATTTCATTACACATAACTTATACTATTTAAACATAATTGAAACAAGCAAAAAAACTGTCTAGATAATTTCAATTTTTCACTTTTGGGATAGTGAAATGTATTTCTAGACCATATTCACTGGATTTTTATTCCATAAAAGCATCAGAATTGCCTTCAATATTGTAATTTATCATTGTTAATTGAGTTTAATGTGTCATCTGCTGTCATCTGCTCCCGCCAGATGTTGATAACCAATCTGCTATTCACAGCTATGGACCACAATCCACAGCTCACCATTATTTTGGTGTACTGCGCATGTTTCTCATGAACAGTTCTTGTTCTGGACCATGAACTGCTTTGCCAGTCAGCAAACTGGTTCATTCCGAGTCTGCATTTGAGTTTGAAGTTAGTTGGAAAGCTCTTTCTTTACTGTGCATGCGTCAGACAGTTTGTACACTGTTTCTCATCATGTTGAAACAAACCTACCGTGAACTTCCACGCTTTCTGTTCAAGAATTCTTGCTGCAAATCAAAGGATTAGAAAAGAAAATTAGATGGAGCTGAAGTCACAATAGGCAAAGATTCTGCAGTAGAAGTAAAAGTAGGTCTAAATTTGATAATAATGGCAAATATTGTTACTATCACTTCCATTCTGGGAATAACTGCAAAGCAGAAACATACATTCCACCTTATCAGTAGAAAAATCAGGAAAACTAGATGAGGCGGACACTATAGCGGCTAACTATTCTGCCACAGAAGGTATCTCAGGCCATCAGTATCATTTGTTTAATAAAGATCACAATTCAGGACAACATTTTCTAGTTGACAGTGGTGTAGATATCTCTGTTATACCAGTTCATCAGAGTAAGAAAAATGAAACATCAGACTTCAAACTTTATGCAACTAATGGTCCAGTAATCACAATCACCGGTTTTACTGGATTTCTTATATTTTATCTGTCTACCAAGCAAGATCTATCTACAACTCTCTATATCTCAATTAATATCACTACAACACTTCAGAGAATATTCTTATGTACAACAAAACGTTATTTCAAACCTGAAGTATTTAACTAAGAATTTACAGTATGTTTATAATTCTATATTTCCCACAACTCTGCAAAAAGAAGTTTGGAATATCAAGGATGCAATGCAATAATAAAGTTATAGAATGTTGTTTGTTGTACCACAGAGAGAGACAATCTGGAAATGTAAACGTTTACAAATTCAATTTTTTTTTTTTTTTTTTTTTTTTTTTTTTTTTTTTTTTGCTATGGGCTTTACGTCGCACCGACACAGATAGGTCTTATGGCGACGATGGGATGGGAAAGGCCTAGGAGTTGGAAGGAAGCGGCCGTGGCCTTAATTAAGGTACAGCCCCAGCATTTGCCTGGTGTGAAAATGGGAAACCACGGAAAACCATCTTCAGGGCTGCCGATAGTGGGATTCGAACCTACTATCTCCCGGATGCAAGCTCACAGCTGCGCGCCTCTACGCGCACGGCCAACTCGCCCGGTAATTCAAATTTTTTAATTTCAATATCTAATGCAAATAAACAATACCAAATGATGGAAAGGTTATGATATATGTGTTCTTTTAGTGAAGGTGGTCCTTTTTCACTTTGCCTCAGTACCATGTATGGCCTCCTTTAGCAATTATTCAGGTCATGCATACTATCAATACATTGATGTCATCATCAAGAAGAAGGTTCCAACCAATCCGTCTCTAATGAGGTCTGGGAGTGTTGTAGAGCTTGTGTACAAACAAAAACAGCCATTTTTAACCTATCCCATGCAAGTTCAATGCAGTTTAGGACAGGTGAATTAGCTGGCCAATTCATCAATCAATCAATCAATCAATCAATCAATCAATCAATCAATCAATCAATCAATCAATCAATCAATCAATCAATCAATCAATCAATCAATCAATACTGATCTGCATTTAGGGCAGTCACCCAGGTGGCAGATTCCCTATCTGTTGCTTTCCTAGCCTTTTCCAAAATGATTTCAAAGAAATTGGAAATTTATTGAACATCTCCCTTGGTAAGTTATTCCAATCCCTAACTCCCCTTCCTATAAATGAATATTTGCCCCAGTTTGTCCTCTTGAATTCCAACTTTATCTTCATATTGTGATCTTTCCTACTTTTATAGACGCCATTCAAACCTATTCGTCTACTAATGTCATTCCACGCCATCTCTCCGCTGACAGCTCGGAACATACCACTTATAACACCAATATAATGGTCCGTTATTGGACATTATAAATTTTCCAGCTAACTCATTCTTGGTTGCCTGCGTTTCGCCCTCGTGTGCTAAGTTAGGCTCGTCAGTTGGGACTTAGCACATCACCCAAGACGCAAGGCTAGTGCATACTGTGGAGGCTATCTATCTATCTATCAAATGCTTTCATTCCCCACCCTGAAGGGGTGGGGCGGGCCACCTAGAGGGTGTCGCCCTCTCTCTGGCCAAGAGATGCGGGCCACAGTTCCCTAGGTTCCCTATGGGAATCAACATCTACATCATTTGATGGCCAGGCAGGCATCTATTTTTTGGAATTGAGACATAGCTCTCATAGTGCATTGGCACTGCTGGTGGCTTCAAATAGCCTATGCAGTGGCCTCCACAGTATGCACTAGCCTTGCGTCTTGGCTGGTGTGCTAAGTCCCAACTGACGAGCCTAACTTAGCACACGAGGGCGAAACGCAGGCAACCAAGAATGAGTTAGCTGGAAAATTTATAATGTCCAATAACGGACCATTATATTGGTATTATAAATTTACTCCTTCAGGACAAATATTTTAGGTTCCCTATGGGAATCAACATCTACATCATTTGATGGCCAGGCAGGCATCTATTTTTTGGAAATGAGACATAGCTCTCATAGTGCATTGGCACTGCTGCTGGCTTCAAATAGCCTATGCAGTGGCCTCCACAGCATTCCTCTGTCCACATATTTTTTCGGCTGGGTGGTGGTCTTCTCATCGCTGTCTCAGCCGGCCCAAGAATAATTTAATGGGCAGACGCCTCGTTGGTTGTCGCCTCCCTCCAACATGTCTTGCTGTCTCATCAAGAATGTGGACACTGTTCACTCACCTCAGGACATCCGGCTCCAACTTCGGAACATCGACCTTGCGACTAAATGTGTTCTCCGTCTACAAGATGCCTCCTCTGGCCAACCTTCGACCGACATTTTGGTCTTCTTTGACTACGCTCTACACGGACCAAAATACATCGCTCTAGGCCAAATCCCTCTCTTTCACGTTCAGCACAAAGTTCTTCCCATTCCCGACTACCTCTTACAACAAGTGGCCTCTGATACTGCCCTATCTGCCAGGGTTCCGACTTGCTGTCTCCCTTCGTCCCCTACCACCACCATCTCCTCCGTCCACCGGTCTTCGTCTACCCTTACTACGTCCACTACAGTCACTACTACCTCCGTTCCGCTTCTCCCGTCTTCTTCTTCCACTACCCTTACGTTCAGTCATCCTTCTCCCATCATGTCAACTACCACCCCCTCCCTCACTACGACCCTCCACAGTCCACAATTGCCCCTTGCTGCTTCCCGGGATACCGCCCCTACTGCTCAGCCAGCCTCCCACAGAGCATCTGGCGCCACCACCACCTCTCAACCACCTTCAGTGTCGAGTTGTGTTCTTCGTGGTGTCGACCCAGCGGTTTCTGAACAGGACATCCTTAACGATCTCATCATGGCAGGGGTTCCGGCACGGCGCGTCTTCCGTATCTTCAACGATCGTGGTCCGACGTACATGGTGCGCCTTCAGCTTCCCACCAATGAAGACGTCACCCGCCTGCTCACCGATGGAGTCCGACTTCACCATAGAACTTATCGTGTGGAGCCTTCCCGATCCTCACCCCGCATTGCACGTTCTCCCCCCAGTTCCCCCCTTCGCCGCTCTCGTCCCGATCCACCACCCACCCCACCGCCGCAAATGATTTACCCACCTGTTCCACAACCCCCTTTCAGCCTCCCACCTCTTACCATTCTCGAACTGTTCCGTCTCCTTGCCACCTCCGTTACAAATCTTACTACTAACCTATATTACTTCCTTCTCCAATATTACCCGTGTCCATCTCCTTATACCTTCCTCCCAGCCTCTCTCCCTGTTCCTGCTCAACATATCTGAATACTTTTGTACATTTTCACTGTAACGAATGTACTTTTCAAACATTTCCCTGATTTTACTTCTCTACACATTTTACCCATGTTTCTCATAATATCTTGTATTCTTATGCTATGTATTGTTTTTCTTGGAAATAAATGCTGGAATCCTACAAGTTGAGCTTCAGTGGAATAACCTTTCCTAAAACCGAATTGCCTTCTATCGAACCAGTTATTAATTTCACAAACATGTCTAATATAATCAGAAAGAATGCCTTCCCAAAGCTTACATACAATGCATGTCAAACTTACTGGCCTGTAATTTTCAGCTTTATGTCTATCACCCTTTCCTTTATACACAGGGGCTACTATAGCAACTCTCCATTCATCTGGCATAGCTCCTTTGGCCAAACAATAATCAAATAAGTACTTCAGATATGGTACTATATCCCAACCCATTGTCTTTAGTATATCCCCAGAAATCTGATCAATTCCAGCCACTTTTCTAGTTTTCAACTTTTGTATCTTATTGTAAATGTCATTGTTATCATATGTAAATTTTATTACTTCTTTGGCCTTAGTCTCTTCCTCTATCTCGACATTATCCTTGTAACCAACAATCTTTACATACTGCTGACTGAATACTTCTGCCTTTTGAAGATCCTCACATACACACTCCCCTTGTTCATTAATTATTCCTGGAATGTCCTTCTTGGAACCTGTTTCTGCCTTAAAATATCTATACATACCCTTCCATTTTTCACTAAAATTTGTATGACTGCCAATTATGCTTGCCATCATGTTATCCTTAGCTGCCTTCTTTGCTAGATTCAATTTTCTAGTAAGTTCCTTCAATTTCTCCCTACTTCCACAGCCATTTCTAACTCTATTTCTTTCCAGTCTGCACCTCCTTCTTAGTCTCTTTATTTCTCTATTATAATAAGGTGGGTCTTTACCATTCCTTACCACCCTTAAAGGTACAAACCTGTTTTCGCATTCCTCAACAATTTCTTTAAACCCATCCCAGAGTCTGTTTACATTTTTATTTACCGTTTTCCACCGATCATAGTTACTTTTTAGAAACTGCCTCATACCTGCTTTATCAGCCATATGGTACTGCCTAACAGTCCTACTTTTAAGACCTTCCTTTCTATCACATTTATTTTTAACTACCACAAAAACAGCTTCATGATCACTAATACCATCTATTACTTCAGTTTCCCTATAGAACTTATCTGGTTTTATTAGCACCACATCCAAAATATTTTTCCCTCTGGTTGGTTCCATCACTTTCTGAATCAGCTGTCCTTCCCATATTAACTTATTTGCCATTTGTTGGTCATGCTTCCTGTCGTTCGCATTTCCTTCCCAATTGACATCTGGCAAATTCAGATCTCCCGCTACAATCACATTTCTTTCCATGTCGTTTCCCACATAGCTGACTATCCTATCAAATAATTCCGAATCCGCATCAGTGCTACCCTTTCCCGATCTGTACACTCCAAATATATCAAGTTGCCTATTATCTTTAGAAATGAGTCTTACACCTAGAATTTCATGTGTCTCATCTTTAACTTTTTCGTAGCTTACAAATTCTTCTTTCACCAGAATGAAAACTCCCCCTCCCACCTTTCCTATCCTATCTCTACGATACACACTCCAGTGCCGTGAAAAAAATTTCTGCATCCATTATATCATTTCTCAGCCATGATTCAACTCCTATTACAATATCTGGTAAATATATATCTATTAAATTACTTAATTCTATTCCTTTCTTTACAATACTTCTACAATTCAACACTAACAATTTTATGTCATCCCTACTTGATTTCCAGTTCCCTGTTCCCTTATCACCGCTCCCTAGGCCATCCCGTTTCCCTGAATGTACCTCCCTATTACCCTTCCAAACAAATTTCCTAACTTATACGTACCACTGCGGTTTAAATGAAGGCCATCCGAGCGCAGATGATTGATACCTGCCTCTGTCATGCAGTTCCTCACGACGGAAAATGAATTCATCACCATATTCATCCCTAAAGTGTTGAACAAATGGTCGAAGAATTTCATCAGTATACCACAGGGCAGTTACGTTCCTCGAATTGGCATCAAAGGTGTATGACGACCATGCATAATCCTAGCTCAAAGCATTACACTGCCACCTCCAAATGCATGCACATCTTGAATATGTTGGTACTTTCTACCACATCCTTTAGATCTCCTCACCCTTTGTTGTCATGTATCTCACCTAAGTGATATCTGTGTTTCATCTGCAAACATGATATTATGCCACTCATTCAACACACAATTATAGTCTTCTCCTCTCAACACGATGATGATTCTCTAGTGGAACACGTCGAGTAGGTCAAAATTACCTTAACTGACACTCTGCAGCCAATTGTGTACAATTTGTACAGACACACGGACCCTGGTTGGCCTCAGGAAGTCATCTCATAATATTTGTTGAACAGTCCAAGTTGATCTCCTCTGTACTGTTATGCGAACATACTGATCTTGACGTAGCATCACCTTCGGTTGACCTTGTCTCAGACTGTCACTCACATCATTGGTCTCACGATAACCTTCTCCACATTTCTGACGGTGCACTTTGGGGTAATCCCTATGATGCATGATACTGCTGCTTGTATATGTCCACGCTGAATCAATGCCACAATTCTGGCTCAGTCCAACTGGGAAATATGCATACATACATTATCATTATAGACTGTTATGCCTTTCAGCGTTCAGTCTGCAAGCCTCTGGGAATTTACTAAACGTCGCCACAATCCTCGATTTGCAACTAGTGTTGTGGCCTCATTTAGTTCTATACCCGTTATCTTTAAATCGTTAGAAACCGAGTCTAACCATCGTCGTCTTGGTCTCCCTCTACTTCTCTTACCCTCCATAACAGAGTCCATTATTCTCCTAGGTAACCTATCCTCCTCCATTCGCCTCACATGACCCCACCACCGAAGCCGGTTTATGCATACAGCTTCATCCATCGAGTTCATTCCTAAATTAGCCTTTATCTCCTCATTCCGAGTACCCTCCTGCCATTGTTCCCACCTGTTTGTACCAGCAATCATTCTTGCTACTTTCATGTCTGTTACTTCTAACTTATGAATAAGATATCCTGAGTCCACCCAGCTTTCGCTCCCGTAAAGCAAAGTTGGTCTGAAAACAGACCGATGTAAAGATAGTTTCGTCTGGGAGCGGACTTCCTTCTTACAGAATACTGCTGATCGCAACTGCGAGCTCACTGCATTAGCTTTACTACACCTTGATTCAATCTCACTTACTATATTACCATCCTGGGAGAACACACAACCTAAATACTTGAAATTATCGACCTGTTCTAGCTTTGTATCACCAATCTGACATTCAATTCTGTTGAATTTCTTACCTACTGACATCAATTTAGTCTTCGAGAGGCTAATTTTCATACCATACTCATTGCACCTATTTTCAAGTTCCAAGATATTAGACTGCAGGCTTTCGGCACAGTCTGCCATTAAGACCAAGTCGTCAGCATAGGCCAAACTGCTTACTACATTTCCACCTAACTGAATCCCTCCCTGCCATTTTATACCTTTCAGCAGATGATTCATGTAAACTACGAACAGCAAAGGTGAAAGATTACAGCCTTGTCTAACTCCTGTAAGTACCCTGAACCAAGAACTCATTCTACCATCAATTCTCACTGAAGCCCAATTGTCAACATAAATGCCTTTGATTGATTTTAATAATCTACCTTTAATTCCATAGTCCCCCAGTATGGCGAACATCTTTTCCCTTGGTACCCTGTCATATGCTTTCTCTAGATCTACGAAACATAAACACATCTGCCTATTCCTCTCGTAGAATTTTTCAATTACTTGGTGCGGTAAATACTAATTGAAACTCGTACTGTACTATACCAGGTGGTCCACCAGCACCTTGCAATCTAGTTTTATGCATCCTGCCCCTTTTATCACAATTCAGAAATACATTGGTTCCTCTACCTAAACTGGAGTAATATAACAAGATGTGTGGTTACGGACTAGAAGACAGCATAAATCGTGAGGGCCGCTGTCATAATGGGTACCTTGAGTGAACCAGTAAAACGAGCACAGATATGAAGAACACACACCTTATAATGGGAGGTGCACACACGGACCAAGAGCTAGTACTGTATAGGGTGGGAACTACACACTGCATGTCAAGCCTAGCAGTAGCTCACATAATGAGGGCGTGGTGGGAGATGTGATTGCAGACAGTGCTCAAAGTTTCAAATCCAATGCAAGTGTTTTTGTTTTTTATTTTTTTACCACAAATTGCCTGGGAAGTGGTAATATTGCATACTTAACAGCTTCCACAGACTGATTTGTTTATTTGTCCCTGTAAAAGGCCATATATATCATGGCATAGAGTATGGAGCTGGGTTGGACGAGAAGGAGGAGGTGATGGTCTGTGGCTAGGACACAGGCAATCAGTATGCTACATCATACATGTTCCAACCTTCGTGGACCACATATAGGTCAAATTGTGCCCCATTGAAACTATAACAACATAGGATGGCAGGTAGATATGTAGCTGTGTGAACTCCCCTCCTTCGAGGCAAGTCACAACATAACACATTGCTCATTCACTGCTTTGTGATGTATTCCAGTGACGAGTGTGAGGATATGTTACTCATCTGTGGAGAAGCTAGACAGAATGCATACATGCACAGCGCCTGTATCATGAAAGATATCCGGGTAGACGACAACCAACAGACATGACATTTTAGAGTGTGGAAAGAAGTCTGTGTGCTACTGCGTCCCTGGGAAGGACACGGTTGTGTTGGACGCTATCCGGCATAACCCTCACACTAGCACACGGGCCATTGCACAGGAGATGAATATCAACCGAGTGTCTGTTATGAGGATATTGCACACCCAGCGATTTCACCCGTACCATCTGCACTTACACCAGGAGCTCCATGGTCATGATTTTGAAGCCTGGGTGGTGTTCTGCCCATGGACCCTACAGCATGTGAAAACTGATCCTGCCTTTGTAGCGAGCGTCTTATTTATGGATAAAACATGGTTCCACAACAATGGAGCAATTAATCACCATAATATACATTACTGGAGTGTGGATAATCCCCATTGGGTATGGCAGGCAGATTTTCAGGTACAAAGGGGCATAAATGCATGGTGTGGCATTGTGGGTTATCACCTCATTGGTCCCCATTTCTCTGAGGGACCTCTGATGGGAGAATGCTATCTGCGGTTTCTCCAAGGTGAACTAACACTGTTCTTGGAACATGTGTCACTCCTTGACTACTGCAGGATGTGGTTCCAACATGACGGGGCTGCACCGCATGCAGCGATGATCGTCCGGAAACATCTCATTGCAACGTTGCAACGTAACCTGATGAATGGATAGGAATGGGAGGACCCATCCCCTGGCCCACCAGAATGCCCGATCTTATTCCTCTGGATTCTTTCTGTGGGGCCATGTAAAACAACTGATGTATGCACAGGAGCTGCCCAGTTCTGGTCATCTAGGCAGCTCATCACTGAGGCATGCTGATCCATTGTGCTGGAGTTCTTGCAACATGCCAGATGGTCCTTACAACATTCTGCGCAGATCTGTACCAACCACAGAGGTTGTCAGTTCAAGCAGATGCTGTGATAAACGATGCAGGTAACCGAAATGCTGTCACACCATACCAAATGCCACCATACCTGTTGTATACAAAGAAGTTGATATACAAGACACAACATAAAAGTTTATTACTCGGAAATTTTCATACAGTATGTACACAAAAGGAACAAAACTTCTCTTGATGTTTAATGTGCTGCACACATTCAATGATAACATAAATTAGTAGACGGAGGGTCTGAAAACTATTTACATTTATACACATTAATGTTGCTATGTACATTGAGTTCTATCTTGCTAAGATAGGCTGCTCGGATGAATGAATGTCCGTGATAGTTGATGACTATCGGTAGTTGGTAGAATGACAAGTGGAACTTGTAGTAAGTCCGTAGTACAGAATGCTAGTTAGGAGTTGTAGAACTTGCAAGGAACTTGTGGTAAAGTTCATGAATAGCAGAATGCTTGTATTGAAGTCGGAGAACTTGCAGGGAACTTGTGTTAAAGTGCATGAGTACTAGAATGCTAGGACAGGATGCACGACGGTGATACGGGAGGCAATGTCCTGAGGTGAAACATCCCGGCCAGAGTTAGTCCACCTATTCACAACACTTATTTAAGAGGGTGCCTCCGTGTCTGACATACGGTGTAGTCTGGTCGTTGGACACTGTGGGAGTGCCTGGAGAGGCGGAAACGTCACTAAATTTATAGCGCTGGCTGACGTCACAGACGATTACGTCAGCGTGCTGCAGTCCACCCCGTGGTCTCTCGAAACGTCGACGATGGGCGGGCTACGGAGCTTGCAGGCGGCGGAGGACACACACAACAATACCAACTGCCCTTTTCCAGGGCCAAATAATCGAATCAGTCTGTGGAAACTATTATGTAAACAACCTTGCCACATCCCAGGCCAATGGCTGAAAAGAAAGAAAAAAACCAACCTTCTGTGGGATTCAAACCTTCTAACCCTTAAGCACAGTTTACATTCAGATCTCCGACCCCTAATGATTGAGCTATTGTCAAGCTTGACATGGAGTGGGCATGTTTCCAGACTATACCTGTTCTTGGTCTGTGTGTGCACCTCCTGTTGTAAGGTACATATTCTTTGTATGTGTGCTAGTTTCACGGGTTCATTTGGGGTCCTCATAATAAATTAATAGTGGTGCTCACGATTCCTGTTGTTTTTTAGCCCATAGCCATACATCTCGTTATATTACCCCAGTTTAGGGAGAGGGACCAATGTATTTCAGAATTGTAGTAAATGCACCAGGTTGCATAAAACTAGACTGCAAGGGGCAGGTATATGCTATGAACGAGATACATTTCTGCACAAGACCTGGTAGCACCTCTAAATAATTTTGTACAGCTACTGTAGTCTAGGTCCAGCCCTCTGCTGAGTGAGGTACTGTGTGTAGTTGTAGTAGAGGAACATTTTATATATGAATTGTGAAGTGCAGACACACTGCAATTAGCCATCTGTGGTTAAAATTTCACAGGCTGGCCAAGAATTGAATCCGGGCTCTGATAGAGTTGCAAATACTATGCATTCCAATTTAGTTGATGCAAAGATTGTTACTATGTTCACCTTGAATATTTCATACTTTTTAAATAATTTTTTAAAAAACTGCATCAACACAAGTAGGTCTTATGGCGATGATAGGAAAAGCCTAGGAGTGGGAAGGAAGCGACCATGGCCTTGATTAAGGTACACTCCTGGCATTTGCCTGGTGTGAAAATGGGAAACCACAGAAAACCATCATCATGGCTGCTACGAGTAGAGTTTAAACCAACTATTCCCCAAATACAAGCTGACAGCTATATGACCCAAACTGTGCAGCCACTTGCTCAGTACCAAGGTTTTCTTGAGTACTGTGTCTGTTTAAGTTCCGGTCATTTTGAAGACTTCCTTGGAAGCTTCCTGCCTGATAAACCTTTCAATACATCCTGCAACCATGCTCGTTTCCTTAAATGCCACAGATGTATTGGGAGTTTACTGTAATTCTGGAACATATTAAGAACAATTTACTTCTTCCTTTATTGAAACTTTTCACCTTGCTGTCTCTTTCTATTAGCACTTCCTGCCACATCAAAATACATTTTTAAACTTCCTTAGCAAATAAAATTATGTTGCGACACTGCTATACACACAATTTTTGAAATGAAAATCTCAACCCAGGATTGAAAAGGATTCGATCCTCAGCCTTTCATGTACAAAGCTGGCAACTAAGTCACTAAACTAAAGAAGAAAAAAACACACCCTGCCACCACAGTGCTGTATTCGCTGTAAATAATACTAATCATCATCCATTCTTTATTCCATTTTTCCTCTTTCCTCTTCAAATATGCTGTCAAATTTGATTCCTCTGTCCATAATGCACTCCCTCACTATATCCTTCTATCTACTTATGGGCCAGCCACTAGGCCTCTCCCTTATCATCCTTCCCATGTATGCCTGCTTTGGTATTCTATCTTCTGGTATTCTCATCATATGCCTGAACCACTTCAGCTTCTCTGCATCAATCCTATTCTGCTGCAGTCTCCCAACCCCAACTCTCTGTCTTTTCACTTCATTGTGTACCTTGTCTTATTTTTTACCTGGGGTGCTTCTCAGGAACCTTATTTCAGCTGCTTGGATCCTACTCTTACTACTCGCAGTCAATGTCCAGGCTGCTGAAGCGTATGTCAGTATTGGTGTAAAAAGTATGTCTTGTAGAGAACCTCCTTGTATTTCACTTGCACATCCTTGTCCCAAACAACATGTTTCATACTCTGATCAAATAATGATAACCTCATGCTGGACTTTCCAGCATGGAATGAAATAAAACTAACTAAATGAAAAATATCAGCATTAGTTGTTTTTCAATGCCTCACAGCTGCTGTATTAGTTTCATGACACTACGCGCATGATAAGAATATGCTACTTATCTTTTAATGAAGAACCTGACCAGGCAATAAACCATAATTTACATGTGAGCTCGTCTTTGAAAGAGTCATAATAATAATAATAATGTTATTGGTTTTACATCCCACCAACTACTTTTACGTTTTTTGGAGACGCCGAGGTGCCGGAATTAAGTCCCGCAGGAGTTCTTTTGCGTGCCAGTAAATGTACCGACACGAGGCTGACGTATTTGAGTACCTTCAAGTACCACCGGATTAAGTCAGGATCGAACCTGCCAAGTTGGGGTCAGAAGGCCAGCGCCTCAACCGTCTGAGCCACTTAGCCTGGCAAAAGAGTGATGATTATGATGATGATGATGATGGTTGTTTAAAGGGGCCTAACATCTAGGTCATTGGCCCCTAATGATACGAGGTGAAACAAAATGACATGATAATTAAAATTTTAAAATGTATCCACTGACCAGAATTGAAAAAAACGATGATGAAAAATGATTATGAGTTTAAAGTAATCAGTGGATCTAACTTGCAATGCCTTATTTTCTGATAACGTGATAAAAAATATATAGATTACAGTAGTGCCTTTGAAGGCAGTAATAAATATTATTCAAATTAATATTTAAAAAAAACACAATAAAATATAAAAACACAGACTAAAACAGAGTCAATAGAATAAAAGTGGCAAACAATAATATAAATACTAGTAGGAAATACTATGTTTATGTACGATAAAACTGCCCACTATCCCTCATAAAATGGATGACGAGATCTGTTGATTGCTCATCATCTCATAGGATGAGGGAGATGGTACTCGGGAGTTTTAGACTACAGCATAGATTGGCCAGGTCCACGGACTCCAGAAGGACGTGTACCACAGTAAGATAATCACCGCAAGTACACACCGGAGGGGGTTCTCCTTTCAGTAAATAGGAGTGCGTTACTATACCATGGCCGATCTGCAGATGACATAACACCACTACTTCCCTCCGAGAAGCCTAAATGGAAGTCCTCCATATCTTCATTGTTCCTTTTGTCACTCTCAGCTTATTTGGCAGTTGGGTGGCCTGCCACATAGGACATAACCAAATGTCTCAGCTAAGAGCGACAAAAGAGTTATAGGTGATGACGGCTGAACTAGTCATACTCAGTGGTACAGGAATCGTTTAAGCACATTACTCCATATTGAGAGCAGATGTAGATACTATTCCAGTTAAAAAATAATTTTGTACTTTTGAGATGATTTCATAGCTATCAAAGTTAGATCTATAAAATAAAAAAGAAAATCTTGGTGGCATGGTAAGTTTTTCATAACAGAATTTCTGAAATACAAGATACAGCTTAATTATAAGGAATCAGTGGTGGTTCATCTATAAAGACTGCAGGGCTGCAGCCCTCTCACATTTTTTAATGAAAAAATAAGTCATAGTTGAATATTTCCCTTTTTTTAGAAACTTACGTTAATTTCTTTGAAGACATACCTATGTACATAGCAAAATCATGGTAGTTGTTTTCGTCAATCTACACGTAGCACACTGTTAGTAGATTGTTTTGTTGAGCTATATGTGGGTGACTGTGTCCACTCCACCATACATTTGCCACCTGGCTACTATTTGAGAACAATGGTGGGGGAGGGGGGAAGCTTTGTGAATATGACAGCTTGGGACTGCATTTAGCTCAGCCCAGGCACTGGACAAATGTGTACAATGCAGGGAGGAATTTCACATTTCTTTGTGATGTGGTCTGTTGTGTTCTTAATATTATGTCAAACACAACAGCACTCAAAACCATTGCAAGTTCACATTCTGACAATGGTAGTCTTGGAGGCATCTTGAAGTGATGTGGTCAACATGCAGACAAAGCGAGGTCACCAGTATTTCATTTCACAGCTGACCCGAGGTAAGCGTATGCAGCAACAATGCATCTGATTTCACCACCCCACCTTCTGCTAATTGCATGGTTGAACGCACACATGACCTCCCATCAATATTACTCTTCATAAATTTTGTACCATACTGTACGTTTACAATGGTTGTAGTTTCTGATAACCAGGACTGAGTGTTTCAAAACAAGCTCAAGTTCCCTGTTGTATGTTTATCCTGGGCTGAGAAAAAGTTTCTTCAGAAAAATGATAACTTTTTTTTGGGTGGTTGAAGAAATTGTAAAAATTGAATTACCCAAGAACCTCGTTTATCTGGATTAAGTGGGACCGGAACTGATCCGGATGATCAAAAATCCAGATAATCCAGAAAAACTAAAAAACAAATACAGTACATGTTATATAATCTATTAACATAAGTTGTACAGTAATAACCTTTCTGCAATTGTACAAAAAAATATAAGAACACTTTTCTTACATTTACGACCCTGTTTTATGCACTAAAATAATATACGAGTTTTTTCCTGTTGCATAGCGTTTGCATGCAACACCATCACAAAGACATTTTACTAACATCACTTCTGCCGGTGTGCTTTCAGTCTGGGATTCTAAATAGGCCATCAGTTTGTCCAGCTGCATTGTTGCCTCTCCACGAGTCATTGTTTCTTCTGATGGAGTGCCGGTTTCATTTTCAAATTCACCATCAGTGAATTAGTAGTGCATTGCATTCAGAAAAGCATGGGTTCGAATCCCATCTCGGACCTCCTAGGAATGGTTTTCTACAGTTCCTCATTCTCAATTCCAGGCGAATGCCGGGACGGTACCTTTGATAGACTGTGGCCGAATTACTTCCAATTTCTGTCCTTAACTATCCTTGGCGGAAAAGACAGTCATGAAGAGTCGACCCTGTAAAAGAAATACTGTACAAATAAAAATAAATTTTTATTACTTTTCATCCAGTTAAACCGGAGATCTAGATTAATGAGGGTCGGATAAACAAGGTTCTTGTGTACCATCAAATAAGTAGTTTTTTATGTATATATTTTTAAGTAAGTGGTTCCTAGAGAAGCAGCCATAACCCAGACATTTTTTACTACAACCAAAAATAAAAAAATAATTAATGAACTTCAAAAACAATGTGTCTTATGCACCCTAATGCAGAATTAAACAAGGAAAATTTTGCAACAGGCTCATTGGTTTGTTTGTAATTAAAGCCTAAATTTGAGTGTCATAATGAAAAAATCCAACAGCAGTTCTCTTGAAGTACTTGCCATTTTCTTCATACACTCTTTTTCTTCAATTCTTCCCCAATTAGCAGAAGGTCCCTTTTTGATTCTGCTCCCATCGTGTGTCATTATTAGCAATGAGTTACACTCACCATGTACATCCCAAAGCCACACTACCCCACTTTTCACAGTTCAATGCTTGGTAAATTTAAAACATATGCAAGTTTATGATATCCTCTTTCAGTTTGTATCTAATTCCATCACACAAAATAGTGAAAAAATGCAAACTTACAGTGGAAGAAGTAGTGAAGATTCTTGATTTAGAAAACTGTCAATACTGTATAAACTATGGAAACACAATACATTATAGTTGAAAGGAAAAAATTAAACATACTTTAAGAAAGACAAACTGATACTCAATGAGTTACAGTAAAATCTTGATGAATACTGGTAAAACTGCTATAACTGTGATGAATTGTAACTGTTATGAAAAGTAACTGTGTGAAGAAATATAATTGTTACGGATTGCAACAGTGAAAAACACATTTGTGACAAGTTTCATGGTTCTCTTAATAACATGGTGATTGGCAAATATTCATAGAGCAACACAATAATTTCAGCTTTATCTAGTACCTTTTTCTGCAAATCTATTCTCTCAGTTGCCTCCAGATAGACATCACTCTTTCATCGGTGTATCCAATGTTCAAATCTTGGAAACTCAATGTGAAATTTGTGCTGGACAAAATAGAAGTGAGAGGTTTTCCTTTGAGATCCCCAGGTTTACCAGCCAATTTTATTCCGGTAACTCTCCGTAACTATCAACCTGTTGTACCCACAGAAGTGTGTGACAGGTCTTGCTAGCTGGTACATATTTATAACACAATGTTAGTTAGGTCTTCATTACATGACCAGGCACTTGACTGGAACCAGGTAAAGTTGATTCTTCCCTTAAGTGCTCTAAACATATTTTCATGTTCTGAGCCTTCCCTCTGATGAAATCTTGTGATCTAAATTCACAAATGTTCCCAGTGATAACAAAGTTCACTAGTATTGTACATGTATTGCTTCTTAAGCTGGCTAACAGGTGATATCCTCTGTATTTACCGTATCAAGTAAATGTGCTCAAGGTATTTCTCTATTTACCTGTAATCCTCATAATTCCAAGATGAGTCGACATTTATTTTCTTTTTTAATACACATACCCCAAGCATGGACTATGAGAAGAGATATAAGCAAAGTACAGGCAGGGGAAATGAACTTTCTAAGCAGAATTATAAGAGAAATTAGAATGGACAGAATGAGAAATGAACATGACGGAAAGAAAGTACAAGAGGAACCCTTGCAGGACGAGACTGGGATGGCAAGACTCCAATGGTATGGTCACATGAAGAGAATGTCACAGAATAGAATAACCAGAAAGATACACGAGATGGATTACAAGGAAAATATCCAAGAGGAAGACCAAGGGATAGGTGGCTGAAAGGGATGGGGGAGTGTGCTCAGATGAGAGGAGAGGCCTATGTTACAGACATGGCTTGTAGCTGGGAACATAACACAATATTTATAATTGCACAAAGATGGAAATGGCTAACTGACATATGGGTGGAAAAGAAAAAAAACCTGCAGCATTCAAATATGACCAAACTTGTCAATATTATTTGCAACAAGAATTCAATATTTACAAGATCAATAAATAAAGTTTATTTAATATAATCCACTCCTATAAACACTACTACAATGTATATATTCATTACCTCATCACTTAAATTGGAATAAATAAATACATAAATAAATAAATAAATAAATAAATAAATAAATAAATAAATAAATAAATAAATAAATAAATAAATAAATAAATAAATAAATAAATAAATAAATAAATAAATAAATAAATAAATAAATAAATAAATAAACAAATCAACTAGCTAACAGAATCACAGACACAGAAATAATGATAAATAAATACATCAGCAACACTTTTATACTTCACAAATTCTGATATTAGTAGTCATTCCTCACTTCTTATTGGTAAGTGTTCTTTGGAATGTTTCAAATATTTTATGTGCAGTCAGGGAACAAAACTACTCAGAAAAAGATTAAAGCTCTCATAACTGTTACAAGATGTGTAATGAATATGATAAATCTACTATCTTCAACAGTCACATCTTTCATTAGAAATCACTTACAGTTTAAGAATGTAATATCTTAATAGCTGAAGGAGGTGCTTATGTCATAATATTAATTGTAGTTTAGACAGTTAACAGACTAGTGAAACATGAATGTCCTACACAGGGAATTACAATACTATTTACATAAATAATTGCATCATAAGATTCATTCACAACAATAATAAAAATAATAATTGTTATAATGTATGGCACTTTAGGTTTTCATTTGTGGCGTGCAAGCAGGGTTGCCTCACTGCCAGGTAGGCCGTACAGGTTCTAGAAGCTTGTCACATGGGCACACTTGTGAATGGGATCTAAATCACATATATTGAAAACTGCACACAATCAGACTTACATAAAGATTAGGTTACTTGAACCAGAGTTGAGCTGATTGCATGTAAGTACACAGAAAAAAAGTTATATGTATATGTGAAGTAGTATTTGTTTATAAACAAACACCAAGCTTATTAAGTATTTGGAGTAAAATACAACTTCAGCATTAATTCTACCACTACATAGCAAAAACACATAATCTGAAAAAAGTTTATTCTTCATACACAGATATGTTCACAAACTGCAGAAATTCTATTCTTGTTGCAAACTATGGTATTTTCAATCCATCTTTATTTCTACTTTGAAAGTATGATACAAAGAAATTGACATTCATGCTGTTTCTTTTAACACAGAAAGGCACAACACAAAATTCCAAGGCATTAAGTGGAGAGGTAGGGTCAAAGGATTCAATGAGGTGGTTCAAATATTTTAAAGTACGTTTTTTCAAGAAAAAAAATATGAAAATGAGACTTGTAAGAATGCCATTCTAGTGCAAAAGATTCTTAATATTATGTATATCGAGCACTTAAATTCAAACTCGGTGAATAAAATCACATTCAAAATGCAGCTTTTTACGTACTAGATCTGAAATGCTCACGCTGGGCATTTCCGTCCCCCGGGCGCCCAGCACTTTAAGCGGGCGGGCTAGCAGGTGATTAGCGCAGTGTATGCTATTCAACCACAGTGACGTGGCTACGTCACAGGCCGTGAAGGATAGGCGAAGTTCTCCCAGTCACTCTTGATCATTGCTCCAATACCCAAGTTTGAAATGGAGGCAGAAAATAATGAAAGAAAGCAGAAATCCACGTCATTTTCAATTTAGATTATAAGAAAAAAAGTTATTTTGACTGGATACAATACAACCTCAAATATTTTTATAATGTACGTAATGAATTACAATTTTTGCTATTACATTTTAAGAGGTGCTTTAGAAACAGTTTGAATATAATACGGAGTTAAGGTGGATAAGCTGTTGTTTGTAGTTGTTTGGGTTTAAATTATCTGATAAACTCACCAACAATCCAATCCTGCTTACTGGGAATAACATCAATAGGGTTATTTATTTGAAGGCATACTGTACATCTGTCTCCACTATCATTTCATTTCATCTGTCAGTCAATAATCACTGCCCCAGAGGAGTGCAACAGGCCTCGGCAGCCGGCACAATTCCCATCTTCGCCGCTAGATGGGGGTTTCATTCATTCCATCCCTGATCCGTTCACTGACCGGACAACAGATTGTAGGTTTCATACTGTGCATCTACCTGGTAGATATATTTACATTGTTGTTGTTGTTGTTGTACTTTAATCTTGGATAGTAAATATCTATGTCCTCACTCGTGATGAAACTCTCTCTCGCCATTTAGAGGCTAGCTATTATCACCGGACACCTGTTAAATTCTAAATGCTATTTTCAGAAATTCAGTGAACAGGAAAAGTAACACAACACTGTACAAACTAATTGTTGTATTATGTAATTATATTAATTTTTGCTTAATGAATAACAGGAATTTTTCTTGTTTTAAAATGAAAATACTGTCATTCCCAGGCAAGGAATTGTAAATCTTAGCTTGTATGCTTAAAACCTGTACCTTTGTAATTGATAACACAAACATTATAACGTATCAGTTTTCTTTGAATGAATAAATATAAGAAAATAAAACCGACTGTTTATATCGAGCGCATTATAAATCAAACCGGAATATCTTGAAATGGTCAGTTTTTTTCTTTTGTTGCGATTATATAGTTTTATTTTAAATAAGGTATCCCAATCAGCACTTCACTGAGTAGTGGAGGAGAGCTTCGTAATCACAATCGAACGTCAATGCTCCCTCACTTCCCTGCAAAGTGTGTTTGCTCTCTCACTTCACTATGATGTATGCTTGTTACTTAAGCTGCCTGCATTTACGTCATGTCAGCCCGGCCGCACTGGGCTAGCCTCAACGGGCACCCAGCTGAGCACTTCTGTACTAGATGGAAGATGATGATTAAAATGAAAAAACTTGAAGGTCATAAAACAAAGGATGGCTCTTAAATTCTAAGTTTTCAAATTGTTACTGCGTGTAGGATGCATGTCAGATTTGGATTAGTAGGGCACATGCCTTCATTAAAAAACAAAGCACAGCAGCATTTTGTTCTCTTGTCAGTCCATAGCTAATACATAAAAACCTGTCATGCTAGCAAGCACCTACATCTACATAAAAGCTTATCTCAGTACCCAAAATCACAGGTATCAGTACGCTAAAAAATACTTTCAATATGAATGTGACTTTTATAATTAATACAGATGACCAAGAATTGGAAGCTATGAATCTTAGCAACAGTTTTCTGACATTTCAGGCAACAAAATTAATTTTATGTAAATAGGAGACTTTTTTTCTGCTAATGGTTTAATGTTGCTCTAACATTTGAAGGTTTTTTGGCAACATAAGGATGGGAAAGGGTTAAGAGTTGGAAGGTAGAAGTCATGGCCTTAATCACAGTACAGTACTTGTTTTTGCCTGGCATGAAAATAGGAAACCATGGAAAACTATCTTCAGTGAGGCTGACGGTACGATTCGGATCTCATGTAAACTTTCACCTATATCCAGTTTGCCATATTTGATCAACTTAAAATAAATGTCTCTCTACTTATCTAAGACAGAATAATCATCATTCAAATTTTCCACTCATTTTCATATAACAGTATATGGGCACATTCATTTCAATTGAAGTAAAGTTTTAATGCTTGGTTGCAGCAGTGAATTTAATTTTCTTTGCTTCAATTTTTTTAATTTTACAGTTACAATTCAGCCTTATAATCTTTAAATCAACTTACCAGTTTTACTATGAAATTATTTTCCTTCGGATATGATAAGCCAAAACTTCTTTATCATCTGCAAGCTAATGATATTCTTCATTCTGCTTTCTCTTCTGTGTATGCATGCACATACACACAAATACACAGGAGCACAATTAGTGGTATTAGAATATAGTCTTTAAAGTTGTTATGTGTAATTTGGAGAATACCAGATACATTTAACAACAAATATAATTTGTTATGTAATCAAGAAAATGGATAGAAATTCTTCATATCCAATGATGTTCTTCATATTACACACCGTCACTATTATCCTCCACCAAAGCCTAATTTAAATGACAGAAAATTTAAAGGGACAGGCACCTGCCTAAAATGAAGAGAAACATATACATTTATTGTAATCACGGATAATGTTATCAACCGCAATATAATCACTTTTATGAAGTCCCATACAGACAAATACTGAGACATTGAAAATCTTCCGTTTATTGTGATCATATTTTCAGTTTATATTATCACATTTGTTTTCAAGGATTTCGTTCTCAAGTATGCGAGTAGAGTGCATACAAAGAAAACGCTCCTAACCTTTAAAAACCCGTTTTTACACTGCGCTGTCTTCAAGGGCACTTTCACGTGTCATCTTTTGTAGCAGGTGTACGGTAGAAAACCCGTCAACACAGGTGGTAATCCTCCCGCATACACTTTCTCTTTTGTTTCTTCCCTTTTGGTAGTTTAGCCAAGGACCACTCACTCGAGTCTTACTAAAGCTTTCGCACTGTGAAGTTCTTAGCGTTGTAGTGCAGTGATGGCTGGTGTGAAAAGCAAACGTAAAGACTTAACAATTAAAGGGAACTGTCAAATATAGAACATTATGACAAATTGCCTACAATGAGTCAACGCAATGCTGCTGTGGAGTTACGAATTTTGGAACCTCTTCTGTGCACGCTATTGAAAAATCGAGACAATATTCTTAATTCAGCAAAAGAAAACGTAACAACTGTAAGCGAAATCCTGGTGGCAAAGACGGTCAAGTTGAATCAGTTCTAAAACTTTCGTTCTCAAATGTTCGTGAGAAATATGCTCGTGTTGATGGTCCTCTGATGTGGAAAAAGGCCAAAGAACTAGCAAAAATTTGGGAAAAAATAATTTCGTGGCAACGGAAGGATGGTTTCACCGTTGGATAAAACGAGAAAATATAGTGTACAAATGAATGCATGGTGAGCAGAACGACGCTGATTCTGTCGCTGCTGAGAGGTAGATAGAAGAGGAGTGGCCTAAAATTTCTTCTGAGTTCTCTTCCGAGTGTGTGTATAATGCTGATGAGACTGCACTGTATTATCGCGCCTTGCCTGAACACACTTACCTGTTCAGAAATGAAAGTGCTAAAGGCTGTAAACCCTCCAAGGAACGAGTAACAGTTTTATGTTGTGTAAGAATGTCTGGTGAAAAGAAAAGACTCTTAGTGATTGGGCAAAGTAAGAACCCACGTTGCTTTAAAGGCATCAATATGTTTCCAGTGGACTATCATTCCAACTCTAATGCATGGATGACTACCCTGATTTTCAAAGAATGGCTACTGAAGTGGGATAATAAGCTGGACCGTAAAATAGTTTTGCTGGTTAATAACTGAGCAGCACACATTGTGAATTGTGAGTTCAAGAACACCAATGCAGTTTTCTTATCGGCGAATACGACTTCATTAATTCAACCATGCGGTCAAGGAGTCATTCACACCATGAAAGCGTATTATCACCATGAAATGCGCACAAGAATCTTAGAAAACATAGAAGATTCACATGAAATTAGTGTCAACGCCTTTGCCAAAACAACCAGCCTTATCGATGCCCTGCATCTTCTAGCCATGTCATGGGATAATGTCTCAGCACATAGAATAAGGAACTGTTTCCGGCATGGGGGATTTTTAAGAGAGTTACCAGAAGTAGAGGAGAATGTTGAACTTTGTCCAACAGGCTTAACGGAAGATGAATTTGAGGAATGGATGAACGTTGATGAGGGCATCATTACTGATGTGAAACAGACAGAAGACCACATATGTGAGACAGTTACTTCCACAAAATTAGATACGAGAGGTGAAGAATACGGAGCAGAAGATAGCGATGCTGATGATGACGATGTTGCCGAAACTTCCCGACCACCAAAGAATGTTAAATGAGGCAGGCGCTAGGTGTCTTGCGACGAGGTGTTCAGCGTAGGTCAGTGGACTTCCAGAAACATTATGAATATGAAAGATTCATTAATGGACTTTTGAGAGACAATCAGAAGAAAACAACAATTAGAAACTATTTTAAATAGCTGAAAACTGTTGATTGTATTGCAGTGTTGACTACCGGTATCTGTTTCATTGTAGTGCATGTAGGTTATGAATCAGTGTTTCATTGTAGTGCATGTAGGTTATGAATAAATACAGTAAGCTACCGGTACCTATGAATTTTTATTTTTCAGCTACTGTGTTGTTGATTGGTGATAGACAAGGGTGTTTGCTGTTTAAAGCTTTATCTTTCTGCTTGTCATAATCAAGTTAATGGACAGATTTAATTTGAGCATACATTTAGTGTAATTGCACATGAATGTGACAGAAAGACATGATAAAATAAGCAGTATTGGATACCCAAATCCAGTGTCGTAAAATGGAAAAGTTGGCAGAATATGCAGGAGGGCTAATGCCTTCCTAAAACATATGGCAAAAACAAGGACCTTTAAGGACAACAATGAAATTAAAAATGGTGAAGCAAGTAGTTAGTAGCAGTTTTTGTTCATATGAACTTTTCCCTAGTAGCCCACTATTAACAACATTGATGTTAATATGATTGCTAGTAGTGTCAGGGCAGACAGTGTTGGTGATAAGACAGAAACCCAAAGCACCGAGTTATTGTCGTTGAAGGTGGTGGTGGTGATTATTTTTGTTACGAGGCATGTTTTTTAAGTAAGATCCGTTTGAAAATAACTGCACAATGAGAGACAATTTTCAAACACCACATTTATTTGCAGATTCTACATACTTTACTCTATTTTTCAACACCAAGTTTGTTTAAACACTTATCATACCTTACAACTAAGTTTTGAATACCATCTTCATAGAAACTTGCCGCCTGCTCCAATAACCGAGAGTTTTCATGACCTTGCACTGGGACAGAGTTTGTTTGGCCTTCACCTTTACAGGTGAATGTATGTGTCTCCATTCCATGCTCTGTTGCTTCGATTTGGGCGTGATATGCGAAACCCATGTTTCATCTCCCGTTATGATCTGACTCAACAAGTCGTCACTTTCTTTGGCATAACAAGTCAATAACAACATTGAACACTCAAATCTTTTGTTTTTGTGGTCCTCTGTTAGGAGTTTAGGGACCTAACGGGAGCACAGTTCCCTAAAGTTTAGGTTTTCAGTAACAATTTTGTAAAGCACTGACCTAGACATGTCAGGAAAGGCGTTTGAGAGAGCTGTTATTGTGAAGCACCTGTCCTTATGAATCTTCGCTTCAACTGAAGCCACCAAATCGTCTATGATCAGAGATGGGCGTCCGGAGTGCGCCTCACCATGGATGTTCCCACAGCCATCTTTGAAGTCTCGTACGCACTTACACACTTTGCCTTCACTCATAGCATTAGCACCATACACTTTGCAAATCTGTCGGTGAATGTCTGCAGCAGACAGGTTCCTTGGAGACAAAAACCATATCACTGACCGAACCTCACACAGGGCGGGCAAGTCGATAATCTTGAACATTTCAGCAAGCACAGAACAGAACCGTACAGGTTAGTAACACAGCTGCAACTGAGCACCGTTGTTCCCGATGTATGCCGGCACACGATGCACACGCTCGTTGTGACGTGCACACACACTGCTAGTGTCTACAACAAAACGGCCGTTACTTAAAAAGCATGCCTCATATAAAAGGCAAAATAAATTAACAATAAAGAACAATTCATAGTACAAAAATATATATTGTGTTTTTTGTAACAATACTCGCAGGAAGGAGGGAATTGATTTCTAGGAAAATATATGACAAACCTGGATGTTGATGAATAAAAACTGAATCCAACATAACTGGAAGATAGCTAGTCCATACTGACTGCAGGCCCTTACTTCCAATGTTCAACAAACTCAATTATGGGACTGTTATGATTCTGATCCTGTTCTATAGAACCTCAATGAGGAATTACAAGAATATGTTACTACTCTACATGGAGTATCACAACCTGCAAAGTTGATTTTACTATGTTAAAAAGGTAATATATGGACAAAGTGCAGTATCCTTCTAAAAACACCTCTTCAAGAAAACTCAACATTGATGGAATTTGCAAAAGATGATGGTCAATATAATCTGATTGGTTAGAAGTGATACTTTATGTCAACTGCTTGATGCCTGTTGTTTTAGGGGCCTAACATCGAAGGTCATCGGCCCCATGTCAACTGCTTAACGGTGAGTGACTATGTGTTTGATTGCCCAAGTGGTCTTCAAAAATATTTGCTGTAAATGAATGGATTGGAATACTTCACAAGTACTATATCCGGTAGTTTATTACCTAGTATTACATTTGTTTACCAGGTCACATTTACCACAATTCTTTGGATAATATATTAATATTCCACTTGCTAGAGAATGTTCTGTACAATGTTTGCCAACAAATGCATTTGAAGAATCTTCTAGTAAAGATATTTTATTTGTGTTAGTATCAGGAATACATAGAGAAGATTTTCAAACATGCAACAGCTGATAATACTAATGGCGAGCACATCATCATAGATATTTCCTTTAAAATGGCTGAAATTGTTAAATCTTTGAATGATGTATCCCAAGTCCATATATATAACCTTTTTTTTTAAGTCAAGGGTTATATACCCTCATCCAAAAGCATGCATCACACTCTCTCAGCTAGTGCCAGCTTTTTTCTTCTTTCTTTTACAAGTTGCTTTACGTCGCATCGGCAAAGACAGGTCTATGGCAATGATGGGATAGGAAAGGGCTAGGAGTGGGAAGGAAGCAGCCATGGCCTTAAGGTACAGCCTGCATTTGCCTGGTGTGAAAATGGGAAACCATGGAAAAGCATTTTCAGGGCTGGGATTCGAACCCACTATCTCCCGAATACTGGATATTGGCCGCACTTAAGCGACTGCAGCTATCAAGCTCGGTAGTACCAGCTCAGGTATGGTGAGCTAGCTAATTAGGGTTGCAGGTTTTTAAAAGAACAATGCAGGACATGCCTGACAAAACCATACCCTCAGGTCTTTTCTTTGTGCAATCAAACATATCTGACAACAAAATCCCTGATGGACACCTTGAAAACAGGAAATTACAAATAGTTGGTCTACATTGCTCTTCCATGGGCAATAGAAAATTTTCTCTTGGAAACTACATTTGATTAGGACGAGACTAACTACCAGGCGCGACAGGGCTATGTTTGCCATGTTAGCCGGGCTAACACGATCTAAAACGAAAGTTCAACGAATATGACTACATAATATTACAGCATATAAATGGTTTATTTAATACCGTATAATACATTATACCAACAATAAAGCCTAATTCTCTTATGCATAAACATCACTTTAAGTGATGAAAGCTTCGCATCTGTCAAATTATGAAGATATGCCGACTGTGCGCTCTGTTTGCCATTTTGCACACGCAAACATAAGGAGCTTGAATTCAGTCGAGGCATGCTTGCGCATTCAATGCACTCAGTAAAACAGCACAGAGCTGACCATGCTGGCTATTAGGCTCCCATATTTGCCCCAGTCGAGAGGCTAACTTAATAGTGTTCAGTGGGAATTGTTAAGAGCGTACCTTCTGCCTGCCTGCAACGGACTTATTAAAACATTCATTCTCTAGCCAAACTATTGCTGTTAAGATACAAATCATACACAATGAGAGACCTACTCCCAGTATATCAGCTATGGTAACAGAAAGAATAGGCAAAATGTATCATTTTAATGATTCCTGGTACAGAAATGATACATGGTTGTGTGGCTGAAGGAAATTATGTTCCTTGTATTGCTCGGCTTGCTTTTATTTTCAACAGATAAGTACGAATGTTTGGACAACAAAGGGAGCTTGTGATGTTAACAGTTATTATGTACTAAAGAAACGACATGAATAGTCGACCATTTTAAGTCCAAAATAGATTTACTGAAGTTCAGTAACACTAGAAGAGCCTTGCCTTCAAAATTATTTGGGACAAACATATTGAAAAAAATAAAGCAAATGGGTATTTAGTCAGTTGTCTAATAGATGCCGTTTGTTTCCTGGTGGAGAAAGAGCTGCCTTTTAGGGGCCAAGCAAAAATGTTACAGTGCACAGACAGTGGTTTTCAAAACCGAGTTGTCGCATCAAAAGATTATTATCATTATTATTATTTTTTTTTTTTTTACAATTGGCTTTACATCGCACTGACACAGATAGGTCTTAAGGCGACACAGAAATGGGCTAGGAGTTGGAAGGACATAGCCGTGGCCTTAATTAAAGTATAACCCCAGCCATTTTACTGGTGAGAAAATGAGAAACCACAGGAAATCATCTTCAGGGCTGCCGATGGCCGATGGTGGGATTCGAACCCACTATCTTCATAAGTTTCATCAAATGAAAGTTAAGTTAAAGTTAAAATGCAGTGAATTGGTGATGTGGAAATTGACAAACAGAAATCATACTGAGACTGTATTGTGAAGTACTTGATACAATGGTTCGACATATAACCTACTGTTTTTAATACCAATATAAATGGTCTGTTATTGGACATTATAATGTCCAACGGACCATTTATATTGGTATTATAAATTTACTCATTCGGAACAAATATTTCAGATTCCCTATGGGAATCAACATCTATACCTACTGTTTTTCCCGAACAGAATAAGCTGGAATTTCTTTATCTTTTGGATTGTGACTTGTTTGAAACATACATTGACCCTTTCGCTGCTCGGCCATTCGAGTCTCAAATTGAACCTATGGTAGCTACATCAACGTCCTGGTTCTCAAAACCGAGTTGTCGGCCATTTACGCATCAACAGATTTTTTTCTTACAATTGGCCTTACGTCACACTGACACAGATAGGTCTTAATGCGACACAGGAAAGGGCTAGGAGTTGGAAGGAAGTAGCCATGGCATTAATTAAAATACAGCCCCGGCTATTTTACTGGTGTGAAAATGGGAAACCACGGAAAACCATCTTCAGGGCTGGCAACGGTGGGATTCAAGACCACTATCTCCCGAATGCAAGCTCACAACTGTCACCAGAAGTCCTGCATACTAGAACTTTATAAATATTTAATATGTTCAGGACTAAATGTGGCATTACCTGAAGTAAATGAACTCTGTTCTTTAATTTTGACTATTCCTGCTGCAAGCGCCTCTGTCGAACGATCTTTCTCGGTAATGAAACAGATAAAAGTTATTTAAGAAGTATGTAAACATAAGAAAAATGATCAAAATTGTCATTAATTTCAATAGAGAAGAACCTCCTGAAAAGCTGTACGAACAATCTGGGTTTCCATGATTCTGTTATAGATATTTTTGCTGCCAAAAATCACTGGATACAGCTGTGTTACAGGAAGTAATATATGCAGATGTACAGAAAGGATTGATTTGTGTCAGTTTAAAAATGCATGCTTCTGTTTAAGCTTTAATACCCATAAATTGTTTTTGTCCATATTTCTATAAAGTAGTGTGCTAACGCTTTTATAAGGGTCAAGCACCGCCACTGCTAACTGCAATATAATCATCATTAGAATTTGAGAATTCAAGTTCATTCTCATTTTTAATACTGTAATTTAATATAATTGCATTTTTGCACTTTGATTCTAACATATTATTTTTCTTCTATGTTATCCAGTCACAAGCACATAATGAAACTTTTCATAAACATATTAGTCCATGTATAACACAAGATGCTGAGTTATAAACACAGTATATATTATTCTATGTATTTTTATGTCATTTTCATGTATGATAAGTTATTTTTATGATTTTAATTATTAAAATAAGGAAAGAAAGTAAAATGATTGTTTTTTTACTGATCCACTAATACAGTATTTTTGCCACCATGTACAGGATCAATACAGAGCAAGTTTTTCTGGCTTCAATTCCAAGGTACCCCTCACAATACAGAACTCCTGGCAACCCTAAAGGTAACAACTTGTCAACACTGCAAAAATTTTAGCATGCCACGCGAGTGATTCTGCCAAAGGAAATTTCAGCAAGTAAGGAGTAACGAGCACTAAAGAAAGCAGTACCATTAGTCCTCGTAATGTAAATAACCTACTAGTATTAAGTTTATTTTGTAAAGCTATTTCACTTCACTTGTACAGCACTCATTTGTGCTTTGTGATATGAATAAGTGGCATGTCCCTGTGTTCCTACATTATGAAGCTTCATGCATTCATTATTTTCAGGGTTTTCACGTGAGGCTAGGCAAAGTCATTGCACTAGCTTGCTGCTCTATTCCATCTTGGCAATTTGTGCTCCATGTGCGAATTGAATTAGCTCAGACAATTTGACAATCAGCCAGTTTGCTTACTATGAGCCAGCTCATCAGCAATGAGCTAGCATGAGCTGAAAGTGTGCAATGCATGCCTCTGCTTTCATCACAGCACTTTTGTAGATAGATAAGGAATCAACTATCTTTGACTACTTATAATTCCATCAGTAAATTTCTGAAACATATGGTGTCATATTATAATTATCCATATTTACCAGCCAAGAGCCTGTAGTGCCATAGGTTAGTTATTTTATGCAGCAATATAATTTTCAGGATGAAAGTCATCATAACTTAAGCAATAATACAGAGTCATTTATAGCAAAGCTATTTCCCTGGTGTGAAACCACTTTTAAGGCTGCCAATGGAGACATTCTAAGCTATCATCTCCCAAATGCAAGTTTAACAGTGACACGACCTGCATTAGTAGCCAATTTGCTTGGACCACATATCAATTCATGATCACAAGCAATGAATGAACTTCATAATGAGATAAAAAGATGAAACCATGGGCAAATGAGTGAGAGAATTTTGAGGAAACTATGCTTTACTTTAGTTCTTCTAGGAATAACTGACCTTGTATCTAATCAAATATACATGTTTTACAGCTCCAAAATAAACAGCCCCTACTTCTTATTATATAGCATCAATCAAAGAGCACAAGTTTAAAAATCACTAGATATAAAAGACAAGATGCAGCATACATAAAGGATGATCCTTGTTTGTTAAACTATTCAATGAACTGCCGTTAGCATTTGCACACATATAAGCTTGAAATGACCGAGCTCGATGGCTGCAGTTGCTTAAGTGCAGCCAGTATCCAGTATTCAGGAGATAGTGGGTTCGAACCCCTCTGTCGGCAGCCCTGAAGATGGTTTTCTGTGGTTTCCCATTTTCACACCAGGCAAATGCTGGGGCTGTAACTTCATTAAGGCCACGGCCGCTTCTTTCCCACTCCTAGCCATTTCCTGTCCTATCGCCACTGTAAGACCTATCTGTGTCGGTGTGACGTAAAGCAACTTGAAAAAAAAAAAAAAGCTTGAAATGGGTAAATAATCTTGCTGTTTTGAATTTGATTGTTGTTTTTTAAATGGCCAGACATCGATGTCAACAGCCCCTCCTGCTGATTTGCCCACCATCTTTATTATGCTGGAAACTGTACAGCTTAAATGAACAGTGAAATATGAATGTTATTTCTTCCAAGTTCGTTCTGTTTCTAATTAAGCTATGTATGTTCATTGTCTCTTACACTGCTATTGGTTCTAGGAGAGAAGCAAGCAAGCATGTAGCTTTACGAGACTGTTGATAACAGAGCATGGCAAAACTGTCTCCATAGAGAACTTGGAGGCGCGATGGGTGTGCTTAAGTAGGCAACAACGAGGCAATGGAGCAACGACATTGCACCTTGAGCAGTTACTATCCTTGAACTAAATAGCATTCCAAATTAGTGTGAAAGTTTGTTTTTAACAAGTGGTTGTACTTTTGAAGACAATATGTTAATGATTGAAATGAGAGTGATTTTAGTGGGCACATCTTCCGTGAAGGTGATAAGTTTTCAGAAATTGTAAAACTTAAGTGGTAGGCCTAAAATTTTAACTGAGGCAAAACTGGATGAAATTTCTAATGTAATGTTGAGAAGCCACACTAAATCATTGCAGAAATTAGCACTAGAGACAAATGTTTCTATGCTGTTGGCATACAAAGCTGTACATAAGGAACTTAAATTGCATCCTTATACAGGAAACACTACATAAAGTGTTCAAAAATAAGTGCAAAAGAGTCTACCTTCAGCTGAGAGGATGACATTTTCAACATCTCCTGTAACAGTGGTAAGTAATTCTACTGAGTTTAATTTATTACATTACCCCCTGCAGGTGGGGGACGCACATGTAGAATACACCCGCGGTATCCCCTGCCTGTCGTAAGAGGCGACTACAAGGGGCGACCAAGGGATGATTGAATTAGAACCATGAAACTACTCTTGATTTGTACCATATGCGGGGAACACCATGGGTTGCATGTACTTGCGAGTAGTATCACTAAATTGGTATGAAATAGGTTTGTGATTAGTTGCAGTAAAAAGCCTGGTCTGGTGGATTCCAGTACCCGTGCGTTGTACCCATGTGGGCAACACCGCGGGTCTGGGCGTAGCTTGTGAGTTGTACCACTATATGAGCGGCACCGTGGGTCAGCGTTGCCTGTGATTGGTACCCATTATGTGAGGAACACCACGGGAATACCGGCGCCCGTGACTAGTACACCTAGGCGAGGAACCTTACCAGTTTGCGTTGGCTATGAGTGGCGCCATTGTGTGAGAAACACCATAGGTCTGCGTTCCCTGTACGAATTGCAATACTTGTGAGTAGTACCATCTTGTGTGGACCACCGTGAGTCTTCGCTACTTTTGATCAGTACCCCAAAATGACAAATACCATGGTTCTACTCTACTCGCGACATGTACCATTCTGTGGGGCCTTAGACGTGAATTTAGCACCCCTTCAGACATCATGCATCATTGTGCTTTATAATGGTCCTTTGGTCAGTAATACTCTACTGAACTACCTTCTTTTGGAGTCTGATCCACTGTTTTTGTTTGTTTGTTTGTTTGTTTGTTTGTTTGTTTGTTTGTTTGTTTGTTTGTTTTTGTTTTTTTGTAGGGTTCATATACATCCATTCATTCTTCATGACATTTTTTTAAAAAATTTTGGTCAGTGGATGAATTTGAATTTTTTGTTATTTCATTTCGTACCATTAGGGGCCGATGACCTCGATGTTAGGCCCCTTTAAACAACAAGCATCATCATCATCATCATCATCAATTTATTACATCTTAATTCTCAATAAAGTATATACATCACTAAGTTTGGTGGGATCCATTGCCAAGGCAACCGAGTGTGCTAACGTACCCACCTCACTGTGGAGACAGTTTTGTCATGCACTGTATTATTCCTTCGGAAGCAAATTGAAGAGAGGATTGTTGAGGGGGTGGGGGGGACAGATAATTTATAATCAATCAGTCCAGTATTCTTAGGTACTTCAAGGGTGGCAAAATAGTAGTATTAACATTTACTTGATTAGCTTTGTTTTGTGGATAATTTTGTTAACTCTATTAATTTTATACTATATAATCTGAATCATACTCATTGTTACAATATTCACAATTATCTTAACATCAATTGTAATAATATTAGCCTCTATTCTATCTAAAAAATCAATGATCAGGAAAAATGTTCACCTTTTGAGTGTGGGTTAGACCCTAAAAGCTCTGCGTGGCTTCCTTTTTCTCTACGATTCTTTCGAATTACCATAATTTTCTTTATCTTTGACACAGATATTGCCCTCCTGCTCCCGGTTATTACCATTATAAACTGATCAAATATCTTATCATGAACAATTATTAGCATATTCTTTCTGTTAATCCTACTGCTAGGTTTATACCATGAATGAAATCAAGGTGCCCTTGAGTGAGCCTACTACGGTTGTTAGTTAACTATAACATTTGATTTGCACTCAAAAAGTATTGATCTTCAATCTACCTTAAATAAGAAGCAACATATTGCAATCAGTTTCAACCTGATCCTAGATGATTACATCCTTATTTATTAATTGAAACCAAAGTAGAGGGGGACCTCCAGTTTTGTGTGGAATCTGAACCATAGGGATGTGACTTTTCATTTTAAAAATCTCACATGCATTAGCCATATTTTGAAGCTGTGGCCACCTTAGTGAGAGGCCAGTGACTATGCTACTTGACCATGGCCTTAAATCATGCCAGATACAATATATATTTAAATTCTATTATGTTGCTGATGGTTTTAAGAGATGTCAGAGTTTTAGAACTCTTCCTTAGTATGATAGTAAATCTTCTGAGAAGGGTCTCTCATATTTAAGCACTTTCAAAAGTCATCTGACAGCAGAAAAAATTTATCCTGCAACCTGAACCATAAGAATCAATGCCCCACCAACTACACTACGCAATTAATGATCATTCTGTTTCTGTAACATAGCTATGTTTATTCTTGAGTAACTCCTCAACAGAAGACTGTTGATGCTTGTCAAAAAAATAAAGGGGCCCTGTTCCTTGATACGTTCTATGTGACTTGGATTTATAAACTAACATGCTAGTATACCATCTGTGCCTTCATACAGTGTATATCTACACTAAAAGTCAACCTACATATCACAAGTTGTAAAATTTAGACAAATATCAATCAGAAAACAAAAGAAATATATATTTATTGGTAGCCTGCAACCAAAATTTTATTCTTCCTTTCACAAGTTCAAGGAAATCATATGTACTGCTAACCATTTTATCCATGTAAACTGAAGGAACTTTTCACATAAAATGATCACTATATTAGTCAGAAATCACTATAATGCAAAATAAAATACAACTTTACTGATTTCATATTATCTTCTAATGGATGAATCAGAAAGTAAGGCCAGGAGGGAGGAACTGATGGAGTAACCACTCTCCCTCACCCATTGAATATTATGTTTATTAATGAGCAAAAACAGGCCAGAGTTGTCACTCAACCTTGCAGCCATTCATCATGGGTATGCTCGCTTGCTAACCTCACAATAAGAATGTGATTACCGTATATACAGTATTCCCTGTCTTCGATAAGAAGCAAGGACTGAAGCCAACCTAATGTATGTATGTTCAGTCCTCAGCCTGAAAGCTGGCTGGATCCTCAACAGCTCTGCCATCAGCTGTCATAGATGGCCTAGGCATCACTAAAGAGGCGTACTAGGGAAATAAGGAGTGAGGTAGTTTCCCGTTGCTTTCCTCACCGAGCCAGAAGTTGCTATTACATATCAGTCTGCCAAGTCCACTGAAGTGCGTGCAACAACCAATCCTATGAGCAACATTTTCACACCAATCTTAACAGGGACTGGCTGCATAAGGAATGGCATTACTAGCATTGCTCATACCTCAGTCACTTTCATATTGTCAAAGCCAAGGATAAGACAGAGCCAGATCAATGAAAGTAACAAAATTCCTCTAGCCTACACGAGAAGACTTAGTGCACTATAAACATAAGGTCCCGCCAGCAAAGGCCAGCCAACTTAATATCAACATGAAAATCCAAATGAGGTAGTTTCTCTTTCTTTACATGTTTTAGGATAAGAACTCAAATACATTCAAGGTATTTTCATGATCATAGAGAGCTTTTCCTGTACAGGGTCATGATTCCTTTAACTGCCCTTCTATATATCTCTCAAACTAATCACAAACTACTGACCATGGAAATATATGATAAATAGGTAAAAGATAAGAGTTTAACTCTCCTGTCCCCAAACCCCATTTTTATTATTATACTGACAATTTTACTTTTAAGAAGACATTCATATAGGTAAACACAGTAGTTTTCTAACTTTTTTCAAGACAGTTTATAGATACATAATGAAGTATATAAAATGGTGTACGGTATTTGACCTGCAATACAGCATGCATACAAAACTAAAGCATGCTCAGGTACATGCTGTATAACAAGAAAATTGTTAAAAGGTGTAACATCAATCAAAAATATTTTTCATAAATACTACCAATACCAAACAAGCAATATCTGTATTAGTTTTGGTAAGGAACAGAGAATAAGACACCCTCTCATTTGAATGGGTGAAAACCATAACGGTATAAGTGACATTTCTTTAAAAAATGAGTTACGTGCAGGATGTAACTCCAGGAGGATGTATCCTTTTGAAACCAGGGGATACAAGTGATAGCAGTAATATTCTGCACTCTAGTGATGGGTGGTATAACTACAAATACCATGCTTTATATGAGTGTTGAAGATGTTTAAATGTCTTTTTCTCTGAATGACCAAAATGTTACTTATACCGTTATGGTTTTCACCCATTCATTTCATACATGGTATTAATTCATGCATTGTTATTTGATATCTGACCAATATTTTGTCAACAGTAAAATTTCTGCAGTTTTTCACTACTATCCATGAATAAGAGGATCACAACACACATTAGTAACAGCAAGGACAATCAGAATATGAAACCAACCCTCCACAAGTGTGCAAACAACTTTTTAAACTTACTTTCCATTTTTTTTTAATTTTACATTTTTGTTGTTTTGTTTTATAATATTTATTTCATGCATCTTCAAAACAACTTATACACCAAAATAAACAAACGTCACTTTTTAACATTTCCTTGAGAGTAATAGCAAGCAGTGAACTACCCGTTTAACCATGTTTGTTACTTTAAGAATTTTTTCCCCCTTCCTTTTTTTCTTTTGTTAAAATATTGCATTACATTGGGAGCATAAGAATTAACCCGTTTAAGGAGGCTCATAAACTCTGATGAAAAGGGTGCATATAACAACTACCATCAGAGGTTATAAGAGCCAATAATTACAAAATTTATAAAGAGTGCAGATATATAACAACAAATGGTCACATCTTCACTTTCTACATGATGAATCAACATGATCTTAAAGATTGGGAAGCTTTTCATGTTACTTCTTAAAGCTATATCTACATGGTCTATTATACTTTTTAAAGCTACGTCTACATGGTCTATTATGCAGTCATTTGAATAGATAAACTGGGAAAAACTAGGCACCATGAAGGTTGAATGAATGGATGGGTGATAAATAAGTAATGGGAGAGTAAAGTTTGATGTTCAGACATAGAATATCAATCTTTTCCCAAACACGAGTTAGCTAGCTATATTACAAACTAAACATTATAGTCTCACAGGATAAACAAAATGCAACACAAGACAAAATGTCCTACTCTTTCTTCCTGAATAGAAAGCTTTCAATAAAAGGTTAAGTAGCCATGTGGCTATACCATAACATTTCCAGCACTGGAATTATCAATACAAAATGGGGAGTAGAAGAGTGTTATTTTAGTACACCACTAGACAACCACTTACAGAATGATGTTACATTACAGTAGACATTTGGTTTTATTTATTGTCATTGTAATCAAAAATATTGTATTAATTTTATGAGTAATGGGTAAGTACTAGTGATCAATTGCATCATAACTTCATCTTGCATCATAAACAGTCCATATAACAGAACATTTACTATGCTTTTGGAAACATTTTTCAAGACAGATGAATCATATATGGTTTATGATTATTGTGTAAAAGGCATCTCATTTCAGTAAGGTGTAACTCTCTCTAAGAAATATGAATTATATGAACAAAGTTCAATACACAACTTTTTCTATGTTGCTCAATAATCTGCTTATCCATAATGGTTTCCCCAGTGGTTGTAATGCCTTCTCTACACATTATATACCTTTTTTTTAAATACCTATTTCTCCTTTTCATGCATCTTCTTTCCACTGAATTTCCTTCTACCACCTAAGAGTCCTCCTACTACCACAACAAATATCTGCAGCCATTGCTCAAATACAGTATTGGACAACTACTGTATAGTCACTATAGGAACCAATAATTACACAATCAATAAGGAGTGCAGGTATATAACAACAAAGTATTCAATTTCTATATGATGTATCAACATGATCCTTAAGATTGGAAAACTTTCTTTGTTACTGCTTAAAGCTAATCTACATGGTCTATTATGCAGTCTTTGAATTACACAAGTTGGGAAAAACTAGGCACCATGGCAGTGAATTAATGTGCAAAAAATATGAGATGATGGAGTAAGGTCTAATGTTCAAACACACTAAGTGCACTAACATACTGTACGTATCTACCTACACCTGACCAAGTTACTTGATTTGACCATCACAATTTAGGGAAACTGGCCAGGAGCAATGAAATTTCCATAGCAATGGATTCTTTTAGAATCATTTCTCTCTCTGATCTTACTTAGTGTTAAAACAAGTTCCCTTGGAAGTTCAAAGAAAAGTAAGCAATATTCCAGCATCGTTATTCACTGATACATACATAAGTTCAAAAGTGGTTCATTGGGTGGCTTTTATGATTGATGCATCATTTGGAAGTGTCCAAAGTGCTCCGAGATAATTTGTGTGTACCCATCAAAGACGATGTGAATCAGACCATTGGAGGTCTACAACTGCCAGGGATGATTGGTTCCTGATCATTAAGTTCCAGGCCAGAGATAGTTTTGAGGCAATAGGAAATGTCGCTGTAAGTTGATGGATAAGTTGAAGGATAGTTGAATACATGTCTTCTAGCTCATAAAACCTCCCTAAATGTAATGTGTATCTGCATGCTGGTGTTTATTTCTTTCTAATTCAATTTTTACACAATGATCCACTTTTTATACTGGTCAGTATAACTGCACAGTAATATACATACATACATACATACATACATACATACATACATACATACATACATACATACATACATACATACATACATACATACATACATACATACATACATTATCATTAAAGACTGTTATGCCTTTCAGCGTTCAGTCTGCAAGCCTCTGTGAATTTACTAAACATCGCCACAATCATCTATTTGCAACTAGTGCTGTGGCTTCATTTAGTTCTATAACTCTTATCTTTAAATCGTTAGAAACCGAGTCTAACCATCATCGTCTTGGTCTCCCTCTACTTCTCTTACCCTCCATAACAGAGTCCATTATTCTCCTAGGTAACCTATCCTCCTCCTCTCACCTTATATGACCCCACCACCATAGCTGGTTTATGCGTACAGCTTCATCCATAGAGTTCATTCCTAACTTAGCCTTTATCTCCACATTCCGAGTACCCTCCTGCCACTGTTTGTACCAGCAATCATTCTTGCTACTTTCATGTCTGTTACTTCTAACTTATGAATAAGATATCCTGAGTCCACCCAGCTTTCGCTCCCGTAAAGCAAAGTTGGTCTGAAAACAGACCGATGTAAAGATAGTTTCGCCTGGGAGCTGACTTCCTTCTTACAGAATACTGCTGATCGCAACTGCAAGGTCACTGCATTAGCTTTACTACACCTTGATTCAATCTCACTTACTATATTACCATCCTGGGAGAACACACAACCTAAATACTTGAAATTGTCGACCTATTCTAGCTCTGTATCACCAATCTGACATTCAATTCTGTTGAATTTCTTACCTACTGACATCAATTTAGTCTTCGAGAGGCTAATTTTCGTACCATACTCATTGCACCTGTTTCCAAGTTCCAAGACATTAGACTGCAGGCTTTCGGCGCAATCTGCCATTAAGACCAAGTCGTCAGCATAGGCCAGACTGCTTACTACATTTCCACCTAACTGAATCCCTCCCTGCCTTTTTATACCTTTCAGCAGATGATCCATGTAAACTATGAACAGCAAAGGTGAAAGATTACAGCCTCGTCTAACCCCTGTACGTACCCTGAACCAAGAACTCATTCTACCATCAATTCTCACCGAAGCCCAATTGTCAACATAAATGCCTTTGATTGATTTTAATAATCTACCTTTAATTCCATAGTCCCCCAGTATGGCGAACATCTTTTCCCTCGGTACCCTGTCATATGCTTTCTCTAGATCTACGAAACATAAACACAACCGCCTATTCCTCTCGTTGCATTTTTCAATTACCTGGCGCATACTGAAAATCTGATCATGACAGCCCCTCTGTGGTCTGAAACCACACTGGTTTTCATCCAACTTCCTCTCAACTACTGATTGCACCCTCCCTTCCAGGATGCCAGTGAATACTTTGCCTGGTATACTAATCAATGAGATACCTCGATAGTTGTTGCAGTCCTTCCTGTTCCCTTGCTTATAGATAGGTGCAATTACTGCTTTTGTCCAATCTGAAGGTACCTTACCAACACCCCATGCTAATCTTACTACTCTATGAAGCCATTTCATCCCTGCCTTCCCACTATATTTCACCATTTCAGGTCTAATTTCATCTATTCCTGCTGCTTTATGACAATGGAGTTTATTTACCATCCTTTTCACTTCCTCAAGCGTAATTTCACCAACATCATTTTCCTCCTCCCCATGAGCTTGGGTGTTCGCAACACCACCAGGAAGATTCCCTTTTATGTTGAGAAGGTGTTCAAAATATTCCTTCCACCTCTCCAGTGATTCCCTGGGATCTACTATGAGTTCACCTGAATTACTCAAAACACTGTTCATTTCCTTTTTCACTCCCTTCCTAAGATTCTTTATTACTGTCCAGAAAGGTTTCCCTGCTGCTTGACCTAGCCTTTTCAGGTTATTACCAAAATCTTCTCACAACTTCGTTTTGGATTCAACAACTATTTGTTTCGCTCTGTTTCCTTCATCTACGTACAACTCCCTATCTGCCTTGGCCCTTGTTTGGAGCCATTTCTGATAAGCCTTATTTTTACGTTTACAAGCTGCTCTCACTTCATCATTCCACCAAGATATTCGCCTTTTCCCATCTTTACATACAGTTGTTCCTAGGCATTCCCTTGCTGTTTCTACTACAGCATCCCTGTATGCCACCCATTCTCTTTCTACATCCTGAACCTGCTTAATGTCTTCTGTTCGAAACTTATCACTAATCACATCCATGTACTTCTGTCTAATTTCCTCATCCGGGAGATTTTCTACCCTTATTCATTTGCAGACAGATTTCACTTTCTACCCTAGGCCTAGAGATACTTAGTTCAATACAGATCAGATAGTGGTCTGTATCATCAAAAAATCCCTGGAAAACTCGTATATTCCTAACAGATTTCCTGAATTCGAAGTCTGTTAAATAGTCTATTATGGATCTGGTACCCCTAGCCTCCCATGTGTAGCGGTGAATAGCCTTATGCTTGAAGAATGTATTCGTAACAGCTAAACCCATACTAGCACAGAAATCCAGCAAATGCTTCCCATTCCCATTAGCTTCCATGTTTTCCCCACATTTACCAATCACCCTTTCATATCCTTCAGTTCTATTTCCAACTCTCGCATTGAAATCGCCCATTAGCACTATTCTATCCTTGCTGTTGACCCTGACCACAATGTCACTCAATGCTTCATAAACTTGTCAACATCCTCGTCTGCACCCTCACATGGTGAATACACTGAGACAATTCTCATCCTAATTCCTCCAACTGCCAAATCTACCTACATCATTCGCTCATTTACGTGCCTAACAGAAACTATGTTGCGGGCAATGGTATTCCTGATAAACAGCCCTACCCCATACTCTGCCCTTCCCTTTCTAACACCTGTCAAGTACACTTTATAATCTCCTATCTCTTCCTCCTTATCTCCCCTTACCCATATATCACTTACTCCTAGCACATCCAGATGCATCCTCTTTGCTGACTCAGCCAGTTCTACTTTCTTTCTGCTATAAGCCCCATTAATACTGTATTGATAGCTCCCCATCGAATTCCATTTTGTTCACCAAGTTGTTTCCAAGGAGTCCCTCACCTGTCAAATGGGAGTGGGACTCCGTTACTCCCATAGGTCCAAGGCTTGCTTAACCCGGCAACGCCGTGCGGTACCGTATAGTACCAGTGCGCCTTACTTCTGATTTTCTCATACTGATCCTTACTTGCGCCATAAATCTGGCAACTTCGCTTTACATTGTCAAGGAGATACTCTCTACAATGCCTAAAATCAACAAAAGGTTTTATTTGAGTATTTGTTTGCGGCAACAACTGCTTGTAATTTGAGATCGTGTCGAGAGGAATAAAAATGACTACCTGTCTAAAGTAAGTTGCTTTACTTTGTTTATAAATATTGACAATACGATTTTGTATCATGTGATTTATTGTCTTGAAATATAAGTCCATGAATTGAAATAACAAGCAATTGGTCAGCATTCCTGTGTCAGCTGTTATGACACAAATTATTCCGTTGGTACCATATGGTACCGCACGGCGCTTACCATGCCTCTCTGTTTACTTTCACCTCCTTACTTCTAAGGGTAACAATTCATACTGTAGTTGCAAATAATGATTTATGTGTGTCATAAAACTCTATAATTGTATATTTTACTTTTAAAAATGAAACGGCATGACATACTGAACCACTGGAATCTAAGGCATTATCCAAGGAAGATGAAGGGGGTCTCGCAGATAACCTTGCGGGAGGTCAATCACGGGTACCAGCAGGAATAGTGCTAAAGCAACAAATTCCGCACAGGAGTAGATAATCCATGTCCGATAATGATTCATGGCCCGGGAAGAGAGCGAAATCATCACCTCATCCACCAGGTACCTGGATCGCGTATGGCCCAATTTCACTCCAATTCCCTAGTGCGAAATTTTCCACTTTTTGATATATGATGCCGACCGAAATATGAGGGTTTTCTTTACGATGAAATTATGAATTTCTTGTGCTCTGAAGTCAACAACTACCGGTATATGCTTTTTACAAACGAAAAATAACCCCGAAGAAATGAAAATTTCATCGGCATTTTCCTTCTAAGTGGCTATGTGTAAGTACCACAATCAGAAAAGGGTAGGTGCAAAATATTTATTACGACATATATATTTGGGTGGTATTTTAAGGTAAATAGGTTAATTCCTGGGGGCAAAAGCGGCCGGGCGTAGAGCTAACCACTCCACCCCATCACGTGCCGAGGTTAACAATGGTGGAAGCCTTTACCTTCCACTCCTCCAAGGGCCTTCATGGCCTGTACGGAGGTGACTTTGCTTTGACTTTGCTATTTTAAGGTAAATAAATGCAGTTGTTTACACTTCTTAGTGTATCTGACACCTTGAGATTCAATGGCGTACATCACTATATCGCTCCGACAAACCAAAGCAGGAGCTGTGCGGCGAACGAATGCGAATTCCGCGGCCGCACAGAATGCGTCACGTGTAGTGTGGGCGTTTGTGTAAACAGCATTTTGCCATTCTAAACTAGTGAAGAGTGGAAATAGGTGACTAAATAAGAAAAGCTGAAGTAATATTACTCGTATTTCCTAAAGATATGTCACGTCTGAGCTAATGTTATATTTCGGAATTCCCAAAGGGATATCACAAATAAACCTATAAACACCGTTTCTTCTTTTGTTTATTGCTCAGTAATTTGTAAGTGATATTCTGTAACAATATTAAGCATTCAGTTTCATGGTATTCTAAAGAGGTAACAATTTTTATGTTCCAACCAAAAGCTACGTCAAGCGCCGTGCGGTACCGTATGGTACCAGGCCCTCATTTAAAAACCAACGATTCAATTTTTAGAAAAATGACTTTTAAATGTTCTCTGATATGTGAATGCTGGGAATATTAAACAAAAATAAAAAAAAAACGAAAATTGAAAACTCCGGCGTTCCCGGGTTAAAATGTTCTGAGCTTGGTAAATTCATGAAACAGGATGCTACCCTACATACACATAGTCCAAGTGAGGATCTCTCCTCTAATGGGTTATGGACCACCAGTGGATTGTAGAGTCCTAGCCGCCTGAGCACAAGGAGGGCCATGACTCAGAATATGTCCGAGATGCCCACTCCCATTCCATAGCAACTGGTACAAAACCAGGTTGATGATTAGGAGTTTGTATAGAAAAAGAGCGTAGTGGGCTATAGAAAGCACTTTGTTTGAGACTTGCCTCCAGTGTCGAAGGTTATCTGATTGAGATTTGGTACAACAATTTTAGTAGGAATGCTTTATTCAGCCATATCAAAATTAGATGCCCAGTCGTATGATTAGCACCTGTTTTGGGGTGTTAAAATTTGCTCATTTAAGCACTACCCAGGCAAGAGTGAGTGACGGGAAGCAAGTTGAGGTGGGGCACCCGGCCTGTTCATGTGTTATGCTCTCACTCTTTCTCTCTCGCACACATATTATTTGCCCACAAATCAGAGTTATCATTAGCAGTTAACTCTAACAATAAACGACAGTTAGAATTTTCATCTGTGTGATCACAGATTGCTACCTAACCCTTAAACAATGAGATAACGCAGCGAATATAACATTCTTAAGAGAGGTATTCTACTCTTGCACGTGTTATTTCTCTGTTCTTACATTTAAAGACCAACAGGTTCGTAATTCTAAAAACTGACTAAAATATCATTATTTTTATTGTGGTGTTTTTCTCTTCTGTTGTAAACACAATAATTCAACAATAGGTGACTCCATAATAGATTTTCATTATTGTTCCCTTGATATCTTGTATAACAAAAGCTCATGTACCCATGGTTCGCTACAGAATTCTACATTGTTTATGGAATTCTAGGTAAAATATTATACATATTGTGAGTAAGATTTAATTAGTTTGCATTGCTCTTAGCATTACCCGAGAAACACCAAGAGGAAGTCGCCATATGTCATTCTTCATGTAAAGTCTGAGTTGGAGAGTTTTCATTACAATGGTAGGCCACATTTCCTACTTGTCACTCACAGTCAAGTTTGGGAGTTTAGATTATAACGGCAGACCTCTTTACCTACTGACATTCATAATCAATATGGGGAGTTTTCATTACAAAAGCACCCCTTTCTACTTGCATTCGCCGGGCTGAGTGGCTCAGACGGTTGAGGCGCTGGCCTTCTGACCCCAACTTGGCAGGTTCGATTCTGGCTCAGTCCAGTGGTATTTGAAGGTGCTCAAATATGTTAGCCTTGCGTTGGTAGATTTACTAGCATGTTAAAGAACTCCTGCAGGACTAAATTCCGGCAATATCAGAAAGCCGTAAAAGTAGTTAGTGGGATGTAAAAGTAAGAATATTATTATTTATTACTTCCATTCACATTTGAGTTGGGGAGTTTTCATTATAATGACAGGCTCCCTTGCCTACTGCCTGCCTGTCATACTAGACTTTGGAAGTTCTCAATATAATGGAAGGAGAGAGTCAAGAAAACAGCCAGTCACAACTGAGTTGCATAGTTGTCATTATAAATGCAGACCCTCCTTGCCTCCTGCTGTTCAAATTATGTTGTCCTGGGTTGTTGTTGAAATCACAATCCAGTCGGGGAATTTTCATTAAATACTGATTAAGGAGGATGCAACAGAGTAAAGTGTAGTTTTCTTGACTCTCTCTTTCCATGATTCGGTAAGAGTAAAAATCTGAAGCAGAAACCGTGTTATTAAGAGGCTTTAGAATTTGCATCAAGCTGGGGGATGGTAATGGAGTATGAATCTTCTCCATGGCAGAACATAATAGGGTACTGAAAAGCATCACGAGCACGGTGAGCTTCATCGATACGCACCAACTTTGTGTCTCTGCTGTGAAGAATGAAATCCTGCTTTTCAAACTCCTGCCCCACAATCACCAAAGCCACCTCACTCATTGTAGGTGTGTCATATCGACCCCTATGATCAGCTGATGGCTATTGGTCTGCATGAATCACAGCTTTAAACTCTTGACCTTCTGGGGCATTCTCCAATGCTGTTTCAAAATCTTGTATATAAGGATTGTGATTATGCATAAGTTGTTGAAATTGTACAATTAACCAAGGCCTTGTAACAGGGAAGATATTGGGCTGAATTTCAGACTCTTTTTCATCATTGGCAACAAATATATATTTGTAAAAATGAGTATTTTTCTTGTGATGAAGGTAACAAACTTCCCATTCTGTGGTAAACATGGCCTTGAATTTAAAAAAGTTGGTATAAAATTTCCCTCATATCTCCTTAGCTCCAAAGGACATCATTTGAAAACATTTGTGTCTTCCTAATGTTTCTCAAAAAACGCTCAGGCTCAGGAGCATCATTAGTAAGGAGGTTGTGTAGATGATGAGGAGGCTTTCCAGTAGGAGGGAGATATACCTTTTTGTTCCTATAACACAGATTGGGACTTTCTTCTTTCAATTTTTTACATCACACCACTTGCAATGGCTTTCTGGCCAATAGCAACAACCATCTCATTACTGTAATCTGTATTGCAGTCGAACCTGAATCCCGATATTTTGTTTTCCACAGGTTCAATAATTTATTTTCATTGCATCTCCTAACAGTTTTTTTTATTGACTTTTGGATTTTTCTTTATGTATTTACCAACAGCCTCCCTATTAACATCAGGTATGCCCTTTTGGGTGAACCTTAATAAATTTATTTATATTAACATCAGGTTTTCTTTCAGTAAATTTTTTTATTATGTTTTTTGTCTTAATAATATCAGACAATCTAGCGTGGCGCTTGTTTCCTCCTTGGTTTTTATTGGAAGTTGGAGCTTTGGAACTATTTTTTTGAGTAACAGGGAGAATTTAGATCATCAGACACAATAGAAAGGCATTCATATTTAGGAAGAGGATGATAATCAGTAAATTTGTTTATTTTGTCATTGACAGAACACTGGACAAAAAACCTTGCAGGGCTGATTACATTAAGTTATGTAAGAACGGGGCTAGCGATAGTTGGTGGTTACTGATGAGGAGAGACGTAATGTGGTATGAGTGGTTCAAAATGCGATGACATCACGGGACCAGAACACTTAAAATGTAACATAGCCCTTTCCTCAACAGGCTCTTCAGGCAGTATTATCACATTCCTTTCACAAACCACCAGCCACAATTTCACAGTGGGTGGCATATGAGAAGGGAAGGGTACTCAACCATGGTTCAGTACATATTTCCACGTGGCGTCATAGTAAATAGTTGAAACTGTTGCCAGTGGTTACAAATGTGCTGTACAACACTAACCCGCATCTGAGATGCCAGCGAGTCATTAAGATAGGGAATAGAAAAAAACAAGATACCCCCCCCCCATTCATAGGTATAGAGTAAGGTATCATATGCCGTCATTAGCAATGGACCCCATGACTAATGAATCCTATTATGGAAAAGAAAAGGAAAACAGTGTTAGCTATTAAGAAACAGAAACTACTGAATACAGAATCTGTAGGTAAACAGAAGAAAGATATGTATGACAAATAAAATTTACTTCAGTGAACTACATGAAGCACTATGAAGCTGTTTGATAGAAAGGAGGAGCATGTCTGATCCAGCTGCATGCAGAAGCTTATATATGCTGTTCTAGTTATAGTAGATATATATGAAAAAGAAAAGCTATGAGAACAGGAACTACAGTATACAGGAGCTCTAAAAAGGCCTGGTAGAAAAACTATAGCACTGTGACCAAAATGAGTCAGAGAAGGTGGAAAGTATCGAGAATAAAAGACAGAAGAAAGACATACAAGAACAGAAGTGAACGACAAATAAAACGTTAGTTCAATAAATAATATAAAACTATCCAATAGAATGCAGAAGCATGTCTGATTATATTGCATTAAACGAGAGAACTGTCAGTGAGCACCAAGATTCATTAACTTCTCTCACAGAATATAATCTTCCTCTTGGAATCTTTCTGCACGTCTAACACAATCTGCCCAAGCGGAAGTTATAATGCTTGCCTCGTTCGTGAGTCTGTCAACGTATGCTCTCCAGCACTTACAAGGGAACATCGGCAATGGTTAAGTCTTGCAAGTAATCAGCTTCATTTTCCGTATCAAAATTTAATCACTAAATTTTACACTATTGAGATTCTTCCACCGTTTTGATACTTTATTTTGCCTTTTGGCAAATTTTTATTTATATGTCAACAGTACATGTTTCGTTCCTGATTTAGGAACATCCTCAGCTGTTATAGTAGCTTAGGTGAATGGTTAAGATTTTAAACACATAGATTTACAAATACATTGATTCACTTAAAAACTAAATACGAATTAAGATAGATGATATTAAAAACAATGTGGGGTTAGTGTGTTATTGGTATGAGAGCAGATGATTACATGGTTGATTGACTTAAAACTATGTCTATTCATTAGAATAGTTGTTCAAAAAATTTTTCACTTTGTTACATAAAAAGTCTGTATGCAATTAAAATTTTTTTAAAAATGTTTAACTTCATAACATTGTTCGAATTGTTGAAAGTTTTTCTTCCTTTCCTTCCAGGTAAGTTGTTGTATGTTGTGTGGTTGCTTATAGTGCTTATTGATTGAGTCTAATGTGGAAACTTTGGAGCTGATTGCTGATCTATTAATGTGAAGGGAGCCTCGTTTCAAATTTCTGAAATGAAATAAAATACGGAATAATAGAATGTATAAAAAAGTTCCTTTACCTTGCTATAGCTGAATTCCGATTCTACTGTGTCCCTGGAGGGACGTTTGATGCTGCTTTGCGTCTGGTGAAGTAATGGTGTGTGTATTCCGTTGTATGCTCCTCCCTACGGGGAGGTGGGGCTGCGGAGAGGGGAGGGGGCGTGTCGGTTACAGTCACGGCATCAACTTTAGGAGGGCTGGGTAGAGGGGATGTACAAAATGGCGGAGACTCTGTTTTGTTTATCCTTCTACTATTTGTATTGTGTTTTTTGCCTAATGCTTCGAGACTTGATAATGTCCCTTCAAATAAAGGGTTTCTATTATCAATAGTTTCATTGAGGTTATTGTCTTGATTACTTTTTTGTTCTAAATAAATATATAGATTTTCTAAAGTATTAAGGAGAGCTCCTTTGTTTATTTTATATAATATAGTTAAGTCCTGCTCTATGGTTGTAAATTGATGTCCCGTTAAACTCATGTGCTGGCCCATTGCGGATTTTTTTTTATGTCTTTCGGCATTGACATGTTCTTGGTATCTTACAGTAAAACTGCGCCCAGTTTGTCCGACATAACTTTTTTACATTGATGGCACTTTAATTTATAAACCCCTGATTCAGAGTGTTTGTTTTTACCTAGGGAATTGACACTGTTGTGATTAAAAAATTTTTGCTTCGTGTTGTTGCTGGTTGAAAATGCGATCTTATAATTATGTTTTCTGAATAAATTGGTTACTGTGTATAGGTTGGGGTTGTTGAATGTGAACTTAGCGTATTTGTCTCAATCAATAAGCACTATAAGCAAGCACACAACATACAACAACTTACCTGGAAGGAAAGGAAGAAAAACTTTCAACAATTCGAACAATGTTATGAAGTTAAACATTTTTAAAAAAATTTTAATTGCATACAGACTTTTTATGTAACAAAGTGAAAAATTTTTTGAACAACTATTCTAATGAATAGACATCGTTTTAAGTCAATCAACCATGTAATCATCTGCTCTCATACCAATAACACACTAACCCCACATTGTTTTTAATATCATCTATCTTAATTCGTATTTAGTTTTTAAGTGAATCAATGTATTTGTAAATCTATGTGTTTAAAATCTTAACCATTAACCTAAGCCACTATAACAGCTGAGGATGTTCCTAAATAAGGAACGAAACATGTACTGTTGACATATAAATAAAAATTTGCCAAAAGGCAAAATAAAGTATCAAAACGGTGGAAGAATCTCAATAGTGTAAAATTTAGTGAATGGTTAAGTCGCCGATCGCAATGAAATTTGGAAAACACATTGAGGTACACGTAAAAAAGATGTCAGCATCAATTTTGTGTGCCGACATTCATTAGGGCGTTAACTAGGGTGCCTTAAAGTTGCGACATTTCAATTTCCACACTATCAGCGATGAATACCCGCTGGCCAATGCTAAGCCGGCATACCGCACGCCTGGAAACACACCTCTGCACCGCCTCCTCCCTCCCCCCCACTCCAACTGGTTTGCCACTGCACATTTCCCTTCTCCACGCACTTGCCGGCTGCTTAGCTGTTGAACAAGACCGTACTATAATTATTGAAATCCTTTAAATAACGTTCCATTTCACACATAATGATTTTTTTTTTTGTTGCTAGTTGCTTTACATCGCACCGACACAGACAGGTCTTACGGCGACAATGGGACGGGGAAGGGCTAGGAGTGGGAAGGAAGCGGCTGTGGCCTTAATTAAGGTACAGCCCCAGCATTTGCCTGGTGTGAAAATGGGAAACCACGGAAAACCATTTTCAGGGCTGCCGACAGTGGGGTTCGAACCTACTATCTCCCGAATACTGGATACTGGCTGCACTTAAGCGACTGCAGCTATCGAGCTCAGTCATAATGATAATAAATAACCTTAACTAATATACCCATATTTTATTAAAATGTTATATTTTCATTCCTGCTAATTCCGGTGAGTTGTCACATTCGTGGGTACAACTCCGAGTTAAGTACCACTGGGTGTGGTCAAATGTGGGATGGGGTACCGTGTCCTACCTACGCTTAAATTATTATTTACTTAAAATGCCTTAAAGCTGTTGGTAGTGTCCTTTAGAGTGGGCATACATATGGAATTAATTAAATTAAATCACCCACCACTAAATAAATTTCCCACCTTTAAACAACGTTAAATACCTTTTTATTTAAAGAAATTACATGCCAGGTAGAGGATCTCAATGAATGTAATGAGATTCGGTACCTCGGGATATCAGAACCTGGTTACAGGTCCAGATCTTCTTTTTATGTCCCCTTCTCTCCACCCATTTTGTGTACGCTATCAGTTGTGTCATAACGAAACAACATTGCGGACGACAACAACAACAACAACAACAATTATAAACACCAAGTTTGAAACTACTGGTATTTTCTGTATTGCATACTCTGGTATAAGGAATAGGCCTATAGGTAGAATGTTTTTATTTGTGCTTGTACTGAACGATTTATTTATGTTTTGTAGTGACAAACACAACACATTTCAATTCCAGCAATGGTTGTCGAATATAAATCAATTTAATGCATAGGCAACTTTGATATGAGTATGACATGGAGTGTAGTAAAGTTTGATGTAATAAGAAAAGCCTTGAAAAATAAAAAAGATGTGCATTTATATATGCAGTAGATATACAGTAATCACAGGCAGACCTGTAGTCTTACTTTACCGGTACTTTTGCGTTAAAGCTGACGAAGGTCTATGTATTCAACAAGTACCGATATTAAAGTATCACATTACAGTCTTCTGGGTTTAATGGTAGTTACATAGCAAAAAGTTAAATGGCTATTGTACGAACTGGTACAACAATAAACAATTACAAGGCAACACAATAAATTACTCCGTACACATTACATCGGGCAAACTCCCAGTCCATAACTAATAGTAAACAAGAACAATCTTTGGTATATTACTAACATTAAAAAATAGTGAAAAGAAAACTGAAACAAAACACAATTAACAACAGGCACCATACTTTTTTTATGCTAATTGCTTTACGTTGCACCGACGCAGATAGGCCTTATGGCGACGATGGGATAGAAAAGGCCTAGGAGTTGGAAGGAACTGGCCATGGCCTTAATTAAAGTAATTAATTGGCTGGTGTGGAAATGGGAAACCACGGAAAACCATCTTCAGGGCTGCCGACAGTGGGATTCGAACCCACTATCTCCCGGATGCAAGCTCACAGCCACGTGCCTCTAACCGCACGGCCAACTCGCCCGGTGCAAACGTTTACATAAAACATTTCAGAAAATGTAAACTGACTAATACAATGTGGAAATTACAAAGGAGAGATATGAGGAAGGCTGATAGAGTACGCAAAGTGTAGCACCGGTTCTCTTCGACAGCTAAGCAGACGGGCAGGTGCGGGGAGAAGGGAAACGCGCGGTGGCGAACCAGAAGGAGGGGTGGAGGTGTGTAGGGGAGGAGGTGCAGCGGTGTGGCACAAAGCAGACAGTGTGCCGGCTAAGCATTGGTCAGCAGGTATTCATCGCTGTTCGCGCGGAACTTAAAATGTCGCAACTTTTAGGGCCCTTAGTTAATGCCATAATGAATGTCGGCACCCAAAATTGATGCTGACATAATTTTTATGTGTACCTCAATGTGTTTTCCAAGTTTCATCGCGATCGGCGACTTAACCATTGCCGATGTTTATTTGTTAGACTGAAGAGCAGTGACAGTGCGGTGCCAATATCTTGAAAACTCTACGTTTCAGGGCTTTAAAACATGTTTTTTGGTTCTGTAGGCACCTATGCTATGGGCAAAGAGTCTAAATCTAGGACAGAAGTTGCACATCAGGGACAGAAGATGAACCTATGTTCCTAATTTCAGCTTTCTAGGTCTTTTGGGTTTTGACGTCTTAGGCCTTCAAATATATATATAATGCCCATCTGTTTGTTCTAATAACCAATCAAAAGAGCATATCTTAAAGTTTTGTTTATGTCATTGCAGGTTTTATTGTGATTCACCAGGTGGTAGGGTGACAACAGTTTTCAACATGGCAACTAATTGACAGAAAGCATTTTGTGTGTAGCAGTATGAGAAGACAATCTCTCAGTACCGTGCAGCATGCATTTTGAAGACAGTACAGCATACAGCCACCAACCCACCAAAGCATTCTGTGGTGGTATCGACAGTTCAAGGACACAGGTTGCCTTTGTAAAGGAAAAAGCTCCGAATGACCAGGCGTTTCGATCGAAAGAGTGGAGAGTGTCTGAGAGGCGTTCCTTCGTAGCTCATAGAAAGCAAAACACCATTCAAGTCGCGAACTGGACATTCCTCAGCCAACTCTGTAGAAGATTCTGCACAAGCGATTACATCAGAAACCATATCGCCTACAGCTGCTGGAACATATATGGCCAAACGACTGCACCATCAGACAAGAATTTTGTGAAAGTTTCCAGGAAGCAATGGAAGATGACGAATTGGCTCCCAAGTCGAGTTTAGTGATGAGGCAACATTCCACCTAAACAGAAAAGTGAATCATCACAATATACGCATATGGGGGATTGGAAATCCCCATGTTACAGTGGAGAATGAAAGAGATTATCCAAAAGTGAATTTCTTCTAACTGTTTCACGTAGCAATGTTTGTGGGCCCAACTTTTTCCCTGGTAGCACTGTGACGGGTATAATGTACCTACACATTTTGCAAGACAGGTTATTTTTGAAACTGATAGATGATAACCGAAACTTCATATTCCAACAAGATGGAGTTCCGCCTCTTTGGCATAGATAAGTACCTAGCTCGATAGCTGCAGTCGCTTAAGTGCAGCCAGTATCCAGTATTCGGAAGATAGTAGGTTCGAACCCCACTGTCGGCAGCCCTGAAAATGGTTTTCCGTGGTTTCCCATTTTCACACCGGGCAAATGCTGGGGCTGTACCTTAATTAAGGCCACGGCCGCTTCCTTCCCGCTCCTAGCCCTTTCCTGTCCCATCGTCACCATAAGACCTATCTGTGTCGGTGCGACATAAAGCAACTAGCAAACAAAAACAAAAAAAAGAAAGCATAGGTAAGTGCGACACCATCTGAATGAGGAACTTCCATATCGGTGGATTGGGTAATGTTTTTTGGATGATTTGGCACTCTTCAGATGGCCCCCAAGGTCTCCCCATCTTACAGTACAGTCCGTGATTTTTCTTTAGGTATACGTGAAAGACATTGTTTATGTACCACTTTTGTGGACAACCTTGTCTGAACTTCAGAATCGTATCACTGCTGCGCTGGTGAACACTGACAGGAACATACTCCAATGTGTATGGGTCAAACTTGACTGCTACATAGATGTGTGTCATGTAACACAAGAGCACATAGAACATTTGTAATGATGTGTAAGAAACTTGAAAATGTGCTTTTTCATACAATGCATCAATCACTATTTTGTATACATTTGTCCAAAATCTGATGAATAATTTGTAATCACCCTGTATATGTAGATTGTTGTTACTAGTGGTATTGTGTTTATGGTCAGTAAGAAAGTCATGCCGAAGAAACAAGTTTGTGGAAGTTCACTCTAACGGGTAATTGATGAAGTTTCGGATGAATCAGACCATATTAATAAAATAAATTATCCATATACCTCACTTGTGATTGAGAATAAAGTAAACAAATGAACAAATACTCTGTGGGCTTCTCAGTCCCCATTGGTAATGAACGAGACAAAAATACCTTGGTAATGGTAGAATTATAAAATGTGATGAAAAATTAAGATTCCTCCTTTTCCCTTTCTTTCTTTATATTATTAAATCTTTTAAAAAATTTTCTTCTCCCTGTCTGAAGGCGGGGGGATGTACTCTAGCACTGTAGCACCCACGGAGTCTGCGCCCCTGTTTCCCTCTCAGCTTCAACTTGTCTCTCCATTCGTCTGTACATAATGTGATTTTTATCTCATGTTTGCAAAATTGTAACACAATACTAAACTAATGGTGTGGTAGTTTTTCCACTTGTCAGCACCTGCCTTCTTGGGAATAGGTATAAACAACATTCCTTTTAAAGTTGGATGACACCTATCCTGTATCATCCATCTTACGAGTGGAATAAACTCTTCACACCTTTTGTTCTAAGGCAGTAGTTCTGAGGATATATGATCAATTTCAGATGCCTTGTTTCTATTTAGGTCTCTCAATGCTCTGTCGAATTCTGACCTCAAAACTGGGTCTCCCATTTCATCAGCATCAACAGCCTCTTCTGGATACAGCACCTTATCATCTACTTCTTTCCCGTGATACAATTGTTAAATATGTTCCTTCCATCTTTCTGCCTTTTCTTCTATCACTAGGTGATGTTTTCTATCTGAGCTCTTGGTATATATACACCTAGTTTTCCTTTCTCCAAAGGTTCCTTTGATTTTCCTATATGCAGCATCTACCTTTCCTACAACTATGCAAACTTTATATAAATGATATGAGTAAAGAAATGGAATCACAGATAATGCTTTTTTCAGATGATGTTGTACCATATAGAACAGTAAATAAGTTACACAATCGTGAGTGAATGCAAAACGACCTCAACAATGTTGAGAGATAGACAGCAGACAATAGTACGATGGTATACAGGATGAAAAATCAGGTTGTAAGTTTCACCAAGTGGAAAAGTCCTCTCAGTTTTAATTACTGTGTTGATGGGGTGAAAATATCTCACGGTGATTACTGTAAGTACTTTGGTGTTAATATAAGGAAAGATATTCATTGGGGTAATCACATTAACATGGTTGTAAATACAGGTTACAGATCTGTTCACATGGTTATGAGGGTATTTAGGGGTTGTAGTAAGGATGTCCCTGGTAAGACCTCAGTTATAGCAGGGTTCCAGTGTATGGGACCAACACCTGGATTACTTGATTCAAGAACTGGAAAAGGTCAAAAGGAAAGCAACACAATTTGTTCTGGATGATTTCTGATTAAAGAGTAGTCTCGAAAATGTTGCAAACATAGGGCTGGTAAAACTTGGGAGTAAGGAGACGAGCTGCTCGATATAGTGGTATGTTCAGAGTGACATTAGTAGAGTGGAGCTTTTAAAGGTAGGAAAAACCGGGTGAGTTGGCCGTGCGGTTATGAGCGTGTAGTTGTGAGCTCGCATCCAGGAGATAGTGGGTTCGAACCCCACTGTCGGCAGCCCTGAAAATGGTTTTCCGTGGTTTCCCATTTTCACACCGGGCAAATGCTGGGGCTGTACCTTAATTAAGGCCACGGCCACTTCCTTCCCATTCCTAGGCCTTTCCTGTCCCATCGTCGCCATAAGACGTATCTGTGTCAGTGCAACGTAAAGCAAAATAGCAACAAAAAAAAAAGGTACGAAAGATCATGTGAACATAAAGTTGGAATTCAAAGGAAATGTTCGATAAATTTCAAAGTTCTTTGAAATAATTTAAGAAAAGACTAGATAAACAATTGATATGGAATCTGCCACTTGGGCAACAGCCCTAATTACAGATCAATGATGACTGCTTGATTGATTTGAAGTTCAACATCCCTGCACTCATCTTTCAGCCATTCTTCCTTATCTATCCATCTATCTACTTTACCTTCATTCTTTAGTTGCCTGTATTATTTTCTGTCTTCCTCATAATTTGGATTCTTGTACTTACTATATCAGTTCCAATATTCGTTAAATTGGTCTAGTATCTCCCGAGTTATCCATTGATTCCTACTTGATCTTGCCTTTCTTCCTAACTTTTCTTCTCCATCACTGTCTACTCTCCATCTATTATTTCTTTCAGACTTCTCATTTAGTCCTTACAAAACATGTTCCTTGAAACAATCCCTTACTCACTTTTCCTTGAACTTGTCTAGATTCCATCTCCTAGCATTCCTTCCTTTCTACAATTTCTTCAACTTCAGATGGTATTTCATGATCACTAAGTAGTAGCTGAAGTCCACTTCTGCTCTAGGAAATGTCTTGCAATCCAACACCTTGTTTCTGAATCTCTGTCTAATCATAATTAAATCTATTTAATACCTTCCAGTGTCTTCAGGTCTTGTCCATATATACTGTCGTTTGTGAAGTTTGAACCAAGTATTATTGAGGACTAAATTATGATCAGTACAAAATTATATCAGTCGACTTCCTCTTTCTATCCTTTGTTCCAATCCATATTCTCCGAATACATTACCTTCCCTTCCTTGAAGTACCACTGCATTCCAATCTCTCATCACAATTAGATTCACATCCTCTTTTACATATTGTATTAAATCTTTGAGCTCTTCATATATAGTCTTTCAATTTCATCATCACTGGCTGAATTAGGAGGTATACAGACCTGCACTATTGTGGTAGGCACTAGCTTGGTGTCTATCTTGACAACAACAATCCATTCACTATGCTGGTCATAATAACTTACCAGTTGTTCTATTTTCTTATTCATTATTAGTTGAACTCCTGCATTTCCCCTGTGTGATTTTGTGTACATAATTTAGTAGTCAAATGACCAAACATATCTGTTCTTCCTGCCAGCTTACTTTGCCTGTTACATTGATAACTCATAGCAGGGTTTTGCATCCTAATATCACAGTAAATACTAAACCAGGAATTCAATGAACAATAAATAATTAGTTTGTTACTGTATTCCAAATGTCCTTATAATTATGGATAATTTAAAATCAGAAACACATACCAACATACAGAGGCAGCTCCCATTTATAGAAGTTTTACAACCAGGAAAGACGTATTCAGCAAGTTTTGAGAAAAGCGATCATAAATGCCACTCTGTGTGACTCTTTTCAACTCTAAGTGTTAGGTGCTGATTTTATTGCACACTCCATGCAAGAAAATCTTTGAAGTTTTTAAAGCTTTTACAATATGAAAGCAGAAGCTATTGATGGATCATCAATATATGGTAGAGTTTTTGTCGCAAGAAACAACAATTCTTCAGTTTTTCTTTCACACATTTTGAATTAAGATGCCTCTTAGCCAAAATAGTTTACTTCTCCTTAAAACAAAAATTACCATCACCAAAATCTTAGCCAAGATGATGCTGCAAGAGATATTGCGTTAATTGGAGATCGACGAAGCATTTGATATGAAGCTAACATGATGGGTGCATCATTTGGAAGTGTCCAGTGCACTCCAAGATAATTCCGTGAACTCAGTACCTATTACAGATGACATGGATCAGGCCATCAGAGGTTTACAAAAGCCAGGGATGACTGGTTCCTGGTCCTTCAGTCCAGAAATAGTCTTATGGCAGTAAGAAATGTCACTGGAAGTGGGAAGACTATATATGATGATGAATTCTGAAAGCGAATGTGAGTTCAAGAAGACCCACCGCTGGCGTGCAGCATATTCCCCGGTACCGAGCAGTGCGGTTAGAATTTGTCTCTGGCCACCTAATGGTAGAGAGAGTTGAAGAGAGTATGGAGAAGGAACGGGGGGCAATATTCACCCTGCAGTATCTAAGTGGACACCATCTGGATATGGCTCCATCATGGTTTCGTGTGGTAACAGCTTTGAGGTGTGAATGAAGCTTGTCATCATTGATGGAGGTGCTCTGAATGCACATAGTCACTCTCAAGAGGTGTTAACAGAGCACATAATCCGTTTGCCCCATTTGTTGGTGAAAACTTCAGACTGATGCATGAAAATGCCTACCCCCATGTTGCTCGTTGTTTTCGGAAATCCTTTGCGGCAATGGAACACAAACCCTGAACTGGCCATCATGTAGCCCAGACCTTCAGCACCTATAAGATATGCTTGGGGAAAATGTCTGATGCCAAAATTTTGATCCCCTAAATGAAATGAGACCAGCACTATTGGATGAGTGGATGTGTATCCTCCAGGAAACTATCAAGGACCTTATGGGTAGCATGCCGCAGCACATAGAGATTGACATCATTCCAAGGGGTGGATAAACACATTACTAGTGTAAGGAATGTGGTCAGTGACAGCAAGAGAATGTTCATTTGCAGGATTGTAAATGAAAATAAGTCAGTCCTCCTTTAATTCTATTCAGTCAAAATGCAAAAAAATTTCACCTTTTTGAAAAATATCATAAGTAATGTAAAAGGAACTCAACACTAACCTTTTATGAAGAGAATAATGTGCATAGGGCACAGTCAGAGCAATGTATGGTTTAATCAATTAGTATAACATTTAAAAAAATTGAAATGATCAACTTCTTTTGCCAGTCAGTATAGTTCACCAAATGGTTTTTGATATTAATGGTAAAATTTCAAATGAACACAAATTATGACAAACTATAAAACAGAAAATAAGAATCTGTATTAAAAGCCGCTCCTCTTCTACTTTAAATTACAGTCTTAACCATTGGCGTCTCTGGGTTGGAAAAATGAAATAATACTGTACATAAGAAGTTGATATTACGATATCAGAGACCACTGTCCGAATTATAAAGGGAGTTGTGACAGACCCCTTGCCATCCCCACCACCACTAAACTGTTGAATTAGAAGTATTGGAATACTTCATTTCTATAACAGCTTGCAATGAAAACATTAGCTTAAAAGCCTGCAATCTTTTACTGTAGAATGGAATTAAGAAAATTATGCCCAGTCCAACAAGATTAATTCACAAATTACTAAATGCTAAATTACATCTCAACATGCATCAGTAGATAATTCCAATTATGCCATCCCTTTCAGAGTAATAATACATTTTTTTTTTAACTTTGAAGGTTCAAAACTTCCCTTCAATCTTTGAAGAAATTGGTCCCAAACTTCAAAATTTGGAAGGAAAATTATAGCCTTAATACACACACCGCATACAAAATAGGAGTATATTTTACTTATAATCTACCTAACCATAAGAAGTATCCATACACACAAATGATCTACCTACCAACTAGAACAGTTCTTTTTGGAACTACAGTACAACAAAATAATTGCTAAATTTTAAGAGGGTATCCACTCCCATCAGAGATGGCCATGGCCATGATATATTTACAGTTTCCACACAAGCCAGCTATAACACAGGTATATCTGTACGATTCACTAGTTTATTAATTTATTCATTCATTCATCCATCTCAAGAATTTTTCAATTAATTTCTAGCAGAAGAGTATAATACAAGGACTTCTTTGTGGTAGCCTAATATTTTGCAAATAATATACACTTATTATCTAAAATTCTTCACAAGCACAGACGTACTCATATATGTAATTTCCAATTACTGGTGTATATTTTTACTTAACTTACTCTGCACAAATTGATAAACATCAGTGACAATTATTTGACTACTGAAAAATTCAGTCTATAGCACCAGGTCAAATCATTCAATGAAAACTGTATAAGTGACCATAAGAATAGGAGGAAGGCAACACTAATGGCATGTCATAGGCATTTAACTTATCTCCTGAGAACCACTACCAATACTGAAAAATGTTCCAAAAGCACAGTGGCATTTAAATATTTAGATTTACATTTGTTCAGTCCGTGATAAATTAATTATAATCCACTGATGATACAGTTATGCTCAAATAGGTAAGATAAACAATCTTACCTTGCATATACTGTAATTACCATTCACATCCAAGCATATACCATCAGAGATACAATAGAAGACTATAATGAAAGGTAAAGAAATCAATACTGGTTTCTGGTTTTCAAAAATGGTGGATTTTGAATATCTAAATCAATATTTATATCAGACATCAGTTCTTTTAATAAAGACAACTAAATTATCCAGGGTGTATCTATCTTCATGTTATATAAAGAATCATGGAGCGATCGGACTGGCGGAGAATTTTTTTTCTCGAGAAAATGAGGTTACTTCGTTACTTTCAAGTGCATGATTCAAACTGATGAACTTGATGTATTTACTGTGCTAGAGTGCAAACTGCTGCCCGCCGCTGTGCTTCAGGGAAGGGAGGGGAAGTGGGGTGTATGACAGACGGAGACAGAGACAATGCTCAGTGCAAATGCACTAGTTTCTCCTTCGTTTAGCGCAGTCACTTCCCAGCCCCAATAGGCAGTGTACAGTTTGTTCTGTCCATATTGGCTACTAAGTTTGTGGTATAAATTGGTGAGAATGGCTCCGTTTTAGTATATAATGAAAAATTGGCTGATATGCACCTAGCGTATAGCACAGCAAATGGCAACAGGAGAGAAGCCGCACTGATTTATGTCATTCGACACCCTAATTGCCACCAACCTCACCATTCGAACTTCGTATCAATTGGCAGGGGGGGGAGGGGGGGGGGGGGGGAAAGAAAATTGTCACGTTACAATAGCGAGCACAATTCAGCAACAGTTTAGTGTCAATATTTGGGCCGGCATTTTTGGTGACTATTTACTTGCTTGGGCCGTATGTTCTTCCTCCTCATCTGAACAGTGAGGAATGGTACTGTTTCCTGGTAGGATCACTGCCTGGATTATTGAAAGATATTCCTCTGAATATTCATCAGCGAATGTGGCTGTGACGCAATGGCTCTCCACCGCATTTCACTCGCCATGACACAGCACTTAAATGAACATTATCTAGGGAGATGGGTAGGTCATGGTTGACCAGTTAAATGGCCTACATGTTCGGCTGGTTTAACTTCCATGGACTTTTCTTGTTACGTGAAGATCAAAGCAGAAAGCGGAATATCGAGATTTAATGTACGGTAAAAAACCATTGGGCATATTGTTCCCTTCGTTTAGTATTTCATTCCTTTTACAGTGTTTTAAGTAAAGGAATGCATGATTATGTGGAGGCAGTGACACATTTTCGTGGATGTTAAATAATAAAGATCCTTGACTGACAAGTGTATCTTAATTACTGTGTGTGCAATTGCAGCTGTTTAATAAACAAACTGTTGATACTGCCTGTAAGGGACAAGGACAATTCTGAATGAGTTGAACGAAGAAATTTGTGCATTCATGCAGAGCATCTCTGTCTCTATCTATCATACAACCCACTTTCCCTCCCTTCCCTGAAGCACAGCGGCAAGCAGCGGTTTATGCTCCAGAAGAGCAAATACAGTGAGTTTGTCAGTTTGAATTGCGCACCCGCCAGTAAAGAAGTAACCTCATTTTCTTCAAAAGAAAAAATTTCTCTGCCAATCCGATTGCGCCATTGTTTTTTATATGACACGAAAAGCATCCTTGATTTTGTTTGTTGGTATAATTTAGATACATCCTATATATATATATATTTTAAAATCCCATTTAGTAATGTGGTCAAGTCTCTGAACAACTGTGGAAAATATAAACTGTAAGGCAAAGAAGATATCCTTACTCATTCAATACAATGTTTAATGTATGTAGGCCAAAACTTTGAATCTATACTAGAACACTGGATAATCTCAATATTAATTGTAATTTCTTTAGTTGGATATTGCAATATGTGAATGCAATTATTTCTATTAAACTCAATACATTTGAATATATCCAACCTATTAGAAGACACACTGCACACTGCATAATTTTCCAACAAAACTTAACAACCTAGTAACTCAAATTCTAAAACAGATTGTTTGTTTCACTCTGAAGAACACAATTTTCCCTTGAATTTACAATTATGTCCTATACAAAGTGGTTTCTAAGTGTTCAGATTTTTATTTCCCAATTCTAGTACCGGTAATCAAATTTGCAACTGGAATGATAGAAATGATCCTTCTCTAGCTGAACAATTAGTATCAAAGAAGTTTTCAGGGAAATTTCAAACATTATCTTTCATTATACCTCTTTCAGCAGAGCTGAATATTGCTATTAACAGAAGTATCAATTCTATAGGTTCAAATACATCCTCAGGCAATAATACAAATAATTTTACTGTACTTCATCTGTTACCACATAGTTTTTCTTACATTGTTTACTCAATTACTACTTAACAAGTGAATTTATATCTCTTCTAAGAAGAACAATATGGATACAGGTCAGGTACACATCTTTGTAGTTGAGCATGCTAAAACACAATCCAAAATAGGACTTTGAAGTCAGAATCGAGTGGTTCATCAGATTAGGGGAAATATTTGGTGGCTATTTTAAGTGTGGGTTTAATCCCCACACTAGAAAAATACTGAGAGTTAATAATCTCAGGTCTTGGGTCACCTGTACTAATCTATGACCCAATTAATTGCTGCTACACTCATTTCCACTGATACTGATACCAAAGTTCTTACCCTCTCTTTATTGCAACAGGATTTACAAGCATTAAAAGCGGAGAATGAGATCTTAAGGAAGAAGGTATTTTTACTGGAATCAAAAGTACCGGTAAACACTCAGAACACTGGTGGCTCCGTGAATTCTAGTGCATGGTGTCAAGTTGCTCTGGATTCTAGGAGGAAAAGTGTACAGTTAAATGACAACTTTATAATTGATACCAAAAATAGATTTTCAGCCCTAAGGGAAGTAAGTAATACCCAAGGACTTATCCGTATGGGAAGCAGTCAAATGTACAGCACAAACTCCATTACGAGACGCGGCAAAGTTAGGCCTAAAATCCCACACAGTACACCAGTGAAAGTGTCGAACATTCTTATATTTGGTGATAGCCAGGCGAGGGGAATTGCGAATGAAATGAACAATGAAGATATTGCAGCATCGGCCATCATCTATCCTGGGGCCCCAATCAAGAAGGTACTGGAAAACACGGAGCAGGCAGCAAGAAATCTCGGAAGTCGTGATGCAATAGCGATCATCGGCGGGATGAACGACGCTAAGAATGTCATTTCTCAACTTAAATGTACACTAGGTAAGCTGACTCACACTAACATCTTTGTAGTGAACGTGCCCCACACGCATGATTTGAGTAGAGACTTGTGTATGAACACTGAAGTGGACAAAGTTAATACAGATATGGTTAAAATTTGTAAACATTTTCACAATGCTCAGGTAATTGAATCAGTTGGATTCAGGAAGCCAGTTAGATTGCATAGCCATAGATCTTTCCAAAGCCTTTGATAGAGTGGAACATGGAATATTATTAAAGAAATTGGAGGGAATAGAATTGGACGTAAGGGTTATATGTTGGATAAGAACATTTCTAAATTCAAGGGTTCAGAAAGTAAAGTAGGAAATAATGTATCACAGGAAGAGAAAGTTTGGAAGGGAATTGCATAGGGTAGTATAATCGGTCCATTACTTTTCTTTAGGGAACAATATAACATCAAAAATAAGATTGTATACAGACAACATAATTGTTTATAGGAAAATAAATAACATTGAGGATTGTTCAGAATTACAAAGGGACCTTGAGAGTATCCAACAATGGGTTGAAGAAAATAATATGAAGGTTAATTTAGGCAAATCAACTGTTACAACATTTACAAAAAGGAGTTTTAAAACTGAATTGAAATATAGTTCGGATGAGGTAGTTATCCCAAAAGATGGCAATTGTAAATACTTAGGCGTGAGATTTGAAAGTAATTTGCACTGGAAGGGTCATGTTGATGACAGATGGTATGTAATAACATTAGTAGGTGTATAAGCTTGAGCGGAGCTTTTAAAAGTTGGAATTCAAGAGGACAAATTGGGGCAAATATTCATTTATAGGATGAGGAGTAAGGGATTGGAATAATTTATCAAGGGAAATATTTGATAAATTTCTTTCTTTCTTTCTTTCTTACTTTCTTTCTTTGAAAACATTTAAGAAAAGGCTAAGTAAAATATCTGACTGACTGACTGACTGACTGACTGACTGACTGACTGACTGACTGACTGACTGACTGACTGACTGACTGACTGACTGACTGACTGACTGACTGACTGACTGACTGACTGACTGACTGACTGACTGACTGACTGACTGACTGACTGACTGACTGACTGACTGACTGACTGACTGACTGACTGACTGACTGACTGACTGACTGACTGACTGACTGACTGACTGACTGACTGACTGACTGACTGACTGACTGACTGACTGACTGACTGACTGACTGACTGACTGACTGACTGACTGACTGACTGACTGACTGACTGACTGACTGACTGACTGACTGACTGACTGACTGACTGACTGACTGACTGACTGACTGACTGACTGACTGACTGACTGACTGACTGACTGACTGACTGACTGACTGACTGACTGACTGACTGACTGACTGACTGACTGACTGACTGACTGACTGACTGACTGACTGACTGACTGACTGACTGACTGACTGACTGACTGACTGACTGACTGACTGACTGACTGACTGACTGACTGACTGACTGACTGACTGACTGACTGACTGACTGACTGACTGACTGACTGACTGACTGACTGACTGACTGACTGACTGACTGACTGACTGACTGACTGACTGACTGACTGACTGACTGACTGACTGACTGACTGACTGACTGACTGACTGACTGACTGACTGACTGACTGACTGACTGACTGACTGACTGACTGACTGACTGACTGACTGACTGACTGACTGACTGACTGACTGACTGACTGACTGACTGACTGACTGACTGACTGACTGACTGACTGACTGACTGACTGACTGACTGACTGACTGACTGACTGACTGACTGACTGACTGACTGACTGACTGACTGACTGACTGACTGACTGACTGACTGACTGACTGACTGACTGACTGACTGACTGACTGACTGACTGACTGACTGACTGACTGACTGACTGACTGACTGACTGACTGACTGACTGACTGACTGACTGACTGACTGACTGACTGACTGACTGACTGACTGACTGACTGACTGACTGACTGACTGACTGACTGACTGACTGACTGACTGACTGACTGACTGACTGACTGACTGACTGACTGACTGACTGACTGACTGACTGACTGACTGACTGACTGACTGACTGACTGACTGACTGACTGACTGACTGACTGACTGACTGACTGACTGACTGACTGACTGACTGAAAAATCTAACAAGTGTAGACCTTGCCTCTTGTAAAAGGTATCTGAAGATGGGCAAATGTAAAACTTCCTTTGAAAATATCCACAAGCCACACATGGGTGCAAGACATTTATATGTTTGTGATGAAGTTCTCAGATCCTAGATTACTTGTATTTTTAAAAAATGTAGAGCCTTAAATTTCAAAAACTAATTTTAACAATAACACTGACCAGTGGCACAGCTATGGGAAGGGCTAAAGGGACTTAAGCTCCACCCACACTAGTAGATGGTTTAATTGTATCAACTAATAGCTAGTTTTCACAGATGAGGAATGGAATTTTCTTCATTTTTAAGGAAACACTTTATGGTTTTCAAACAAGCACTACTAATTCAGAAAATTAGCTGCCTGTCTGAAGCAGCTGTAAAAAGAAGCTAAGACATGGGATTTTTTAACAGTGTACCATGATAATCAGTAAGGCAAGCTCATTGTTGTAATATCATCCAATAATAAGGAAGAGTATTACAGGTGTGCAATATTTTTACCACAGATAGATTCCTTTCTGAATAGCATGTCAGAAAGGTTTATGAAGCATAAAGATATTTTGAAGAACTTTTTGTCTCTTTTACAAACAGAAAAGGCACATGAAAAGAAACATGGAAAGTTCATTGAGCTGGCTGTATTTTACCATGCTTCGAACTCAATTTTAACTATAGGGCTTGAATTTCAAAGGAAGAGACATTCTAAATAGAAGCCCTAAACTGTTGTAAACAACATGCATTTCCCAATGTGTACAAGTTGCTGACAATCTCCTGCACACTGCCTGTTTCTAGTCACCAGAGAATGCTTTTTCAATGCTTCGTCATATCAAGATGAATCAAAGAAATACAATCAATGAAAATGGATTGAACGGTTCAGCTAATATGAATATCCACAACAAAACAACATTTACTGTTCGCAAAGAGCTCCAAGAATTACAGCTCAGAGGGCCTCGCCAGCTGAACTTCCACCTGTGAGTACAATTTACAGTTATGTTAATTGTTGGTTTCAAATATGGAATAAAGTGCTTTGTATATGATATGAATGAGACCTTGTATAAGAATAGCAATAATACATTTCTTGAATAACACTGACTCTAGAATATTAGAAATCATAAATATAATCCAGGACTTGTTCAGTTGGTTTTTGAAGGAAGTATAGGTGGTAAGAATGTCATATCTTCGTCTACCTCTGCCAAACAGGTTAGTGGTGGGATGTAATAATTACATAGAAATGAAAAGGTTAGTACAGGATAGGATGGTATGGAGATCAGCATTAAACCAGTCTATGGACTGATGACCCAAACAACCACCAAATTTACTCCATCTCCTGCTAACAGAAAAGTTTATTTGATTACATATGATCTGTAGCATTTAAGACATCTTATAATTATAGTCCTCCCCGACCGAAATGACTACCAAAACAGTGATGGGCCTATACTCTTCAAAAAGATCTGAAGAGCATCAATCTCCTCTCTGACATGTCCCACGACAGAACTAAATGGATATAACAAACTCATGTAGCGAACCCCGCCACCAGGAGGGACAAACACTGAAGTAAAAGAAGATCATTATAGTCCTTCCCAGATAAAAATCCTGGCTGCACCACTGAGGCCTTGACTAAGGTTAAACCCTCCTACAGTATTCTACCTACTTGACAATTTGCTTGCATCAAGGTAAAATTGTATCACCATTTCTAGATATTTTCGTTTCAATAAAACCAGGTTAGTATGGTTTCAGAAAGAAATTTTCTTGTGAGGCACAACTGGTGAAATTTCAGCAGGACATATCAGATCAGTTGGATTCGGGAGGCCAGTTGAATTGCGTAGCCATAGACCTTTCCAAGGCATATGACAGAGTGGAACATGGAATACACTACCCAGCATGATTTTTGAGGCAAAGCATCTGATACTTGATTTTAACTAAATAAGGTCTCCTGATTTCAGAAATGTCATTGGTTCTATTGTATCACATCTAGTTTTCGTGTTATTTGCCATTTACTGTCTGAAAATGTGTCATTGCGGCAAGTGCTGCTTTGTGATAACAGCAAATCTGCTGTTTGTGGATTCCTACAAGAGGAGCTTAAAGGCTGTACTACTTCATAACGGAAACCTTCTAGTTTCGATTCCTGTGGCATATTCGGTTTCACTAAAAGAAAATTACAATATATCACAATGCAAACAGTTTTAGACAAAATCAAGTATCATGAGCACCGGTGGGATGAGTGTAGTGACTTGAAGGTGTGTGGTATTTTATTAGGACAACAAGCAGGCTACACTAAATTCCCTTGTTATTTATGTGAATGGGACAGCAGAGCTAGGAACAAACACTGGTCTACACCCTCCTGGCCCAAGAGACAAGTTTTGACACTTGGTGTGAAAAATGTTACAAATGTTACAAATGCTTCATTAGTTGACCCACAAAAAATTAATTTGCCACCGCTACACATCAAACTGGGAATCATGAAGCAGTTCGTTAAGGCCTTGGACAAAAGTAGCCCCTGTTTAAAGTACATTGCAAGCAAATTTCCACATTTATCTCATGCAAAAGTCAGGAAGACATTTTAATGCACCACTAATTAGTAAGCTTCTGAAAGACAGAAACTTTGAACAGATGGTGAATGCCGTGGAACTTGTTGCATGGAATTCAATAAGAGACGCCATAATGAAGTTCCTAGGAAATGTAAAGGATGAACAATACGAAACAATAGTGAAAACGATGTTGGGTATTATGAAAGAGTTGCGTAGAATGAATCTGAAACTGCACTACCTTAATTCTCATCTCGATCAGTTCTGAAAAATCTTGGGGCTGAAGAGATGGGAGAGAGGTTCCAGCAGGACATCAAGGAGGCAGAAAGAAGATACCAGGGAAGGAACCAATGATGGCCGACTACTGTTGGTGTTTGAAAAGAGAAGACAAACTTGATGCAGTCAGACGTTGGGGAGCCAAGCGTTCATTCCAAGCGGACATCTAGGACTGTTAATTGTGTTCACATTTATGAATTCATAAACATACTGAATAAAAATTACATTGTTTGCTTGTAAATCACGTTTAATTGTCAAAATAAAATGCTTTCATTGCCTCAGAGTTGTCTGTTTATGTGTTTTTGTGTAAATCAGTATTAGGCCTATATTACAATAAATGCTAAATATTTCATTGTAATTTTACTCAATAATTATTCATTATATATAATAATTCAAGACAGTATTCAACTATTTCAAAATATATATAATAATACAAAGAAATATAAATATTTCCAAAATTATCAACATTTTTCAGTACTTTTTAAATGCAATATTCAGGTCTATCTCTTATTTTGATATACCTATTGCGAGAAAACGTGATGTGATATGTAGAAACGGACAATGGATTCGTGTTCATCGACCCAAAATTACTTAAGATCACCTATAACACCTCTTACCGCAAGAAAAAAGTTTGAAAATGCTGGGTTGTGATATTATTAAAGAAACTGGAGGGAATAGGATTGGACATTAAGAGTTATACATTGGATAAGAACATTTCTAAATTCAAGAGTTCAAAAAGTCAAAGTAGGAAATCATGTATCACAGGAAGAGAAGGTTTGGAAGGGAATTCCACAGGGTAGCAAAATCGGCTCATTATTATTCTTAATATATGCAAATGATAAGATTGTATGCAGATGATATAATTGTTTATAGGGAAATAAATAACATAGATTGTACAGAATTACAAAGGAACCTTGACAGCATCCAACAATGGGTTGAAGAGAAAGATATGAAGATTAATGGAGGCAAATCAATTGTCATAACATTTACAAACAGGAGCTTAAAACTGAATTTAAATATACTTTGTATGAGGTAATTGTCCCAAAAGATGGTAAGTGCAAATACTTACGTGTGAGATTTGAAAGTAATTTGCACGGGAAGTGTCATGTTGATGACATTGTTGAGAAAATATACAGATTGTTACATGTCATAATGAGGTTACTTAAAGGATGCAACAAAGAATTAAAAGACAAAAGTTACTTAAGTATGGTTCGTCCATTATTGGAATATGCAAACAGTGTTTCGGATCCTCATCAGGAATACCTAATAAAAGAAATAGATGGTGTGCAGAGGAAAGCAGCAAGATTTGTAATGGGAGATTTCAGGAGAAAAAGTAGTGTATCAGAAATGTTACAGAAACTTGGGTGAGAAACTTAAAATAAGAGAGGATTATATAGAGCCTATAAAGGAGAGGAAGCATGGGGAGAAATCTGTGAGAGGCTTCAGTTGGAAAATAATTATATTGGCAGGGCTGATCACAAGTATAAAATTAGATGGGATTTTAGCAGAAATGATTGGGGTAAATTTTCATTCATTAGGAAGGGCGTGAAGGAGTGGAACAGTTTACCTGGGGAAGTGTTTGATCCTTTTCAAAAATCTGTTCAGATATTCAAGAAAAGAATACACAGCAACAGAGAAAAGAAATGTTAGAGGCATTTGCCTTGTGTAGGTTATGGTAATAAAGAAAGTTTGTGAATAAATTAATTGCATCCCCTTGTCTATGGAGACTGGACAGCTGAAGTAGGGGACTGCCTGTAGGGGTGAAGTACAGTGGGGACTTTGACGGCACAGGGACCACTATGGTAGCTGTGAAGGCCCTTCAGGAACTCTGAAAAGCAGTGGAAAAAGGGGCTTTGGTTAAGACGCAGCAGGTCGTTATGCACATTAGGTACCAAAATGGGCTAAATAAAGCAATGTACATTTAAATCTTATAGCAATATTGTATAATTTTTTTTTAAAGTGATTCCACATACTGTATATGAGTTGATTATGTATGTAAGTACAGAAGATATTATGAGTAGAGTTTTGTAAATAATATCAATTTATTAAGGGTGAGCTGTGTGTTTAATAGAAAAAATGTTAACGTAAATAGAATAACACTGTATTTTAGGAAAAATGTCTTCTTTTCTTTTTAACATAAAATGTAGTTGTTGAGAATAATGTACTTTTGTGCATCATTCGCCACCTTATTTCCAAATATAGTATTCTGATTTTATTTTATTAGAATAAGTGTGTTCCAGGCCCATGCCATATGGTTAACAGTGCCTGAAATCCATTATATTGAAACTTGAACCTCAATAATCTCTTCTTATCAATACTTGCACAGGAATGATTCAACAATTCAACAATCAAAATCAATCCTTTATCGACAAAGCTTTGCAGGACTGGGTTAAATAACAGAAATATAAATACTACTGTACTAAGGGAGTTAAATTCTGCTACAGATATTAAGATTAAAAAGAGAGGATGATTACCAAGTTGTACTTCCTCTTAAAACAAAAATCATCATCACTACTTAGATTAAAAAGAAGAATGAATTAAAGGTGCTGAACCAATTCTGATGGATGATCATATCTCTATTATAGCAAACAAAACCTAAATGTAAACCAAAATGCAGTAACTCATTGTAGGCAAGCTAGAAGATAGTTGTGCTGGAGTACACCAACAGTATATAAGTAATGAATAATTAACACAATATTTACACATCATGTTAATAACTTTCTGTAGGGCAATACACCCACAGTCCTAAATATGTAGTATTTATTTTCATATGTAATCTAGGACAAGTGAAAGAACAGATTCCACTTGTTTTAGAACCTAGGATTACACATCAACAATAGATACTTTTATCTTCTAAATCAGGTTTAATTATATTTTGAACTGACTGATTTTGTTGCACTGTATCAGTTTGAGGCCAATCAGTTTGAGTGCTCTGACAATCTTTAAAACAAATAATGGGAGCTATGATTTTTATTTTTAAAAAAGATTTAATCAGCACTTAGGTTGTTCACAGGTCTCAATAATATAGAGAAAAATGGAATAGCATCAATCAGGATTTCCATAATAAAATATCCATGTACATGCTGAAATTTCTAACTCACTTAGTTTGTTCACAGGTCTCAATAATATAGAGAAAAATGGAATAGCATCAATCAGGATTTCCATAATAAAATATCCATGTACATGCTGAAATTTCTAACTCATTGAGATACCATTTCATCTACAAGACTGTGTACTTCAACTACACTCAAAGTGAGCATTAATGTGCAGTCACTGTCTATTTTTTCCATTCTTAATTACAAGGTACAAATGAACTACGAGTTCATTTTTTTCAAGATACTATTTTGTTATAGACAATATCTTCTTCCTAAATTAGGTCTAATATGAATTTCTGCCTCATATCACCCTCAACCAATCCTGCAAACAGTAGAAAAGCAATACCAGTTGAAATGTGAATTATGGTTGAAATACTACAGAAGACCAAGAAACAAATCTATGGCTTGTACAAAAATCAGTGCAGCATTAAAGTTTCTCAAGATGTTAGCCACAGTATAGAACAAGATTTCCTGGATTCAAAATCCTTTAGTTTGGATATTAATTGGTGTTGAACAACTGTTTTCCCTTCCTAGTAATTATTTTTTTTGCTAGGTGCCTTACGTCGCACCGACACAGATAGGTCTTATGGTGAGGATGGGATAGGGAAGGGCTAGGAGTGGGAAGGAAGCGGCCGTGGCCTTAATTAAGGTACAGCCCCAGCATTTGCCTGATGTGAAAATGGGAAACCACGGAAAACCATCTTCAGGGCTGCCAGCAGTGGGATTCGAACCGACTATCTCCCAGATGCAAGCTCACAGCTGCGCGCCCCTAACCACATGGCCAACTCGCCCGGTCCTAGTAATTATTAGCACTGAATATTTTTCCCAAATTTGATCGTGTGTTTATGTACAATCAGGACTTTGGCTAAAAATGCCAACAGCATTAGATATCCTCCATTATAAATTGAAGTTAAGCAAGTATGCTTGAAGAGAAGTATTCTAATTTTAAATTAAATTGTAGCAGTTTCATATTTACCCTTATATAACTGGCTCTTATGGTGTACTCCTAAAAGAGAAATAAAGATCAATGAACACCAGAACATAAGTAAACATAAGATTCCCTAGCTCTCAATTGCACATAAACCACCAATAATCTTGAATTTTAAAAAAATTAAAAAATGGTAGTACTTTAATTTCACTAATACAGTTCACAAAGACGAGTGTGATCATTACATAATGTGCAGCTTTTCTTATTCTCAACATTATTCTTACATTTTATTACGCTTTATCATAAGCATTCCTTAAGGACGTATGAATGAGCTATGGTCTTATTATGCTATCAGGGGAAAGTCATCAAATGTATGCTTGGATGTGCCATTGTTAGAGGTAGAACATACCTGCCACTATCTGCATTAAAGAGTAAGTAAGTACACCATACCCCATGCCATATACAATGGCAACAAGAGTTTGAAGAAATGTGATGTCAATTCGTATGTTCATTTTACGTCTTGAAAGACGTGAGATTATACCATCTGACATCTTCCCCTCCCAAAGGGAACCAATCAGTTATATACTGAAGAGTATTTATCTAAGGCAACTTCAGAAATACACATGCGTGAAATATATTAATGACTGAAGATTTCAGAAACACTCATATGCCAACAAAGTTTGTAAATTATTTAGTACCCTGTGGTAACAGAGCAAAAATGCTAAGGGATGTGGCACAATATATTCTTCCTCAAATACAGGAATTTTTGACATTTGTTTCTCCAGCAAATACATACAGCATATGCAAAGTACACTTGAAACAAGAATGATCATTTTCAATTTCTTCTCAGTTTTATATGCAGTTCAGAACTATTTATATAAGTGAAGTGTCAGTGAGATATTTCTGTCCATCTCATTGAAGTAACACAACAAGATGTTCTAAAAAGGAAAGCTGCATGTCAAACAGATGAAATTCAATCTCTTATACAAGTATGTCAGTTAGTGTATTTAATCCTCTAAGTCATACAGTATAACATATGGCAAAGCTGCTGGTTTCCCTTCTCTTTTATAGACCTTTGAAATGTGTTTAATGCCACTGTTATGGTGCTTTCTCTTAGATGTATGGAATGTAACAGAACTTGAGGAAACCAAAGAGTTTGAAACCAAAGCAAAAGAACTATCTGTGAATAAAGAATATTAACTATATAAAGAAATAGAAGAAGCATGACAGAAGTGTGAGATTCTCTATAGTTAAAAACGAATAAGGATACTTGCAACAATGCAGTCTCCCTACTGCGTCCAATCTCAGCTACAGCATTTCTTTCTTTCTTTCTTTTTGCTAGTGGATTAACAATATCTAGATTGGTTTTCGATGATGATGGGATGGAAAGGGGACTGGGAAGGAATACAGCCGTGGCCTTAATTAAAGTATAGCCCCTAGAGTGTAAATGGAAAACCAAGAAAAACAATCGTCAGGGTTGTCGATGGTATACAGCATTTTATATTAAGGCATCTGCTTTGAGGTCAAGTAGAGATTAGGTTTAATATCAAAACCAATGTGAATCCATCACATTCATAAAATACTGATATTTAAAGCAATATATTTTAGTGAGGGATGAGATCAGATATATGAGTGTGTAAAATCCCAAACCAGCACTGATGACATTTCTAAAGGAAAAAATGACTGCACTTCTACTCAAGAAATGTGTAGGTACTTAGCCAATCATTAAGTCATTTCCTCTTATTTTCTAGAAAGTTGTACATAGTAAATGATGATGTAACTGGAAGTTGAAACTTACAGTGATATAATCTAATTTATACAAATTCACAAATATATGTTTAGGTCTATAAATGACTGATGGATGATGGGTGGGAGAGAAGATAAGATGTGGATAAAACAGTCTAAAGTTCTACGAAAATAAACCAGCGTACATATTTATATAATACCAAAACTGTGCAAGAAACTACTATATTATGGAAAGCTGAGTTTATGACAAAATAGCTTTACACTTTTATCACTCACAGGAAGTTTTAAATCCTTGCCTGCCTTAGTGCCAGCAACTATAATTAAATACGAAGCATACTAATTAATTTTGAAGAGAATACATTCAAAATTGTACCTATCATATTAATTGAATATCCGTTAACAGTCTCTTTAAAGAAAGAAAAACTGAATGCTATACATAATAGTAAGCAGGCTAAAACTTTTGAATCATAATTATTCGATGAGGATCCATTGTTATGTACATCTCATGTTTCTGGTACTTTTGTAGGTTTCACAAGACTTTACGGAATTGTTGAAGGAATGCCTTTAACATTTCTATAAAATCAACATTTTACTTCAGATGACTAGTATTATTTATTTACCACAATTCTGAGCAGAAATATGGAAGGTCTAGAGAAAAAGGATGAACCCCATATACATATGAAATGTTCTTTAGATCTAACTTAAAAATGATATATTATTTACAATATTTACATGGTTTATGAAATACTTAACAAATACTGTGGAAGATACACATGTAGACATAATTTCTCACTGCTCATTCATTCTCTCTATAGACAATTAGCTAATCACCCAATCATTCACTCACTCCCATGCTCACATATTTCCTTTCACTCTACCAGTATGTCATTCACTCATTCCCCTACACACTCTCAGACACATGCAGCAGTTCCATTAAATGATGTTTTTGTTTGTGTACAATAGGAATTTTGGAAGAGGCAAGTTCTTGATATCTTCTGACAGCAAGTTCCATAGCTTTGTGGAATGCCAATAAAAACCCTTCTGAAAGGCAGAGGTGCAGGCAAAAGGTGGGAAATGGGTAATGCCTTCCCCTCCTTGAACTGAGTGGTAAACAAGTGATAAGCGTTAGAAGGGATTAATGTTTATAGAGACAGAGAGGGATTTCTGGAGAAAATTTTTAGGAATTTCAGAAAAGAGAAGTTCAATGCACTACATAACCTCAAACCTTAGATATGCACCCCTCCCCCATATACCTAGCCCAGCCATCAATACCATCTCACACACCTGGCTTGAACAGTAGAACCAGTTCTGCAGGTAGCAAGCAACCCTTGCACTTAAGGTCAGTCCTGACCAATGTGTGTTCAAGAGTGAAAGAGTGGACCTTCTTTGCTTAAGCTTGGAGTGGGGTGAATATAAAAACAGGTTAGCTGTAATTGCCTTGCAGAAGATTGGAAAGTCACCATGTGATATTTTCCAAACCCTGAAATAGCTAAAAATCAGCAAGAGTTTTCTCTACTGGACAATCCAGTAGACTGAGACAAGCAGTGTAAAACATTGCACAAGGATTGGTCATCCTCAGAGGGTGAGAACAGTGGCAGCCCGTATCTGGTAAAATTCCATCCAGACCTTGGAGTTAGTGGAGCATCTGACATTTCCCGACACCCCAGCTGAAGCAGCAGATGGATCTGAAATCATGGTAGCTCCTGCAATGGTATGCCATCAATGGACATCAGAGAATTCTCTTTACTGACTAGAGCTTTAACCGCCACAACAATAGAGTATATGCGGCAGGTTCATGGGAACCTTGTGAGAGAGTTTCTAAGGTACAGAGAAAGTCACTACCCCTTCTGTCATGGTTTGTGGGCTGTGGGGGTGAGCTATGAGGGCCTTACGAAGCTTCATTTTTATGAAAAGGCATAAAAATGAGTGGCAAATTGTATGTGGAAACTATTCTGGATCTTCTCATGAAGAACTTGAGTAACATAACGTTCAATGAGCCGTAGACCTATCAGCAAGATTCTGATTGATTGATGCTTGTTGTTTAAAGGGGCCTAACATCGAGGTCATCGGCCCCTAATGGTACAAAATGAGATGAAATGACAAATTAAAACTCGAAAAGCCTCCACTGACCAGAATTCAAAGCGTGAGGACGAAGAATGAATGGATATGAATTTAAAACGATCAGTGGAACCAACCCACAGTGCCCCTCATGCACAGAAGCTGGCACAAAACAATAGTATTATTGATCAAGGGACTGCTTCTATAGCACGATGCAGAATCGATTATGCTTGTAGTCGAAATGGGCCCAAAATCCAGGTAATCGGCCCCTCATAATGGTACTTATTGCTAGGAAAGTAGAACCATGCTATTTGTCATGGTGCGGTACTAATCAAAAGTAGCGTAGACTCGCAGTATTCCACACATTATGGTACTATTCACAGGTAATGTAATGCGCACATGTAACATAGACCTATGATGTTTCGCACATTGTGGCACTATTTGCAGGCAACGCAAACCTATGGCATTCCTCACATAAGTGGACTAACCACAGGGACCCAAACTATACCGTGGTATTCCTCAAATAGTGGGAACTAAGCCTAGGCAAGGAAGAACCATGGTGTCGCTCACATAGGGGTACGAATCACAGGTACTGTAAGACCCTCATCCAGATTCACACACTGTTGCTACTAATCACAAACCTATTGCGTACCAAACATAGTGGTACTACGCACAAGTAAATGCAACCCATGGTGTTGGTTGCATGATGGCACTAATTAAAAGTAGTCTCATGGTTCTAATTTGATCATCCCTTGGTCGCCCTTGTTGTCGCATCTTACGACAGGCAGGGGATACTGCGGGTGTATCCTACATGCGTGTCCCCCACCCACAGGGGTCAGCAAGATTCTGTGCCAGCTCATAAGGCAAGGATAACTCAACAGTGGTTGCAGGACAATATATCAGACTTCATCTCCACTTCTGAGTGGCCTTCTGGTAGCCCTAATCTTAATCCCCTGGACTTCACACTGTGGTCAGCACTAGAGGGAATGGTCTGCAAGAAAAGATACTGTTCGCTTGAAAGTATTTTATTTTTTTACAATCTTTTTTTCATCACATAGACAGAGATAGGTCTTATGGCGATGATGGGATAGGAAAGGGCTAGGAGTGGGAAGGAAGTGGCCGCGGCCTTAATTAAGGTAGTACAGCCCCAGCAATTGCCTGGTGTGAAAGTGGGAAGTCACGGAAAACCAACTTCAGAGCCGCCGACAGTGGGATTTGAATCCACTATTTCTCAAATGCAAGCTCACAGTGCCCCTAACCACATAGCCAACTCACTCGGTCACTTGAAAGTTTGAAGTGTTCCTTGATGGCAACAGTGGCAGATTTCCCCACTGGTAGCCACTGTTCTCCAACAGATGACTGGCCAAACAGACACCAAGCCTCTGTGCATGCGAATGGCAGACATTTTGAAGACTGATTGGTGCATATCATGAGCAATGTATGTGTCTATAACATATTACAAGGAAATTGAAAAATCACAAATCACATTTCAGTTATTCCCAAAATAGTTTTTGACAACATTTATGGCTAGACTATGTAGGTTCATACCAGCATGGAGTTAATATTTTTCACATCCAGTGATACAAGTGAGGAGGAGGATAATTTACTATCTTACACATTGGGTCTAGTATGCTAAGCGGAGATACAAACTATGATAATATACACAGGGAATTGAGATGAGTGCAGCTGTGGCCAATGGGAAAGCTATCTTCCCAGCATTTGTCACCTGAAGTGCAGGATCATTGAACTACATACTGGGTAGGCAATAAAGAGATTTAAAATCTCTCATATCCACAAGTAATATGTTACAAGGAAATTGGAAAATCTCAAACCATATTTCAGATATTCACAAAATAACTTTGTGACAGCATTTATGGCTAGACTAGGTAGGTATTGTAACAAAAGTCTAAGTTAGAGCAAGTAAGTCAGCTCATGATTGTTCAGTAATATTTTTTCAAGATGAAATTCTCCACAAAGTTGAATACATTTTGATATACTGGAAGAAATACCTAGACTTGAGAGAATTAAGATATACTATATAACCTACAGTATATAATACCTATATAATATGTGAATCTGTCTATCGTTATTTCTTTTTTTGTTGTTATTTTGCTTTACGTCGCACTGACACAGATAGGTCTTACGGCGACGATGGGATAGGAAAGGCCTAGGAGTGGGAAGCAAGTGCCCATGGCCTTAATTGAAGTACAGCACCAGCAGTTTCCTGGTGTGAAAATGGGAAACCACGGAAAACCATCTTCAAGGCTGCCAACAGTGGGGTTTGAACCCACTATCTCCCACATGCAAGCTCACAGCTGCGTGGCCCTAACCGCATGGCCAACTCACCTGGTATATCGAATCTGAAGGAATCTCAGAGACTAGCTCTCACCCAGTACTTGTCTGACTTATATTAAATTGTGAATGAAATTCCACCAACAGAGCAAACACCAATATAGGTATGCATGTTTTTAAATATATGTCATTAACTAGAAGCCAGTGATATAGATTATTAAATCTGCATCCGAGTGTTCATTTTCAACACCAATAATTGAATAAATGAAGTTAACCTACTACTCTTAAATCTTGGCCAGGATCAGAAATCAAGAACCATGATCCAAGGCTCAGAAGTAGGCAATACAAAACATAAGACCACATTAACTTTTATATTATCAAATTTTATGCATATAAAATGCACAAGCCTCACAAAATGAATACCCTTTGGTTCCTTCAAGGTTCAATCGTATTTTGGCATGGCACCTGAACTCGGAAGCTTCCATTTCACCAGTTAAGAAATATAACAATTGCCCAGATCTTCATCTAAAACAACTTTAATGTTTTCAAAAGCAATAAAGGGAATATATTTCTCAATTAATTTCCTAATGAAGTACAATACTTCAGCAGGATGCAAACATTTATTGGAATTCAAATAAAACAGTTGCATCTAATCCAAGATTGCCATTTTATAACTGAATGATATAACATTTGGTATTTCTTTTACAGAATATAAGAATTCACATTCCTAAAACATTTAAAAACTTTATTCATATACCTATTGTCTTCAAAACAAGCTCACATCCCACATCTACAATCATGCAATATCAATATACAAGAGGCATTTCATAATCCATGTAGATTCTTTGCAGACTTTCTTCACTTAAATCCATCTTTATCATGTGACCAAAGACAGATAGGTTCTTCAGTCATATGGCATACTGCAAATTTTGAGTACTCTTCACATTTTATAGCCTGAAGATTTAAAGCACTTTACTTGAAAAAATATATATATCAACACAAATGTAGTTTACTGAGATATATTATGAATATGTGATCGTTTTTGAAAATTAAGACTTCATTAAAAGAGACAAAACTGACTGCCAGTTCCAATGCTAACATAATTTCTTACAGTAGGAAAGTCTTCAAGATAAACCGTGTTCTAGAACTGATAGTAGTGCAAATTACTGAACCGGTCAGAATAACTCAATACAGATAGCTGAGATGAATACAGCATGTACAGAAAGATTTCTTGTATAAATTTGAAGCAAGTAATCTCAATTCCAGAGAATATCTGACCTATTTCCATGAATTACAATAGCATGGTTACCCCTGGATGATCCTCCATGAAGGACCATAACTACTGGCATACTTCCAGCATTCATTAAGCAAACAACTAGAAAAATATAAATGGAACACTTTTATTTTCTTGTAGCTTTTGTCAAATTTAAAATTAAACAAATATACTGTGGACCTTCCTAAGTATATGCCTAGCTAAATAATAATAGTTATTTGATTAAAATCCTTCAATTGCTGCAGATTATAAGAGACTCTGTAGTGTGTGAATTTTATTCAGCAGGCATTCTTTAATGTTTTGGTAACCAAAGATATACTGTATAGTGGTCACATTTAAATACTCCCAAATGCCACCTACCTCAGATGAGATTGAAACTGCTATTATGGGAATGGAGGGGAAATGAGAACTAATGCTGAATAGAGAACCGGTAAATCCAAACAGCATTCAATACACCAAGTTTTTCAGTGAACAAATGACAATGAAGCAGGTTGAAGAACAGTTTACTATTAACATGTAGTACAGTCATTAAGTTCTGAGACTTGACGCCTGGAGGATAGGCACCCACAAGACTCTGTATGTTGCACATGATGTGGCATTACACGGCGTACACCTACACAGAACCACAGCCACCCTCAAAATAGTCGCCGCTGGCCTTTAACCACTTAAAAAGAATCACATCCACTCTCAAAATAGTCGCCGTTTTCCGTTATGCATGTTTGCCAATGTTGGTATAGATGCTGGAAGCACTGCTGAAAGCAATTGGCAGGAAGGTCTCGTATGGCTTCTCTTGTGGCCGTCATGACCTCTTCGGATAACTGAAATCTGCACCCATGAAGGAGTGCTTTCAGGCGAGGAAAGAGAACAAAATCACATGGTGCGAGATCAGGCGAGTACGGAGGGTGCGGCAAAACTGTCACCTGTTGCCTTGCAAGTTCCTCTTGGACAAGGACAGAGCGATGTGCAGGGGCGTTGTCGTGTAGCAACAGCCAATTCTTTGTACGCCAAAGTCCAGATCGCTTATGGCGAATTGCATCGCGTAAACGACCAAGGATCTCCTTGTAGCAGGTTTTATTTACCGTTGCACCATTTGGGAGGAATTCCATGTGAACGATTCCATTTGAATCAAAAAACAGTTCCAGCATCACCTTGCCTTTTGACCTGTCTTGTCGTGGTTTTTCTGTTGTGGTGATGATGGCGTTTTCCAGGTGGCGGATTGTCGTTTCAGTTGCAGATCATAAAGGAAACACCATGTTTTGTCTCCAGTTATTATTCGGTTGAGAAACGTCAGATCATCGTCAGCACTACTGATCAGGTCACCACAAATCGTCATGCAATGCGACAGGATTCATGGCACACTGTGCTGGGTAACACGAGACATGTTGAGGTCCTCCATGAGAATTTTGTGGCAAGTACCACGGCTGACCCCTATTGCTGCTGCGAGATCGTCTACCAATAGGGGGCGGTTAGCACGTACCATTGCAATTTCTTGGTTCTTGCGTTCTGTTTGAACTGTTTGTGGCCGACCAGTATGCACATCATCTTCCAAACTGTCCCGTCCTTGCACAAAACGTTGGTGCTACCTAAACACAATACTGCGACTCAATACGTCTTCACTGTAAACCGGCTGCATCATTTCAAACGTTTTGGCAGTGGTTTTTCCTAATTTCTGGCAGAACTTGATGTTTGCCAATTGCTCCAACTGTGACATGCCAAGGTCCAACTGGCGCATTCACAACAACTTCACAACAATGACCGTACGTCTGCTTCCAGTGCACGCACTCAACTATCTCTTGCAGGGACGAGAGACTGACATGGTCAAGGTCTGTCTAGGGAGGTCAAGTCACGAATGCTACTTATGGAGCCGCCATATTGGGTCTTAAAACGAGCGTAACTAAAGGCAAGTGTATTCGAATTTAGAGGATTTCGGTATCGTATATCGAAATAAGAACAAAATGCCAACTATTTTTCATAAAGAATTTAATTGGGCATCTACTTTTTTTGAGGAACAAGAATCAACAGAAAAGCTCATGTCCTACTCTTTTACTTCCTTACAACTTGGTCTTACTGTATTTCTTATTAATATCATCTGTCAAATACGTAATCTTATTGACAGAAACATATAAATCTGTACAGCAACTGTGTCATATTATGATTACTGGTACCGGTACATGAAACATTGAACTTGAAGTACTGTAATTAAAGTACTAAAAGACAGTTGTAATAAATTACCTTCAGCGTTTTCTGTTTTTAACAAAGTAATTACCGATACTGCGTTTCTAAAAGGTTACCCCAGTATGTTGACAAACACTGAATGCTTATTGTGTGCATTAAATTATGTATGGTAACTGTTGTTATCCATTCATGTGATATTTCTTTGGGTTCTAAGGCAAAAATAGTCTGCACATGTGCAACAAGAGTGATGTTATTAGCTACTCTTCACTAGTTTATTGATAACCCATGCAGCTATATAGTACAAAGTGGTGGTGGTGACTTTTGTTTTGAGAGGAAGTACAACTATGCAACCATCCTCTATAAACACTAATCAGAAGAAAACAAATGGAAGGGGTCTAACACTTCGAAAAATGAAGGTATCGGTCAAAGAAAGATGAAGGCCACAAAGTGCGTGGAAATGAAAACCTTCACAGGCCTCGAATGCGCTAATGCCGTCGCGGTAGGAAGAAAACAAGTGTTGACCAGAGGAGGTCGGATGGGCTAGAACAGGCGAGAGCCTGACGCAAGTAAGTGAAAGCAATGTCAAGACTCAGCTAAGGGCCTCGTAGTCACAACCCAAAATAGATTTCCATGGTGGTTGGGGGCCAATAGAATAACACCTACGGTGTCCCTTGTCTGAGGCGCTTGAAAGGGGCGACAGGAGCTCCTGCCTAGGGAGCGTGGTTTGGCGACCACGGGGCTCTTAACTGAGTCCTAACAATCATGAATATAATAATAATAATAATAATAATAATAATAATAATAATAATAATAATAATAATAATAATAATAATACTGGTTAAGAAAATCAAGACAGAAATTCAGTCACTAGGTTAGGCTATTTTAGGGATTACATTAGGATATTATGTTAGGCTACGGTACCTTAAATTACAGTTAGTGCGAGTGAAGCAAGTGTTGTGATCTTTAAGTATTTGTCCAGCCATATAATGTACTCTATTCCTTTGCTGGCACAGTGCCCTATGTCCTCTGGTATAGGCTAGAATAAATTTGTTACTTTCACTGACCTGTCTCAGTCTCATCCTTGGCTTTGACAATATGAAAGTGACCTAGGTATGAGCGATGCTAGTAATGTCATTCCTTATTCAGCCAGTCCCTGTTATGAATGGTGTGAAAATATCGCTCATAGGGTCGGTTGGTGCATGCATTTCAGTGGGCTTGGCAGACTGATATGTAATAGCAACTTTTGGCTCAGTGAGGAAAGCAACGGGAAACTACCTCACTCCTCATTTCCCTAGTATGCCTCTTCAGTGACACCTAGGCTTCTATGACAGCTGTTGGTGGAGCTTTAGAGGATCAAACCAGCCTTCGGGCTGAATACCCAACATACACATAATGTACTCTAGAGACCATTTAAGATGAATGAAATTTAGCTGTAAATAATAACTACAATACCGTATAAGATTGCTATTAACAATTGTTGGACACAAATTTTTGGTTTGAAATGATTGTAATTAGTTAAGGACAGCAACAAGCATTTGAAAGGTTAGAAAGATAATGTCTGTAGTTTACATGAAAAGGAATGGAATAAAATGGCTTTTAGTGCCGGGAGCGTCAGAGGACAAGTTCGGCTCACCAGGTGCAGGTCTTGATGCTCGTAGGCGACCTGCGCGTCGTGATGAGGATGAAATGATGATGAACACGACACATACACCCAGCCCCCGTGCCAGCGAAATTAAACAATTATGGTTAACATTCCTGAACCTGCTAGGAATCGAACCCGGGACCCCTGTCACCAAAGGCCAGCACGCTAACCATTTAGCCATGGAGCTGGACACATGAAAAGGATATTTTCATAAACATCAATACTAGTATTACACTTTTCCTGTTACTTCTCTTGCTTGTTTTGAAAGACAATTCTCTTTCTTTGGGAGTTTTCCTATTATATGTCAAAGACTTGGGTGGATTAGGGACGCTGAAAAGTGTTGGGATGGAATTCTACTTGAGTAGTTTCCGTCCATCTGCCCGCTTTAGTTCAAATTGCGATTCTTCAAAATGATGCCAGAAGAAAATACATAATAAGGCCTATAAATATAAAACATCGTTCATATAAACATATTATTATTCAGGAATAATACGAATGTATAACTTCACTAACCTCGCACAAGACGGAATTATCTGTAGGTTGCCATTTGTCACGCCTACAGTTTTGTACCCACTGAGCTCTCCTTTGCTTATTTCTCGGGAAGCGAAACACTCTAATTCCGTCAGTTGTCTTATTTTGAAAATATGGTGCAGCACAGTATCCCATTTTTCTTCAAAATACAAGTAATAACTCACATCATTACATCGAGCACGTCCACATAACAACGATATTTAAGACCCAATATGGCCGCGACCGCAAAGGATTGTGGTAGCGTGACCAGACCTCCCTAGACAGACTTTGGACATGGTATCATACCACGGCGCCACCTACGCGCTATAGTGCACTGCGCCATCGTGCGGTCAGTCTCAGAACTTAATGACTGTACTATGTACTTGCACTGCACATCCCATGCTTTACATACAGTTTTCTTCTAAATGCTATTTTCACTTTTAAAAACATATTGGAAAGATTTGAAAACTTTTCAGCAGTGACATTTACTTAACCCTGCGGGAGAGGGGCGTGCTTTTTGGAGCAACACAAGCAGGTGCAAACCGCATGCAATGATGCACTAGTGACACTTGCATTTTGAATACTCCAATTCAGCTAATGATGAGTAGAATGGTACAAACTCATCGTGATTAGAGATACCTGGCTTGTAATGTGCAGGCCCCCCTTTTGCTCTGATGATGGCAGTGATGTGGCGTGACATGTACTCTACAAGGTATCGAAGGCGTTAGGGAGCCAAACTGATCCATGATCGTCATACAACCTCCAATAGTGTATGAAGATTGATCGAAAAAATGTCTAGGGCTCACAGATCCCTCTTGATAGCATCTCAGATGCACTCGATAAGGTTGAGGTCTGGTACCTTGAGGACTAGGCAAGCGTTATGTTGTCTAGGGAGTGTTCACTGAACCAATATGCCACAATTCAGGAATGATGGGCTGGTAAATTGTCTTGCTACAGGAAAAAGCTTCCTGCAGGGTGCTGGAGGCAAACAAATGGGTGAACATAATCAGACTACAGGTCCTGTAATGTCCATGTGATACACTTCATGATCTGATCTGTATTGACTTACACTATAGTTAGGCAAAATTTCTTATAAAGAAATCAAAAAAGCTCAATCCACCAATTTAATATAGTACATGAGATTTAGGAATAGAATATGTTTTGTCTCTAACTGGGCTTTCTTCAGCTGAATAATTAAGACAGAGTTAGAAGCTAAAATAACATAGTAAACAAGACAGAATACTAATTTATAACCAACATATTCACTTTGGTTAACAAGTCTCCTCCCCGCCTTTTTATTTTATTTTAACAATTTGCTTTATGTTACACCGACACAAGTAGGTCTTATGATGATGGGATAGGACAGGGCTAGAAGTGAGAAGCCCTTTTCTGTCCCATCGTTGCCGTAAGACCTATTTGTGTCGGTGCGATGTAAAACGATTGAGCTTTTGTGATTTCTTTAAAAGAAATTTTGTCCGATTATGCTGTAAATTTTGCAGGTGAGGGATGTTAGCAGATATACCAAGGGTCCCATTTCATCCCTTGCAAGCAGTCCTCATACTATCATACCACCACCACTGGCTTAGCTGTAACCTACTGGCAAGAAGAACCCATTGTCTCATGCACTGGGTGACATACTCATACCTGTCGTTGTCGTGAACCAACTGGTACCTCGACTCATCTGATCAGATGACCTTTTTCCACACTTTCTTTGCCTACGTCAGTCATTGTGCCTTCTGACATGTGGTGAGCATAGGTACCCCTGTGGGATGTTGACTCCTGAACCTTATTGCGAGGAGATGGTTCTGGATGGCATAGCTGCTCACACTTCGTTGTTGTCCAGCACTGAATTCACTGGCTATCTACTGCATCATAGGCCTGTCAGACACCACTTACTGTCAAAACTATCAAATGGTGACATTCGTCATCAACACGTTGTACTCCATGGCAGTTTACCCTTATGATAGTGCTATTCCCTGAATCCACAAACTCGTGGAATACTCTTGACACAGGGACTCGTAAAACCCACTGCCTGCACAACTTTGGAGATGGAATAACCCATATGCCTGGCACCAATAATCTGGCCACAATCAAATGTGCAGAGATCTTGTGTCTTGGCCATTCTGCAATCAGCTGCTACTTACTCAGCCAGTAAAAGGTCTGATGACACTGCAGTCACATGCTATGTTGTACTATTACATTTAACAGGGCAACTGTACAACCATTTTGCCAAAAAGGCAGCTATCTCTAATTCAATTGCTCATTAATGTATGAACTGAACATACCACAGGACAAGTCATTGACTGGTTTGTTTGCAAATTAAAAAGAACTAAGGGTGCAGCCCACTAGTGGATTAAAATCTGAATATATACTAGGTCGCTGCTTTCTACGTAGAGACAACTATGTAATCTGCTCAGTTAGTGAGTGCTGAAAACTGGCAGTTCCTTCGGTGAGGTGTAGTAATTATCAGAAAATAAAACATACTAAAGAAATATGGCCATTATATGTGACAGTATGCTAGTTTTCGTAACTCACATGCTACTACATATCATGAGTCCAATATATAAACTCAAAATTTTACAGGTTTTGAGGTACCTGCATCAATAGATCACTCAAGTTGGAAGCTGCCGATTGCAAGAAGTGGATGAAAAAGCAATGCTCAGAGTGACTCAACAACCTATTTCAAAACTAGACGAGAAGAAAAAGAACAAACCATTTAATGCAATATGTACATAACTGAAAGCAAATTTAGTATATACTTGTTTTGTAGTAACAAAAAGTAGACCATTATAATACCCCCATTAATAGCACTATTTCAATAAAAATACCATTACTGCTGTTGTAATAGTGTTCTCCTAGGCCAATTTTATAACAAACCAGTACATATTCTTGATGTACTGTAGGTTGAGTGAAACTCAGGGTCATTTGCTTTTCTTTTCTTGTTTATAAATTTTTTCAAGTTCTCAATGGGGAATTGAATCTACATCCTTCCAAGCAAGCCGAGCACACCTTTACCGCCTCAGTTAGGAAGCCCATGGATGATATTCGTGCACAACCCTACAACCTTCATTATGTCAAAAAAGCACATTTTTAGTTACCTAGGATTAGTTAAAGAATCGAATTCACAATGTCGACAAGGAACTTTTCTTCTCTAAGTTGTTGGATAGGTAAAATTAAATCAACATCTAAGGCAATAGTTATTATTGTTTTAACACTTTACTCGATTGCTTTTTATAATGTATATGGGTTTACCAACTGGATTATCACAAATCTGAGGACCTTTTCCTAAAATAATTCAGTATTCTGACACTAAGAAAGGTGAAACTCAGTCTAAACTAACATATATTTGATGTTAAACTGATGAAATTACTGAGCAAGTGGCTATATGGTTTGCGTCACGTTATTATTAGCTTGCATTCGGGAGATAGCAGGCTCAAATCCCACTGTCGGCAGCCTTGAAGATGCTTTTCTGTGGTTTCCTATTTTCACACCATTTTCATACCTTAATTAAGGTCACAGTCACTTCCTTCCTACTCCTCACCCTGTCTGCATCCCATCACCACAAGATCTATCAGTGTTGGTGCAACATAAAGCAAATTGCAGAAAAAAACAAAAACTAATGAAATTGCAGACAACTGCATAGTATATAAATGAGAATTTTGAACACAAAGAAGTGTATAATCAATATTTAATTTTCAAGGATCTGCTCCAAGGCTAAATGGTTAGCGTACTGGCCCTTGTTCTAAGGAGTGCCAGGTTTGATTCCTGTCCGGGTTGGTGATTTTAACCTTCATTGGTCAATTACGATGGCTAAGGGGCTGGGTATGTATGTCATCTTCAGCAATAGAATTCATCATATGTAGGGCCCATCCTCACAGATGAGCAGGTAACCTATAGGTGTTGAATCCAAAGGCCTGCACTAGGACACTACAAAGAAGAAAATGCCTTTTTTATTTGATTATTAAGAGACTGCACTATGATGAATATGGAAGGACTGAGTAGATGATAAAAGACAAATACTCTACTGATATAGATTGCTCAGTACATATTATAATTAACAGTGCCCCTTATGCAACTGAAGCAATGTTTGTGAATATGGACAGTATCATTTTCAAAGTTTATCAACTGTATTGAACGTAAACTACTTTCACACAGTGAACACATTGACTGTTGGCATTCTTATACTTTAATATAATTATACACATTAGTAGCTTAGAAGCAGATTCTTGCAGCTCAAACCATCTCAATATCATAATTATTTCTTTTCCCCTTTTTCAACACAACTTAAGCCACGTACATGTTTGGAAAATTCCCTCCTTGTTGAGCATTTCCCTGTCATGCAATTCTGGGACTGAAAAGGAAGGAGACTTTAAAAGATGTATTTGAAATATTGATATCAAAACAATACACATTGCCTTTGCTGGAAGACAATTTCATGCCACAAAGAATGAAGACCCTCCAGGAAGAAAGATACAAATTCTCAGCAGAAGGTAGTAATCTATATATATAAAATAAGAGTTTTGTCTGTACATTGCTCAAAATTTAAAAAGAATGGTATTTCTATATCGATCGTGTCACAGTAACAAGGAAATGCACTTTTTACTTTTCCGCAATTTCTGTCTGTCTGTATATGCATCACGAGAAAATGGCTGAAGTGAATTGAACGAAAATCGGTATGTAAAGTCGGGGAATGAACCACTACAATCTAGGCTATAAATCATTTTATTCACGCTGAGGGAAATGGTAGTTTACGGGAAGGCCTACAATTTAATTCTTAAATATTTAAGTTATTCGTGGTCCTATTGATAAATAATGCATGACGAAAGTCATACAGAATTAAGTTTCCGATCATTTATGTCTGATACATTTTACCGTACCGGCTGTGATAACAGAGATATTAATGAATTTGTAATTTTGTTGCCAAGTCCATATCAATGCCAAGCCATGAGAGAATGGGTAAGCAGAATTTAATGAAAATTGGTATACAGAGTCAGGGAATAAGAAACTACACTGTAAACTATAAATAATTGTATTCACCCGGATGAAATGGTAGTTTAAGGGAAGGCACCTAAAATTTAATTCTTAAATACCTATGTTATTGGTCCTATTGAAAAGTACTACATTACACAATTTATAGAGAATACAATTTCCGATTATTTACATATGTTTTATACAGTTTTACTGTACTGACTATGATAAGAGTGGTATTTGAGAGTCTGAAGAAAGCTAAATGTAAAGGCCTGCAATATTGAAAGCTCATAAAATTGATCAACAATAACATTATTTTAACCATTGTTTGTTGTGATGTTCTTTGTCTCTTATGCTGCCACTTATTTCTGATAGATGGGATTACTGCTGTGTACCGTGCCTGAATACTGGCGGGAAACAGCAGGGGAGTTAGATAACTTCCGTCTCTAGCATACCATTCCTCTGGTTTCATATGTTTTCTGATACTGCTGGTACATAACACGCTGGTTCGTCATAGTATTCCAGCTATTCGATCCCTACTCTAACGCGCTGATTGGATTGATCAGTGTGCACAAATAATGGAGTAACGGCAGAGGCTAACTTATGACCTGGTCTAGAATTACAATTTCAGCTGATTCCAAATTATAGCTCCACAATTCACTAAGTAACTCAAAATTCAAACCTAAAATGAGATGTTTCTTAAGAAAAGCTTCTTCCTCTTCACTTTTATTAAATTCTACATTCATTTTATTCCAAATTAGCAGCCAAGAGGGGATTTCTCCTCTGACTTGGAGAAAAAATTACCTCGAAGTCAGATAGATTTTCCCCTGCCAGTGTAGTGAATTGAGATTTTCCAACTTATCAGAAACAGAGAGTAAAAGGGCATAGTTTTTGCCCTGGGACTCTCCACTCTTTGCCCCCCCCCCCCCTGAAAATAAAAGTGTGTTCATGGCTGTCTGCAACCAGGTCATTCCAGTTCTGGAACTTTGGACTGGTAGATCGGCAGCGCACTACTGTTCATTAAAAGTGAGAAAATGTGTGGTTTTACATTTTGACAGAGTATTTTATATGATAGCATTGCTTTTAATCACAACATTAATACTGGTGTCATTGTAATGATCTATGTTGATTTCAGTTGGGAAAACCACTAAGGCAGTCTTTCTGAGGATGTAAAGAGGCAGGTGGAGCTATATAATTTATTACAATCTTAGTCACAACATGTAAACTAGAATTCTGAAGCACAGGTACATCAGCTAGTTTTATATAAAGCTTGTATAAAGTATCTCAAATGGAGACTGAAGATTATCAATTTATTTATGGGTAAGTTTGGGGAAAAATATCTACATAAGGCTTTGTAATTGTTAACATTTGAAATTAATATTGTCAGTCAAATTAATTAAATTGGATACTCTGTGAGGCCATTGTATATTCTTATTTAACAGATAATGATGATCACAACATGTGCTATTCAGTGCAGAGAAGAGCTGCTGGTGGTAACTGAGTAACATGTCACCAGGTACTTGCTGGGCTTTGGCTCGCAGCCCGCATGTTCACCTCAGGAATGAGGAGCTTGTTGTAGGATGTGCCAGCCTCTCTCTGACATCACTAGATGGCTTAACCCAGTGTTCTGAACAAGAGTTTTCTGGAGACCTTCCCCTTCTGGAATTATCTCAAGTAACTGTCCTGATCTACATAAGGCGGACAGGTAGCTAGTCACAGTCAGTGTTGTTGCGGAGTTGACTGTCGTGGGTTCAGAACGGTATAGTCGAGTCAGTGTGTTGAGAGAATGTCATTTTGATGGATTGTTCCAGTGGAGTCTCTGGTTCTGTTGTGAAGTTCGGTTGAGTGCGGTGCAGTAGTTGAGTTGAAGAGTCTTCAGTTCAGTTCGGTTTAGTTTAGTTCACTTCAGGAGTTGTACTGTGTTGCAGAGCTGTGTTCCAGTTGAGTGTCTGCCATGGAGTGAGTGCTCCAGTTGTTGTGTGTCAACGTGGCGACTGACAAACTAGCGAAGGATAGACTGAGACTGTTGGAGTGTGCAACCAATGAACGAGTGATAGTAGCTAATTATGGCAGATAGTGGACAATGTTTAATATAGGAAGCTGTGTTGTGTGTAAGTGTGAATTGGCATGACTGTGTTCGAATGTAATAGTGTGTGTAAACTGTGAACTAGTGTGTCTTAGTGTATAACTGCTAGACGCTAAAAAATCGCAGTCTTAGAGTTTGAACACTACCAGTTGTGTTTTATTTACCACCCTACTGGCCCATCACATCACAATATATTTTAATTAAATAATCTGTACTTATGTCATGACAGTAGAATTAAAATTCTGAAAAAAATATCTACATTTCTTCTTATGTACTGAAACTTATCCATACTTGTGGCAAATTGGATGGAAATTGTGTGTATCCACTCAGCTGTAGGTAGCTAGGGCATGTCTTTGAGACGAGTGATTTATGGCCTAACAGTGGAGGGTGAGAGAAAGTAAAGTTCTAGACCCTCAATTGTTCTGTCCCATTAAGGGCCGTGTCTAAAGCACGTGTGCCTGTAGAAATAATTATTATACAATATTAAGTTGTGATTTGAAGTTGACATAGGAATTATGAAGAATCTTTCAGCTACAAGATTGCCCAAGGTGAAATGGTCGGAGAGTGATGTTTTGCACCAGAGGTAAATCCAGTGGCATATTGTCCTCTGGCATTCATCACGTTAGAAGTATTTTTATTTTGTGAACTAAAAATGTGTATGGTACTTTCTTGCCTTTTGTTCGCTGTGTAGAATGCAAAGCCATTCTAACTAAATTCTTCAAAATCCTTCACATGTGCAATGATGGGAAGATTTTGTCTTTCTGATCTTTGCTTCACTCAGATCTTTGAATTTAATTTCCTTATGTATAGTAACTCTAGCACCCCACATATTGTTGTTGTATGACTTCAGTTTTATGGTGTACCATTTCAAGGCTTTCACATTTGAAAGTTAAGACCCTTCTTAATAACGTAATTGAAGCCGCTATATTGATGGGATGTAACAAAGGTGAAGGCATGCTTATACCTTGCATTTCCTTAGTACCTAACAATTTTCATGGCCTGAAATTATATCCAACGACGAGCTATGGAGAACAACAAACCAAGTTCCAGTTGCAGTGGAAATCAAGAGGAGGAAATGGAAATGGATAGGTCATACTTTGAGAAAGCCAGCGGGATCTATAGAACGCACAGCATTGGAATGGAATCTGCGAGGGGCACGGAGGAGAGGTTGTCCTAGGAAGACCTGGAGGAGGACTGTAGAGGAGGCTCTTGAAGCAGGGAAGACTTGGAAGGAAGTTAAAGCATTGGCAAGTTGACAACCACAATGGAGACGTTTCATGGATGCCCTATGTTCCAGTGGGAACGAGAGGAATTAAGTCACGTCAAGTAACAATTTTCCGTTCTAGTTTAAAAGACTCAAGATTCCACTAAGTGCCTGCTTCACTATGGCTATAAATAAATAATTCATAAGGACAGAGTCTCATCAATGCAGGTGTGGACCTCAGGACTAAGTGTTTTTCACAACAGCTGAATGTGGCTTGTTCTAGAGTGAGCACAAATAAAAGTCTTTACACTTGCACAGGAAACAACACAAATAAAACTACTAATGTTGTGTATAACGAAGCCCTCCAGTGACAAACAATTAGAGAATCAAACCAATCATAGCATGTGAATAAGGAAAGAGTTAAAAATGCTGTCTGGAAATATATTATGTTTCTCTACACCCTTACTCACTTCTTTCTGAAACTATTCAACTTCTATCAACAAATCAACAGAGGCCAACATGTTCCAAAGTTATTAAAAAAATATTGAAGGCATTTTGATACATTTTTCCAGTGTTCATCAGTACTATGAATGGCCACAAAATTAATTTCCATGAGTGCAAAGTCGTGGGCAAATGCTAATAAGAAAAACAGTGTCAAAATGATACAGTGTATGGTTGTTTTTAATGGGAAGCTCATGTAAAAGCTTTTTTCAGAATGGTGAAGGGTCATCAACCCATCCCATTAGTCACAACTTAGTATGTTACAATAATACCAAGCTCTGCAATAAGCTCTATAAGAAGTCCATGTTGGAGCCAAGATCAAAGATTCGAGTAAAATCCTGTGAATAAAATCAGCTTCAAACAAATGTGTCAAATTTCATTCAATTTTATTTCAGATGAACACCAGCCCTGATCTGAAAAATGGTCAACAAGAAGATGCAGTATCATTACCCATCTGAAGCAATTTCCGATATAGCCAATAATTTCATCTCTAAAAGGAATACTATTCATTAAAGTGCACTCTTTCCGTTTCCTACTACAATATTCGTCCTTTATAACAAGAAATATTCAGATAGAATAAAAAGACATGTAGGAATAAGTCAGCCACAATACGGGAATGTTCATGTTCCTTGAGCCCATGTATCCAGTCCCTTCCCAACAAAAAACAATCACCAGAAATTTATTTTCAAAAACATTATGTGCCCTTTTCTCACTTTCAATAACAGAACACATACACACTGTTCCAATAAATGGCATTTTCTTTACCATCATGTACTGTACTATTTCAGCTAAATCCCTACTTTAGACTCTCACAAATATCATAATTTAATGTCTGCCTATGGTCAATTTTCTTATATGAGAACCTTCAACCCTCAAGCAATCACTCTGTTAGCACAATACTGTAACAAATTCAAAGTAGGAGTTATGAGTTTCAAATAACCATAGCATCTAACACAAGATACAAAGCATTAAGGATAAAAAACAAAACAAAAAACTAGTCTTATCATAAATAGTGTTACAAATTTTTTATTGAATTATAGACACATTTTTGAAGACAGAATAATAACCTTAATACACGTCTAACTTATGTCCATCGCCAACATATAGCACCTATGATAAATTCTTACCATTTGCCGTCACACAAACCCTTAGTCTCTGAGACCACTCGTCAATGGCACTAGGCAGGGATTCAAATGAAAAATCAGCCACTGCCTTCATCAAGGATCGCTTCAGGTTGTTTATACTGGGATGTCTCTTCTTACATACCATTCCCATAAGCACTGCCCACAATTAGTAATACAGTGGGTTAAGGTCAGGGCTATTGCTGGACCAATCTGCTGGTAAGATGAAGTCAGGCACATTGCTCTGAAGCCACTCCTGTTTCATTCTTGCCTTATGTGCTGGAGCTGAATCCAGCTGGAAGCTTCACTGCTGGTTCTTGAACAGGGTATTGCTATTGCTCAGAGGCTTCACAACAGTGTCCTAGTACTCTTTTACAGAGTATTTTTTAACCCCCTTTTAACAGAAAAGGAGCTCTGTAACACCAACGTAGGCCACTACCCACCAAACCATGACTGAAGCAGGATGATGAGCCCTCAGGACTCTAGGGGATTTCTCCACGAGGTTCTTGTGAGTTTGAAGCATACACCTGGTCATTCTGGCAGTTAAAGGATTCCTCAATGCTGAAAATCTTTTCATCTGTGAAAAGACCATTGTGGGCATAGCACGAAAGAAGACTTTTGAAGCTTCCTCTGAAGCTTAAGCTGCGGAGTGAAGAAACAACCTGTACTGCTTTGATAAGCCTTCTCACTTCTGAGCAAACGTGACACTGATACATTGAAATGATCAGCTCCTTTGCCATGATTGATTGCTTTCAGACAGGATTTCTCCGAATACGAGCTGCCACTGCATTCATCAGCTTCTTGGTCTTTACACTCCACAGGTGATCGTCTCGGGTGGTCATCGACGGTCCCCTTCTCAATGAACTGTTGTATGTTTTGGTAAACAAACATTTTGCTTACCTATCATAAGCTTTTTAAACCCCACCCCATGGTGCAACAGTCCCGAAGGCCCATGGCCTACCAATTAACCACTGCTCAGCCCGAAGGCATACAGATTATGAGGTGGTGTGTGACCTGCAAGACTAATCCTCTTGGCTGTTATTCTTAGCTTTCTAGACCGGAGACGCTATCTCACTGTCCGATAGCTCCTCAATTGTAATCACGTAGGTTGAGTGGACCTTGAACCAGTCCTCAGATAGAGGTAAAAAATCCATGACCTGGCCGGGAATCAAACCTGTGGCCTCTGGGTAAGATGCAGGCATGCTACCCCCATACCGCGGGGTCAGCTTTAAGCTCTTTTTAAGGTTTGTGAAAATGTCCAAAACTGATTTCTCAACCCTATGAAGAGCTATCATTGCCACATGATTTTCAAAATCACCCCACTCCGTTGTTAATACTTTCAAAAATAGAACCTCTCATTTACAGCTCAACTCAGACTGCTTCCCCTAATGTGTTGTTGCAAAGCTGATTTCTGGCCTTGAAAACCAGTCGTACAGCCTATGTCAAAATTTGTAACAGTATTTATGGTAAATGCAGGGCTCGTCAATAAAATGTGTAGGCCCTATACACTTTAACCGATGGTATCTGTGTATTTTTGCTGAAGTTGAATTATTGTTACAATATATAGTATGGTGTTTTCTCAACAGATGTAACTACTCGCATGAATGCAAAATCATGTGCATGGCATATAACAGTGAAAGAAGATGGCTGGAGCGTGGCTGAGATCTGAGGAATGGAACTGTATTTTAAAGTGGTATATCAAGTGTGAAAAAGTTGCTACAGTTACCAAACGTCTTTGGAGGCGTGAGTTTGAAACAGAACCTCCACAAATACATGGCTCTGTAACAAGTTTGGAAAACATGGTACCATAAGGGAGGATCCAGAAGACGTCGTATAGCTACAAGTCCTGCTTTTCCAGCTACGGTTTTGGAAAGGTTTACAGCAATTACTTTGAGCACCTCTCTCAATGTACAGGTGCAAGAAACTTGTATTTAACTTGTGATGTGCTGTAATTAAATTTAGGACTAAAACACTAAGTTTCCTTTCGTTAAAGAGTTCATACATTTTTTTTGGCAGAGCTTGTATATTTACCATCTCTCTGTGTGTAACATTTACTTATATAGCTCTCAATGGCTAGCAACTTAATTCTAGTAAGCTCACTTACAACTATGTATACAGGACAAAAGTAATAAAAACTGGTTCAAAAATGACTAGACCAAGAATTTTCATATAAATGCATGTTTTGCTGAAGCATCATATTTAAGAAATATTTATATATTTTTGTGTTCTGAAGGAAATAAAATCAAATAAGAACATTTTTATTTAGCATACAACTGCCTAATTTCTTAACTTTGTACAAGGAGCCAAGAAATACTTCAAAAGACTGGTCTGTAGGAGAAACTTGCTTTTTTTTTTTTTACAACCTGCATTACGTTGCACTGACACAGATAGGTCTTATGGCGACGATGGAATAGGAAAGGGCTAGGAGTGGAAAGGAAGCGCCCGTGGCCTTAATTACGGTACAGCTCCAGCATTTGCCTGGTGTGAAAATGGGAAACAATGGAGAACCCCATCTTCAGGGCTGCCGACAGTGGGGTTCAAACCCGCTACCTCCCAAATACTGGCTGCAATGCAGGAGAATCTGGTGTTTATGGCAGATGGCAGTGGTGACAGATGTGGAAGCAAACCTGAGTGCAGCATCCACTGAAAGATTTAGTGAAAAGTTCAGAAGCATAAGCCAGAAAAGTTGAGGATTCACTTACATGCTGAAAGTGACCCGTGTAATGAAAGCGCGGTAGTAGTATGGATAAATTACTGGAGAATTTTCAAGACGTCCCCTTTTTAAATTTGCCTCAATTACAAGCTGTGATGTGAATCTTTCTTTTTCAGCATACAAACTTGTATTTACTAAAAAACAGCATTCCTTCACAATCAAAAAATTGGAAAAAACTCTTGTGACTTACTGTCTGTCATTAGAACTATGGCAAAAGTTCTTAAAAATATTGTTGTAAATTTATGATAAAACAAAAGTTATTGCTTCACAGTAGGCCTACAAGCATGCTTAAAATTATTTAAATGCCATTCTCATAACTTATCTCATGAACTTATATCCTTATACTAGCAAGATACCCGTGCTTCGCTATAGTATTATACTGAAATTTATGATTGAATGCTTATTGTTTTAGATATATAATCCTCCGAAATTCGCTATCTGACTCGTTTTCTGCGAGAATCCACCAAAATTCCCGATCTGACTCGTTTTCTATTATTTTACGGCACGTTTCCTCCCATTTTTCAATTTTTTTTTCAGCAATCGATTTCGTACTTCCCGGGTTAGGCTCAGGTATTCCTCCCGGTCAGTTGGGTCCGTATATCTGTGCCATCTTTTTCTATAATCATTTTTAATATGGATAAAATCTTTCAGGAGATCCGGCGTGGTGTCATATTGGGTGCCTCGGCGGCACTGAACCCGCGGCCGGGCTGCATTCTTAGTCATTACCCATCCAGGAGCCGTTTCCAGCGCGGTCCGCACATTTGACGACGGTCCGGAACATTATTATTATTATTATTATTATTATTATTATTATTATTATTATTATTATTATGTGTTGCTGGAATGGCTGATGACAGGGAAAACCGGAGTATCCGGAGAAAAACCTGTCCCGCCTCCATTTTGTCCAGCACGAATGACACATGGAGTGACCGGGATTTGAACCACGGAACCCAGCTGTGAGAGGCCGGCGCGCTGCCGCCTGAGCAACGGAGGATCCTTATAAGTACATTAATAACAGTAAAATCAATTGGTCTCACCTCCTTCTACACCCCACCGCCATTAAGTTTATTTACCGCCACCTCCCCCCCCCCCCCTCCAAGAGAAATTAAACAAAGGCTTGTTTCTTTATGTTTAAGGGAGATTCCAAACACCAATGTTCACGTCTATTACCTTCAGCTTTGAGATATAAGTATCCCGATAAAAATAATTTACTTTTTGCACTTCATTTCACACTACTCCCCCCCTCCCCAAGTGAATTTTCCCGCAAAAAATACTTGTTTCTTTAATAGTAAAGGATCTTCTAAATATCAATTAACACGACTCAAAATTCTTCAGTTTTTGATTTATGTGTCCTCATGAAAGGAATTCAACTCCTTTACACCCCCGCCCTCCAAGATGGCTTCCCCCCAAAAAAAACGCGTTTTTCTTTGTTTTTAAAGGAGATCCAAATACGAATTATCACGTCTGTAACAACTTTAGTTTTATTAGATATATGTATTCTCATACAATTAAGTCAATTAATTTTTCAATTCTTTCACCCCCCCGCCCTTTCATTGGATTTTCCAACAATACGTGTTTCTTTACTTTTAAAGCAGATTCCAAATATCAAATTTCACGTCTGTAACATCTTCATTTTTGAGATATCAGCAGCCTAATTAAAAGAATTCAACACCACTATCAGTCACTTTTATCCCCCCCCCCCCCGGCTTCACCCGAGTGGTATTTCCGGAAACTAAAAATACACGTTTTTTTATGTTTAATAGAGATAAAAAATACCATTTTTCACATCTGTAACATGTTAAGTTTTTTGAGATATACTGTAAAAATTCTCATTTTAAAATTTCACCCCTTTTGAGTTCCCCTTAAGTGGAGTTTCCCAAAACATATCACCTTTCTTTACATTTACAGGAGATTCCAAACACCCACTTTTTACGTCTGTAACACTTTACGTTTCCAAGATATTCTGTATATACAGTCTTTCAAAAAATTCACCCCATTTTGTCACTCCTGTTTAGCCGCCATTAATTGGATTTTCCAAAAACTAAAAAATACGTGTTTCTTTATTTTTAAAGGAGATCCCATATACAAATTTTCAGTTCTGTAATACCTTTCGTTTCTGAGATATATGTATCCTCATTAAAGGCATTCAACCCATTTTTCACCCTTTTAAACCCTTCCTATTGGGATTAAGGAAACAAAAAAATACGTGTTCCTTTATTTTTAGAGGAGATTCTAAGTACCAATTTTACATCTGTAAATTTTAAAGTTTTAAGATGTAGACACACTCATTTTAAAAAAATTCACCCCCCTTTCCACCCCCCAATATTTGGATTTTCCAAGAAACGAAAAAATACGTGTTTCTTTACTTTTAAAGTATATCCCAAATACCAATTTTCAGGTCTGTAATATCTTCAGGTTCTGAAATATAAGTAGCCTCATTGAAGGCATTCAACCCATTACTCACCCTTTTACACCCTTCCTATTGGGATTTTCCGAAAACAAAAGAATACGTGTTTCTTTACTTTTAAAGGAGATTCTAAATACCAATTTTTACGACTATAAACTATAAAGTTTTGAGATAGAGATACACTCATTTTAAAAAATCACCCCTTTTCACCCCCCCTCATTAATTGGATTTTCCAAAAACAAAAAATACGTGTTTCTTTATTTTTAAAAGAGATCCCATACACCAATTTTCAGGTCTGTAATATCTTCAGGTTTTGAAATATAAGTAGACTCATGAAAGGCATTCGACCCCTTTTTCTACCTTTTCCACCCTTCCTATTAGGATTTTCTGAAAACAAAATATATGCGTTTCTTTATTTTTAAAGGATACTCTAAATACCAATTTTCACATCTATAACCTTTAAAAGTTTTGAGATATGGATACACTCATTTTAAAATGTTACCCACTTTTCACCCCCTCTTAATTGGATTTTCCAGAAACAAAAAATACGTGTTTCTTTACTTTTAAAGAAGATCCCAAACACCAATTTTCAGGTCTGTAATATCTTCAGTTTCTGAGATATAAGTAGCCTCATTAAAGGCATTCAACCGCTTTTTCACCCCTTTTCACTCCTCCTATTGCGATTTTCCGAAAACAAAAAAATACGTGTTTCTTTATTTTTAATGAAGATTCTAAATACCAACTTTTACATCTGCAAACTTTAAAAGTTTTGAGGTATAGATACACTCATATTAAAAAATCATCCCCCTTTTACCCCCCACCATTAATTGGATTTTCTAAAAACAAAAAAATACGCGTTTCTTTATTTTTAAAGGAGATCCCAAACACCAATTTTCAGGTCTGTAATATCATCAGTTTCTAAGATATAAGTATTCTCTTTAAAGGCATTCTACCCCTTTTTCACCCCTTTTCTCCCCTCCTCTTATTGGGATTTTCCGAAAACAAAAAATTACGTGTTCCTTTATTATTAATGAAGATTCTAAATACCAATTTTTACATCTCTAAAGTTCAAAACTTTTGAGATATAGATGCACTCATTTTAAAAATTCACCCCCCTTTTCACCCTCGCATTAATTGGATTTTCCAAAAACAAAAAAATATGTGTTTCTTTATTTTTAAAAGAGATCAAAAGTACCAATTTTGAGGTCTGTAATATCTTCAGTTTCTGAGATATAAGTACCGGTATCCTGATTAAAGGCATTCAACCCTTTTTTCACCCTTTTTCACCCCTCCTATTGGGATTTTCTGAAAACAAAAAAATACGTGTTTCCTTATTTTTAAAGAAGATTCTAAATACCAATTTTCACATGTGTAAACTTTTAAAGCTTTGAGATATAGACACACTCATTTTAAAATTTCACCCCCCTTTTCACCCCCTTAGCGATGGAATATCCAAAAATCCTCTCTTAGCGAGCACCTACATCTTAATATGAATATATCCCCAAAATTTCATTTCTTTATGTCCAGTAGTTTTGGCTCGGCGATGATGAATCAGTCAGTCAGTCAGTCAGTCAGTCAGGACAAGCTACTTTATATATATAGATTATACTGCAAATAATTGTAATCCTTTAAAACTGCACTAAAGTGACTCATAAATTGTTTACTTTTAATTCTTAGTGTATAACTGTGAAATGTTAAGGTTTTTGGTGTATAGTTAAGTGCATATAATTGTTCAGTCTAGAGCCTCCATGGCTCAGACGGCGTGCGTCGGCCTCTCACCGCTGGATACCGTGTTCAAATCCATGTGAGATTTCTGTTGGACAAAGTGGAGGCGGGACAGGTTTTTTTGGGGTACTCCGGTTTTCCCTGTCATCTTTCATTCCAGCAACACTCTCCATTATCATTTCATAGAATTTATCAGTCATTAATATCACCTTGAGAGTGGCGACCCCAATGCAATAATAGCCTATATCTGGTTCATTCATTCCATCCCTGACCTGGTCAATGAATGGAAAGCAGGTTGTAGGTTTTCATTTCCAATTGCTCAGTCTAATGCACAAGAAAATGAAATACAACTAAACAGATTAGAAATAAAGCTGGATTTCTTAAACCAACATACTAGGTAAATTAGAACACAAAAAAGAATATTTCAACATTACATTTTTTTTCTGTAAGAAAAGTAGTCTCTTGTATGAGATGATGCTATAGATCAGAGGTGCTCATGCTGGGCATTTTGTCCCACAGGCACACAGCACTTTAAGTGGATGGGCAGGTAGGTGATGAGCGTACGCTATTCAGTCATGTTATGGTTATGTCACAGGCTGTGAAGGTTCAGCAAAGTTCTCCTAGTCACTCTCAATCACTGCAGCAATATCAGAGTTTGAAATGTAGGCAGAAAATAATGAAAGAAAAAGGGCAGAAATTCACACCATTTTCAGTTTATGTTGTAAGAAATATGTATTTTCACCGGATACAATAAAGAGTTAGGCCAACAACATCAAATAATTTTGTACTGTATGTAATGAATTACAATTTCAGTATTATATTTCAAGAGGTGCTTTAGAAACATTTCTAATATAATACATAGTTAAGGTGGATTATCTGTGGCTTGTGGTTGCTTGGGTTTAAATTATCTAATAACCTCACATCAATGTGTTCGGCTCCATGGCTAAATAGTTAGCGTGCTGGCCTTTGATCACAGGGGTCCCCGGTTCGATTTCCAGCAGGGTCAGGAATTTTAACCACAACTGGTTAATTACGCTGGCACGGAGGCTGGGTGTATGTGTCGTCTTCATAATTCATCTACATTACGACACGCAGGTCGCCTACGGGTGTCAAATCGAAAGACCTACATCTATAATACAAATGTAGTTGGTCCGTTATGGGACATTATACATTTTGAAGCTAACTCATTCCTGGTTGCCAGCGTTTTGCCCCAGTGTGCTAAATTTGGCTCATCAGTTGGTAAATAGCACATCCACCAAGACGCATGGCTAGTGCATACCGTGGAGGCCACTGCGTAGGCTACTTGGAGCCACCGGCAGTGCCAATGCACTATGAGAGACTTTGTCTCAATTCCAAAAATTGATGCCTGCCTGGCCATCACATGACATCCCTATGGGATTCAACATCTACATCATGCGTCTTGGTGGGTGTGCTATTTACCAACTGATGAGCCCAATTTAGCACAATGGGGCGAAACGCTGGCAACCAGGAATGAGTTAGCTGGAAAATCTATAATAGCCAATAACGGACCAACTACATTGGTATTATAAATTTACTCATTCAGGACAAATATTTCAGGTTCCCTATTGGATTCAACATCTATGTCAGACCTGCATCTGGTGAACCGAACTTGACCTCGGACACTCCCGGCACTAAAAGCCATGTGCCATTTCCATTTTACCATCAGTGCTTACCAGGAATAACATCAGTTAGGTTATTTATTTGAAGGCATACTCTATATCTATCAGGTAGATGCATTTGCATTGTTGTTGTACTTTAATCTTGGATAGTAAATATCTATGTCCTCACTTGTGATGAAAATCCCTTCCCATTTACAGGCTAGCTAATATCAACAGATGCTAATAAGTTTTAAATATTATTTTCAGAAATTCAGTGAACAAGGAAAGTTACATAACACAACACTGTGCAAAATCAAGCATTACACTTGTTGAATTATGTAAATATTTTATGTTTTTCTTAACGAATAACAGGAATTATACTTTTTTAATGGAAATACTGTCTTTCCCATACAAGGAATTGTAAATTGTAGCTTGTACGCTTAAACCCTGTATCTTTGTGAATTGTAACACAGAAATTATAATGTGTCAATTTTCTTTGAATGTATAAATATAAGAAAAGAAAATTGTTTATATCAAGCACAGCATAAATTAATCCAGAATATGTTGAAAAGGTTGGTTTTCTTGCTTTTATAGCATTTTTCTATTTTTAAAATTTTTAATACTGTACCTGAAGCAACATTTCACTGAGTAGTGGAGGAGAGCTTTGTAGTCACAATTGACAGACACTGCTTCACTTCCCCACCAAGTGTGTTCGCTCTCTCGCTTCACTGTGATGTATGCGAGCTATGTAAGCTGCCCACATTTACATCAGGCTAGCCCGGTCGCACTGGGCTAGCCTCAGCGGGTACCCAGCTGAGCACCTCTGCTATAGATTGACTAGATATATGTCATTCTGATCCAGCCTGTCTCTCATATTCTTTTCCTAAGTCACTATTCTTCTCTATTTGTTTTTCTCATTGAGCTTGAGATACTACCTGTAATTTCCTTCTGTTTATAAAGATTCATTAATAAAAGGAAATAAAATAAGTATGTTTTGATACACATCTGCACACTTCACATACCTAAATAAACATTAAGGCAAATTGTTGCTTCTGTAAGTTTTTAAGGCCACATTTAAATAGGATATAGCAGATATTTCACTGTCACATGTGGGCATACTCCAAGTTTGCTTTCCTTTTTTACACTTCCAGGGGATCAGCAAATATGAACTACACTGAAGTACAAAAAATAAGGAACAATTTCTCAGGATTGAAACTTTGGGCACAGAATGATAACTTAGTAGCCAAGAAATAAAAAGGTGAACGTTCAAGCCTACACATACTTACATATGAGAGAGGATCACCTTGTTGTGTATTGGAAGAACAGTAACGGCCAGTCTCTTCAGTTTAATCTATGAAGAGCAAATTTTGTCTATTCAGTATTTATTGCTTTATTCATCCTAACTTACATTTATTTCTTCTTGAAGATGCTGTAAGCTTCATAAAAAGGCAATTTAACTAGTTTGGTTCTAACAGTTACTTCAGTCCGTTGTGAAAATATGCACATAATTTACTTCAGTATTTTTAATGCGGGGAAAAAAAGACATGAATCAATAAAAAATATCTCTATTCGAGAATACTAGTAAAGACTGTCAACATTTCACTACCAAAATAAGATGATTTCAAATTTTAGTTCATACTCCTACTCCTGATTTTCTGCCCCATCTTGGCTGGAAACTAGCCACAGTTTGACAGAATCAGCATAAGTATATCTAGTCTCGAGTTCTGAAAATTCAACACCAGTTACACAAGGACATTTGTGGCACAGATGCCAGTGGAGTCAATTATGGATGCGAAAAACAGTGAAGGCAATTTGGCACACAATTGTCTACTCAGAACACTTGAACTAATGTAAAGTTAATTTTTTGTATGCAATACAAATTTGTGTATCATATTATTAAAGAGTAATTAGTAGTATAAGTTTATACAAAAGCATATGGAATCATCTATTAAGTGGATAAGTGATTCAAAATGAGAAGTTATCCAATAGTAGAAGTACTAGGTGCAAAAGCTAAAAGTACAATCTGTATAAATAGAACTAGTATGGATAACTGTGGATGACTGAACATTTATACTGCAACAAAGAAAAATCAAGTACACGAGTTGCAAGCTAAGGCAGTATTATGTAACAGAATACATACAGCTTTCCTTTGTAGTAACAAAGTTCTAATACAAAATACTTAATCATAGGCAAGGATGCTAATAACCACACCATATTCTAAAACTAAAATCGCACCAAAACCAAGGATTTTTAATAAATGGAGCATAAGCATGAGCAGTTTATATTTTTACTGAACATTTTTTCTACGGTGGTGTACTAATGATATCTACTGTTCATATTTTCTTGTTCTATGACTTTAGCATTCTATCTAGCCAAGCTTAACCTTCTTCACATAGTTCAGAAGGGACTATATTTTTACTTCTCTTGTTAATTCAGGTGGTATTATATTCAGTTGTTTCCTGGAGTATAACTGAACATCATTACTGTCTCAAACAGCACAATCATTACATACCAATTGTTTCTTCTAACTGTTAAGAAATTCTTGCCTAGTATCTGTTTCAAGTGAATCGACAAAGGGAATGACTGGTCCTGTCCTCATATTTAATCCATTGTCCAAGAAACATGACAATATAGCATAACTAAGTGATACTAAAGAATAACCTCAAACAGAATAAGGAAGCAAACACAGAGTGCAAATCATAAATATGGAGGCAGAGAAACTGACATCAGACTGCAAACTGGTAAAAGAGAAACAGCTACCAACCAGGAAAGAAAGATGCCCGTAGAATTTCCAATGACATTCTTACTTAATTAACAACGTCTTTCTATTAATATTTCTTATTTTAATAAGATACTGTGTATTTAATGCCCCTTCAACTACTATAAATTTTAAGAAAGACTGGAGTGCTATAATCTTGAGAAAAGTAAGTTGAAAATGTTTTGATATAAAGGAATTAAATAATTCATCTATAGTCAACACCTATTTTTAACATTTCATTATAAATAAAACACCATCAAGCATTTCTGATAGATCTTATATATACAAGAGATCAAAACGTAAATTTTGGAAAAAATATTTGGTAGAGTACAATAATAATTTCGTGTGGCTATTTCTAGCTGGGTGCAGCCCTTGTAAGGCAGACCCTCCGATGAGGGTAGGCGGCATCTGCCATGTGTAGGTAACTGCGTGTTATTGTGATGAAGGATAGTGTTATGTGCGGTGTGTGAGTTGCAGGAATGTTGGGGACGGCACAAACACCCAGCCCCCGGGCCATTGGAATTAACCAATGAAGGTTAAAATCCACGACCCAGCCGGGAATCGAACCCGGGACCCTCTGAACAGAAGGCCAGTACGCTGACCATTCAGCCAATAAGTCATTTGGTAGAGTGACTGAATGGGTTGCTATATTTCTAGAAAACAGAACTCAGAGAATTAATGTAGGTGAAGCTTTATCAGACCCTGTAATAGTTAAGAGGGGAATTCCTCAAGGCAGTATTATTGGACCTTTATGTTTTCTTACATATGTAAATGATATGAGTAAAGAAGTGGAATCAGAACGCTTTCTGCAGATGATGTTATTCTGTATAGAGTAATAAATAGGTTACAAGATTGTGAGCAACTGCAAAATGACCTGCAGAATAAGAGATGGACAGCAGGCAATGGTATGATGATATACGAGGTTAAAAGTCAGGATGTGAGTTTCACAAATAGTAAAAGTCCTCTCAGTTTTAATTACTGCATTGATAGGGTGAAAGTTCATTATGGGGATCACTGTAAGTACCTAGGTGTTAATATACGGAAAGGATCTTCATTGGGGTAATCACATAAATGGGATTGTAAATAAAGGGTACAGATCTCTGCACCTGGTTATGAGGGTGTTTAGGGGTTGTAGTAAGTGTATGGGACCCTCACCAGGATTACTTGATTCAAGAACTGGAAAAAATCCAAAGAAAAGCAGCTCAATTTGTTCTGGGTGATTTCTGACAAAAGAGTAGTGTTACAAAAATGTAGCAAAGTCTGGGCTGGGAAGACTTGGGAGAAAGAATATGAGCTGCTCGATTAAGTGGTATGTGATATAGATACTGATTCCCATAGGAACGTGAAATATTTGTCCCGAATGAGTAAATTTTATATTACCAATATAAATGGTCTGTTACTGGACATCATCTGATGGCTAGGCAGGTATCAATTTTTGGTAATGAGACAAAGTCTCTCGTAGTGCATTGGCACTGCCAGTGGCTCCAAATAGCCTACGCAGTGGCCTCCACAGTATGCACTAGCCATGCATCTTGGTGGGTGTGCTATTTACCAACTGATGAGCCCGACTTAGCACACTGGGGCAAAACGCTGGCAACCTGGAACGAGTTAGCTGGAAAATTTATAATGTCTAATAACGGACCATTTATATTGGTATTAAGTGGTATGTTCTGAGCTGTCAGTGGAGAGATTGCATGGAATGACATCAGTAGATGAATAAGTCTGAGTGGTGTCTTTAAAAGTAGGAAAGATCACAATATGAAGATAAAGTTGGGATTCAAGAGGACAAATTGGGGCAAATATTCATTTATAGGAAGGGCAGTTAGGGAGTGAAATAACTTACCAAGGGAGATGTTCAATTAACTTTTCAATTTCTTAGAAATCATTTAAGAAAAGTGAAAACAACAGATAGGGAATATGCCACCTGGGCGACTGCCCTAAATGTAGATCAGTAGTGACTGAATGACAGTGATTGATTTGAATCTTGTACTACAGGCAGCAATAGCTCGATCAGGGGGTGCCCTGGTGGAATGAGTGCTAACACTGTCCACTCACGTTACAATAATGGCAAAGATGTGTTGTGCCCTTAGAGACAAACATCGAACAGAAACGATGAGAATGTCAACAACGTTCATCCCCCACATTGCAGCTTCTGTTCGAGGAAAAATTGATGTATGGCTGGGAGGTACTCAATCATCCACCATACAGTCCAGACCTTGTGCTAACAGACGTTCACCTCTTCAGATCACTGAAGAAATTTCTCGGTCTCAACACTACAATTCAGATAGAAAAGTAAAAGCAGCGACATGCAGTTGACTATACTCCCAGGGAATGAAGTTCTATGAACATGGCATGTTCAATTTGATGTTATGGGAGGAATTTCTTGAAAGGCTTGGTTCACACGTTAAGAAATATGTAGAATCTATAGTTTTTCGTGCATATTTTGTTTTCATTTTCCAACTCATTAAATATTTCATGAAAACAGTTGTACATTACTTTTTGATTCACTCTCACCATTTTCAAATATTTTCTATTACCCTCCTCCCCCCCAAACTATACCAAACCACTATTCTCTGAGTTGTGAGGTGGTTTTTAGGAATAAACTGTTATGACATGAGACCACAACTTTCCAATCCTGCAATTAAAAAGTACAAGTCTGCCCTCACGAAAACATGGCTCAAATCATACCTTATTCTACATCAGGGCCCATTTTCAGAAGGCCTAGAGTCACTAGACTGAGAAGCATGAGCAATTATTCTTCACAAACTAGTTTAGAATGAAAACATTTTAGAATGAAAGTTAAAATATTAATTTAAGACACTATGGTGGTTATTTTGAAACACATTCATTCCCACTTTGAACTCAGAACTTCTGGTAGGCAGTGTACTTAATTAAATGTTTGGAATAATAATAATAATAATAATAATAATAATAATAATAATAATAATAATAATAATAATAATAATAATAATATCAATAACAACTGTTCCGAAAGCAGATCGGTATCATCAATGTCATGACTTTGAATGGCAAGATAGAAGAACTGATAAAAGTATATGGAGAAGAAAGACACAGCAATGATGGGAATAAGCGAGACAAAATGGAAGGAGAAAGGTCCAAAAGAATTGAAGAAAGGGTAAAGATTATATTGGAGTGGAGGAAAGATGGCAACAGAAGACCTAGCGCAATCTTCTTCTTCTTCTTCTTCGTTTCCTACCGCTTTTTCCCACACCTGTGGGGTCGCAGGTGCGAACTGTGTCGCATATCTGGATTTGTCCCTGTTTTACGGCCGGATACCCTTCCTGACGCCAGCCCTAAATGGAGGGATGTAATCACTATTGCATGTTTCTGTGGTGGTTGGTAGTGTGGTATGTTGTCTTGTGTATGAAGAGGAGAGTGTTGGGACGGACACAAACACCCAGTCCCTGAGCCAGAAGAATTAATGAGAAGTGATTAAAATCCCCGACCCGGCCGGGAATTGAACCCGGGACCCTCTGAACCGAAGGCCAGAACACTGACCATTCAGCCAACGAGTCAGACAGAAGACCTAGCGCAATATGTGGACAAAATTGGCCAGATCAGTGACAGGATAATGGAAGTGAGTTGAGAGTGGAATCAAGGATTTTATACAGGTTTATGCACCCCAATCGGGGAATGCAGATGAATGTTTAGAAGCGTTTCTAGAAGAACTGGAAAGCTGTATTGAAGACAAAGAGGTTGTAATAATGGGAGACATGAATGTACATGTTGGAACAGACAGGTGGGGAAAAGAAGAGATAATTGGCCCCTATAGTTATGGAAACCAAGATATAGAAGGAGATTTGGTAATAGATTTTTGTAGAAGGAATGGATTAATTATTAGCAATACATGGTTTAGAAAAAAGAACTCTCAAAAAATAACTAGATATGGTTGGGGAGATAGAAAGACAAAGATAATGATTGATCTTATTCTGGTGGAAAAAGAGAAACATAGACAGCTGTAAGATGTGACAGCAATGCCAAGAGCAGATTTGGAAGGAGACCATAAAGTGGTGGTAGCCAAATTAAGACTTGGTAAAATAACGAAGTTAATAGAAAAAAGGGAAAGAAAAATAAAGGGATGGAAGTTAAAAAAGAAAGAAATAAGGGAAAATTTTCAAGAGGAACTGAAGAAAGAAATTCCCAAAGATGGCGTGAACAGTGTGAAAGAGGAATGGACATGTTTCAGAAATGGTTTTGTAAAGTGTGCAGTAAACACCTGTGGAAGACTATCAGGGAGGAAAAAGGAAAAGGAGACTCCTTGGTGGAACAGCAGGATAAAGGAAGCAGCTAGAGAGAAACAAATGGCTTGGAGGAAGTGGATAGGCAGCAATGGTACAGAGAATTGGCAGAAATATAAAGAAGCTAAAAAGGTGTGTACAAAAATAGTACAATAAGGGAAATGGAAGAGCTGGGAAAGTTTCACATAAACTTTACAGGAGGACACAAAAGGAAGTAAAAAGGTTTTGTATGGTTTGGTGAAGAATAGTTAACGAAATAGGGAAGATACAAAATTTGTAAAAACTGAAACAGGGCAGATATAGACGCAAGGAGATAACATACTAAAAAGATGGGAAGAATACTTCTCAGAATTGCTAAATATTAAATACAGTGAACTGGTTGATGAGAAGGAACAAGAAGAAACAATGGGGAAAAAAGAAGAACAAGAAAAGGAGATATCGATGTTAGAAATAGAGGAAGCCATACAAAAGATGAAGAGCGGTAAAGCAGCAGGAGTGGATGAGACATATGGATGACATTTATTGACAATGAAAAGCTTATGACAGTGTGCCCAGACAGTTGGTATGGGACACATTAAGAAAAAAAAAATACATGTTAACAGAGTGGAAGTGCAATTGATAAAAGCTATGTACAAAAATTGTGTTAGCAGTGTGAAGACTAGTATAGGAAAAACAAAATGTTTTAAAGTTGAAACTGGTCTCCGACAGGGAAGCGTACTATCCCCCATACTATTCATCACAGCCATGGATGAAATTCGTAAGAACATTAAACAGAGATTGCGAAGACAGGCAACAAAAGCCACATTGTTTGCAGATGATATAGTGATATGGGGTGAGGATGAAACGGAAGTGCAAAAACAAGTAGATGTGTGGAATCAAGAGATAGAAAAATGTGGGATGAAAGTAAGCACAGAGAAAAGTAAAACAATAGTAATGACAAGGGGAAGGAAGGAAGGAAGGAAGGAAGGAAGGAAGGAAGAGGAAAGATAAACTGAATGGTAAAATTCTGGAAGTGGTTAAAAGTTGCAAGTACTTGGGAAGTGTGAACACAGAAGATGGAAAGATAACTGACAAAAATGGGAAAAGAATACAACAAGCAAACAGCTTCTACCAGAGTGTAGGAGGTATTTTGTGGAACCAAGATGTCCTGAAGATATGCAAGAAAGTATTACAGGGTGGCACACGATATGTCACCAGATTGAATTTTGATCCTACAAGTATACTATTGGGGCAATAGCTTTCAAATTGTGCGCTCAACTTCGAGCAGTTCTTGGAAATTACTCCAGATGTTGTTACGAGTTCATCGCTTCCGTTTTGAGTCCGCCATTTCAGTTTGCCGTGATGGCGGACAAAGGACGGTTGACCGTCACACAAAAGACGAAGATTGTGTTACTGTATTGTAATCTATAATCTTCATTTCCATATTGACGAATTACACAATTAAAAATAGGAAAGAATTTCCACCAATCAATACTTGTTTATTGCTTATATTAAGCTACAGGACCGGTTTCGACCCCATATACAAGGTCATCTTCAGCTGAACCATGAATACATATTTATATGATGAAGCTTTGATTAAATTGCATTGTCAAAGGAATGTCATATGATGATGTGCATTTAGTCATATACAAATGGGGCATGTCTTAACGTGAATTGGCATATCTGTCAGTATGTACAATATTGCAACTGGATGTCTGGGGTCGAAACTGGTCCTGTAGCTTAATATAAGCAATAAACAAGTATTGATTGGTGGAAATTCTTTCCTATTTTTAATTGTTTTAATTGATTGTGTTACTGTTCGCGGCGAGGAACAGTATTACATTTGTAACCGTCCAGGCTTCTCCAGCCATACTAATTTATTGTACAGTCCTATTACGTGATATCACTCGATATCAAGATTATCTGTCATCAGAAATTATTCATTAACACATATTAATTTAACTTCAATCAATTGTAAATTGATCATTCTGTATATATTAGAACATAATTAATTATTTAAATTATAAGATAGGAATTCATTATGTACTGTAAATATGGTCAATGTGTTGAGTCTGAGTTTGTGTCATTTTATCTCATATTGTGTTCACGGAAAAGTTATTCTTGAAGCAGGGAAGTTATGACGAGTTGTTGAGTTTAACTCATGAGTACTGTACTATACAGCGGCCCGCGTGCAAGGCTAGCAAGTTAGGAGACTACATCATCGACACGCCTACTGGTTACGGGTGAAGAATGAAGAGAGGGAAGATATGAGATCAATGAATATGATGCTTCGTTGTATACAGAATGGGTATGGAGCTGTTACCAAGAGTGGGGAGAGCTCCTGTATATTATCTAGCGCGGAGCAATCCTCAAGACACAACTACTTTATTATTTTAGAACAGTGAGTGGTCGCTTTGAGACACAACTACAATTTAACTTTGAGACAGTGAATGGTCGCTTCGAGACACAGTACATAGCTGCTGTGATGTTGTCGGATCAGGGTGAGACGAAACAAGCATACGGCTTGTGATATATTCTATAATTATTCTGGACAAAGAACAACGTTAGTTCAAGTCCATGGAACTTGGTACAAGTCTGTATTATATCAGTAGAACAGCTAAGTCGGATTAAGATTTCTGATAACATGGAAAAATTCACAACACTGAATTTTCTCCTCATATGATCAACGGTGATCAATTTTCACAAGCATAGGGCCAATGTCTAATTTAAAGACTAGGCAATTAGGGAGTGCTAGTCCAGATAGCCTAAACCATATCGCAGAAGGAAGGAAGGATGTCCATGGAGCCAGTCTGCAACGAGAAAAGGGGAATGAGTAACCACGGAATACAGATGACCTCAACAGAAGCTACAAATTGGTGAGCCACAATTAGACAATGCAAGCAACAGTAAATTACAGTAACGTTAAATTCTTAATTCCCTCCAAGCTAAAAGGTACTTTATTGACTCATCTCATTTTTTTGTTTAATAAATTCATTTGACCAGATATTGCGTTAATTTTCTTTCTCAAAACGATACTTATAATTATTTAAAATCCCACCCCTGTGATTTAAGTATAAGTCTCTATGCTATTAAATATAAATTTTGCTGTACAGTTTTGTTTAAAACTGTAAAGCTGGTGCCCAAACAATACATAGAGAAATGGGAAACCATGGAGTGATAATTGATTCTATTTGCGTGGCAATTTGCGGGCAAGCCACATATATTTATATTCATGTATGCCCAGTTATTAACTTTCGTCTCCCCAAGTGTGAAGCCTAGGAGAGCGAACAGTTACATTTATCGCACCAACATGGAGCTTGAAAACCATTAAGTATTCGTGTAAAGAAAGCAGTAAAAGTAGAGTTTGTGTCTGTGGGGTTTAAGTGAGTGTTCATATAATTTATATGTGTGATTTTGGGGGAATCATGGCTGCACAAGGTGAAAAGGACATGAAATTACGTAGCGGAAACTTAGTAAAGGGAGGTGAGGCGCTGAATTCTAGGAATGTTGTAGATGAGAGTATTGAAGTAGATAAAACGTTAGAGAGTGATAGGGGCATGGACAATAGCACAGAATCTGATGTAGGGAGGGTGAGAAAGAAGGTAATACGAATAGTGAAATGAATATCCAACAACTATTTATGATGATGCAAGGGATATTAGAGCAAACGAAAGGGATAGATGAAATTAGGAAGGAAACAAATGAAATTAGGAAAGAAACGGATGAAATTAGGAAGGAAATGAAAGGGATAGATGAAATTAGGAAGGAAGTAGAGAGAACGCAGACAGAAATTAAAGAAAATAGAAAGGAGATAGAACAGACGAAAACCGAAATTAGCAGAGAAGTTAATACTAAGATGGATGCTTTAAATCATAGATTACATGAAGCACTAGAGCAGCAGAAACTTTTTGAGAATCAGTTAGGGGAACAGGTGATGAGACGTAGCCAACATGAGAAAGTGGTAGAAAGAAAGTTAAGTGAACATAGAAGCGAAGTCATGGAGTTGGTAGAAAAAGAAAATTGTAAAGTTAGGAGCAAAGTAGACCAGCAGACCACAGGAATTAATTGTAAAATTCAGGAACAAGTAAGAGAAGTTAGTAAAGTTAGAGAACAAATACAACAACAACATGATGATCTGTGTGGTAATGTAGAATGTAATGCGAAAAGATGTAATGAAAGATTTAGGAAAACGGAGGAAAATGCGGTTGAAATTAAAGTCACCAAGGAGAGACAGGAACACATTGTGAGTGACGTAGAAACTAAAGTGAAAAGAATAAATGAACGTATTGATAGGATGGAGGCACAAATACGTCAAGAAATCAGAGAAAAGCAAGGTAATATAGGAAGTCAGTGCCATGGTACAAATTTCATATGTGAAACAGAACTACCTAAATTCAATGGGAGGCAGTCAAAATCTTTAGATTTTTTAAACACTGTGAAGAAGCGTTAGAAATAATTGGCAATGCTTTTATTGGGGAAACTAAATCATGGTCTGCAGTGTATAAGAGCAACATGACCAGTATAGTGGAATTCCAGAAATATTTCACGGAGAAATTCTGGAGTGAAGTTATACAAAGTAGAGAAAGAGAGCGAATTGTCTTTGGGAAATTTAGGCCACACGAAGGGGTTTCTACGACAGAATATTTTCTGGCCCATGTTATGATTTGTAAATAACGTAGATGGGATGTCAGCGGAGAGATATTGTGAAATTATTACTCAGACATTTTCCCAACAAAATCCGCGAAGCTAGCTGTATGCAACAGATAGAGTCTATTCAAGGAATGGAAAGATTGCTAGCAAGTTTTGATGCGTTAGGAAATAGTAGTAGTACACGAGAGTACACAAACCATCAAACACCATCCACAAGACAGGAACACAATCACCGTGGTCAATTTCAACTGAGACAACAAAATATAGGTAATCAGTCACACCAGCATAACAGGAATGTTCAGAGGGAACGTAATGTGAGGAAGGTACAAGCCAAAATCAGGACACAAGGAGACAGAGTAATATAAACTGATAGACGGTAATGAGAGATCAGATTATCAGTCTTCAGTACATGTTGCGAGAAATTGTGTAATGACGCACATGAATTATCATCTCGATGTCAGAGATGAGTTATAATGGGAGGTGGAAGTGGATCAAGTCGAAGTTGCTAGTAAAAGTGATAACCCCGTTGTTATGATCGAAGTATGGAGGGCGCATTATCAGGCGTTATTGGATTCAGGCAGTCAAAGGTCATGTGTAAGTTCGAAGTGGTATGAGGACAGGAAAAAGGAGAATATTGAGATTGAAGAAATGCCTGTGAAATCCACATATATCGTCACTGCTGCAGGTAAACGATCCAAGCAAATATGTAAACAAGTTGCCATACCTATTTGTATTAACAGGAAGTCGAAAATTCAGATATGTCTTGTTATTCCGAACCTTATATTTGATGTTATCTTGGGATCTGACTGGCTAAGTTTATACTCAGCTCGGTTAGATGACAATGAGGCGATGGTATATTTAAGGTGGGATAATGAGGATATTAAAGTCAGGTGGGATGCCGAATTTCAGACGAAAGTGGAGGTTTGTAACATGTGGTGTGTCAATGAAGTTTCAAAAGATGAAGAAGAAAGAACAAATTTTAAGTTATGTGAAGTGTGGTTAGAGAAGAACCAAGATGATGCTTTGAGAGAAGCAGTAGATAGTAGCAATTTGGAAGGTCAGAGGGACCAATTGTTGTTTGTGTAGAGAAAACACAAGGAAGTATTTTCATTGAAACCTGGTAAAACACATGTGTATGAACATTCATTTTCAGTGCTGGATCAAAGTATATTTGCTGGACCGAGATATCCGATACCACATAAATGTGCCAAGGCCGTAGACAATCAAATAGAAGCCATGTTAGAGGATGGTATTATTGAAGTTTCGAGTAGTCAGTGTGTCAATCTTTTCTTGATCATGCCTAAAGAGACAGGTCTTAGTTGTACTAAGATTATTAGTGACAAGTATGTTCAGGAATTAGGTACGCCTAGGAGGTTATTATCTGATAGCGGATCTCAATTCCTCAAAGAAGTGGAAGGCTGTGATGACCGAGTAGGTATCACACATGTTAAAATTCCAAAAGATCAACCAATATATAAAACAGTTTGCAACACACTGGCGTATTACCCCTACCAGAATCCCCCCCCCCCCCCCCCGACCCTTACTCACCTGTTCCTGCGACCTCCCCTCCCCCTCCCCCTACTGGGCACGCCCCGATTCCCCGCTGATGCGTGTGGCTTATTGCCTGACACACCGCTCGGCAGTTTCGCTCGCCAGTTCCTCTTTAACTTCTCGCCGGTAACGTGGTGCTTGAGGTGAGTTTCTATCTTAAAATTGCCTAATACCTTTCTTGATCCGTTTACGTCATACTTACACAGTGTTCAATTTCATTTAGGTCCGTTTGAATCAAGATCTTTCCAGAGTTACGTTTGACCACCTGAAATCATCGTTTTTCATGAAATCTCACCTGTCAACCTACGGCCTCAGTCCACTCACATTTTTTAATATACTACTGAAATATAGGTTCAAAAACCATTTTATACCCTACTAAGTCAAGCTATTTCAGTAAGATTTAAGCAAGATACATGCCATGAAAGTTTTTCACTTGATTCTAAAAATCCGACCAATTTATGATGGCTCTCTGATTACAATCCATGAGGAACTGTTTTTTACAAACATCGAACAATAAAATGGTCTTCCCTTTTATACTATATAGTAATACTCTGAAAAAAAAAAAGAAAAAAAAGCTAATAATGTATATATGCTAAAATCTCTCATGATAGAACGTTCAGAAAGATTTTATATATTGCTCCAAGGTCAATAGTATAATTTTAATCAGCTGTTTAGATAGTCAAGAAAGAAGATTTTACACAAACTTGTTGGCTACTGTAATTCTATAGACAATTACAGCATTTAACATTACCAGGTGATAGAAATGCACAGAGCTGTATATAGAATAATTTTACCTCTTTTCTAGAACTTTATTATGATATATATATATATATATATATATATATATAGGAGATATTTGTGCAGTCAAATGTTTTATGTTGTGACGGACGCATTTATAAATTGCTAGGTATTTGAGAAGGTTTATCTGTGTACATACATATGTAATTTACTCAATGTCCTTGTTTGCTTAACCTTAGGCTGCTGATGGCATAAAAAATGCCGAAACCGGTACCTAAAAATTGACAGTAAAAATGTGACATTTTAAGTAGTAGTGAACAGGTGGAGAATCCTACCCTTTATCTTTGAATGTGTCAATGAGACATGGTTGTCCAGCAAAATTTATGACTCAGAAGTGTTCTCTGACTCGCTGATATTGATCCCACCGCTCTGCAGGGGGAGTTCTAATTGCAGCCAAGCCAGAATGTTATCCAACTCGAGTTCATCACCTGGAGACAGCAGCCGAAGCACTGTGGGTGGAAGCGACATGCAGCAAACACAAATTCCTTATTGGATCAATTTATCATGCCCCTAAGTCGTCGCCGGAAATGAACGATGAACTAATCCCCTCCCTCGAGCGTGTACAACATGTGCAACATGTACAACAAAATTATGATGCCATTTATATTGTCGGTGACACATATGATGTTCCAAATAAACCCCTCGCCAATAGATTCCTTTCCGCTTTCTATGATTTATTCCTTCATCAATTCATGTTCGAAGCCACGCGTATCATGCAAACACCATGCTCAACACTTGATCTTTTCCTAAGTAACATACCACAGTCTGTCCAACCTCTTTCCTGGCTGAGACCCGAGAGGCGACGGAAATTCCATGTACTTACGTTGATATATCGAACTCGGAAGGAAAATCTACCCAAATACATCTCTTCAAAATTCCATTTATTATCCTCATTCCATAATTGTAACACTAAATCTGGCACTTCCCTCGCTATTCCCGTCAACCACTCACCAATATATAACAGATCCTTCGTTGTGGCTGGGTCACGACTTTGGAATTCACTCCCAGCTGCTGTCAGGAACTCAAACTCAATATCGAAATTTAAGACTGCATGTAGAGATTACCTGTTGAATACCACTGATTGTCTCGTGTGATTGTTTCGTGTGTATGATGACGTATGATAGGTTGTGTGATTGTGATTTTTATTATTATTATTATAGTGTAATGTACATAATTATAGCTTCTTACTCGTGTACATAGATCACTTTTATGGCCATACTTATATTTCCATTTACTTTATTACTTATTGTGTTCTCCTTTTGCATTGCTTTTTTTTTTTCAGTTTGCATCTTACTTTTTCATTATGACTTTGTCTCTCATTATCTATACGCTCCAAATTTTATTCTATTTTGTTTGTTGAACTCTGCTTTCTTTCTTCATTATATGTTGTCCAAATCTGTAATTTTTAGCTTATCTTTGATTTTATGATAGAATAGTACATTTCTTTTATATATGCATTATCTGTAGATTAATTATGTGGTTAAGTGTAAGAGAGGGCCACGAGCCCTAACTTCACCACGGCTAAAGTCAATAAATAAATAAATAAATAACAAATAACACTATTCCTGGATTCTGTGACCATCAGGCAATTCTCGCAACACTGACCCATATAAACCCATCCCCCAAACTCCATACCAAAACAGCTTATAATATTTCCCGAACAAACTGGAACGATCTATCCACTTTATTATCCAACTGCCTCCTTGTTCTCACCTCAGATTTCACCAACAGTACTGACAAACAAGATATGGCAAGACTGGAAGCAAATTTTTCTTCCAATGCGTAGAAGAAACCACACCAATAGTAAATATAACCAGCAGACAGAAATCCCCATGGATTACCAAGGAGATAGTGCTAGAGATTTGAAGAAGGGGCCACCTGTAACAGAAATGGAAAAGAAACCCAACCGATTGCAAGTGGGAGAAATACAGGCTGGCTAAGAACAAGGCTAAACAATCTATCAGAGATTCCTATGATTCTTATATTAACAGTCTCAACACCAACTCAAAGGAACTGTGAGCTTTTCTCAGAAGTAAAGGTTGCAACAAAGCTTCATCTGTATTTAAACATAATGGTACGGCAGTCTCCACACCACAAGAAATTGCAGACACCTTCAACAGGAAATTTAAAAGTAACTTCTCTGCCCCTACTGAGGAAGAGAACATGCTATATTCAAGGACAACATCTACTCCTCTCTTCCCTTTAACCAACCTATATTTCTCAACGAATGAAGTCAAAGAGAGCCTTCTGAAAACAAGACCTCATGCCGTGACCGGGCTGGACCGAGTGCCAGCAAGAATTCTCAAGAATTGTGCAGTCACCTTGGTGCCCTCTTCAACTATTCCATGAATACTGGGTCTGTGCCTGTGGAGTGGAAAGAAGCCAACGTAGTGCCAGTTTTCAAAGTGGAGATACGGAAAACGTAGATGATTACCGCCCAGTTTCTATAACATTAGGGGTCTGTAAATGTATGGAATGTCTAGTTGCTAAATGTATGTTGGATTTTCTCAAGGAGAGAAACCTATCGTAAGTTATGATCTTCCATTTCCGTGTTGACGTTTAACCAATAATGTAGAGTTTGAGGGATGTTCCACCATTCAACACATTACAACAATTTATTCAATTATAAGAAGACCGGTTTCGACTCCATGGAGTCATCATCAGTTCTTGGTGAAAATTAAGAGGAAACTGATAACAATCATGGGGCGTGTTCCGTGTACATGAACGCGCGACAGTTTAGACTAGATCTATGTCTTCATGCATTTTGCTTCATTGTGTGTATTTCATCCCATCTTTTAATCTTTTTCAGACAGAAACAGGACTTTCAAATACAAGAATGCTCTTAGAGAGCCAAGTTTTCCACACAATTATAAGTGTCCTTATTGTGTTTTGTATATATTTTCAATCCAGTACATATAATTCCAGTGTTCCGTGTTCTATGAACACAAGACGGTTAGAGCCAGAACTGGGAACTTAATAAGCTCCAAGTTCTCCTTGCCAAGTGTATGTTACATTTCTAGGTAATATCTATCAACTCGATGATGTATTTCCAAGCAACCACCTATAGGTGCATGGATTTTTCATTATGATGATTGTTATCAGTTGTAATGTGATGAATGGTGGAACATCCCTCAAACTCTACATTATTGGAGAGAAACCTGTTAAACTCAAACCAGCACGGCTTCATTCCAGAAAAATCCTGCACAACACTTTTAACAAAAGTCATTGATGACTGGCAGTTCTCTTTGGAGCAGACTGATGTCTCACAAATAGACTGTGTGACACTGGACTGGAGCAAAGCTTTTGACCACATGTCACATCGAAGACGTCTGTTAAAACTTACCAACTACGGCATTCAGGGTAAACTGCTGGCATGGCTGAGGTCATTTTTGGTGGGTCGAATGCAAGGTGTTGTGTACGGAGCCAAATCAGACCAAACCACAATTACTTCTCCTGTACACAATTTATGCTCTCGACTTACCAGATTGTGTAAATTCGACCATGGCGCAGTATGCTGATGACACAGTCATTTACAGAGCCATGAAAAACAGTGATGATATTGTACAATTCCAACCAGATCTGGATGGTATAGCTCTGTGGTGTGAGGTAAATAAAATATATAGAAATATTAAGAAGTGTAAATATATAAGACTAAGCAGAGCTAGACATCCATTCCAGAACCAACCTACTCTATATGGAATCCAACTGCCGACTTCTAACTCCATCAAACTGCTCGGTATTCACATTACGGACAATCTGAAATGGAATAAACACGTAGAGGAAGTGAGATGTAAGGCATACAGAGCGCAAGGTTTTGTCCGTAGATGTCTCTCGGGAGGAAGAAGTAAAGCCCTACGAACGGCTTATATTTCCCTGGTGCGGCCCATACTACTATATGGCCTTCCTTCCTGGCATCCAATGACAACAGAAAATATGAGGAAACTAGAGGGTATCCAGCAACAAGCAGAACGTTTAATTAACAGACGCATACCTTTAAACACAGCCAGGTATTTGCCACCTGTGGACTCGTTATATACACAAATAGACGTAGCCTTCCTTAGGAAATCCCTGACAGACAACACACACCTCTCCCCTTTCCACCGCCTGCAGCTCAATTATTGCTCTGTTAAGAGAGGCCAAGGAGTTACTCTTGTCCCTCCCTTCGCTAGAACAACCCCATATTTAAATGGGTTTTATGCAAGGTCTACTGGTACCTGGAACCTTCTACCATCTGAGGTAAAACTCCTTCCTCTTCCTCACTTCCTCTGCACAGTAAAGAAAATGTATATGTAAATAGAATCCCATATGTGATGTATATAACTTGTATAAATTAGAATTGTAAGAAAGATGTTGCAAGTACAGATGAAGGTGAGTGAATGTGTATGTGTGCGCGTGTGGGAGTGGGAGTGGTTGTGAACGAGTGTGTATACAGGGATATGAGTGAGAGTATAAATGGCTGGGTCTTCTTACTCTAATATGCATAGAATAAATCAAGATAATTATTCTAAGAGTACAGTGTTTAGAGTGTAAATATGTAAATTTAAAATTATCTACATATATGTAAATATTCAGTAGAATTTATGTACACATACATGTGGAGATGGCGGCACTTCCGTGTATGTGGGGCTTTCCCTTTCTCCATCTACCCGTGCTAAATTGTACATGTACAATTTAAGGAAAATAAATAATAATAATAAAATGTACCATCGGACTGAGCCAGGATCGAACCTGCCAAGTTGGGGACAGAAGGCCAGAGCCTCAACCATCTGAGCCACTCAGCCTGGCAATAATAATAATAATAATAATAATAATAATAATAATAAAAATAAAATTGACATGTGTTGGGAACCGCGTTCCAAGTACATAACAGAATCCAGAACATGGGGCTATACTTCATATCACCCTCACAACGCCTCTTCCTACTCGCAGATAAGTGCACCAACAAGGCCTACAAATGCTACAGTCAAGAACAACAAACCTGACAAAAACGAAGTCAAGAAATTCTGGTCATAACTTGAATAAGCACTCAGCAAGATCCCTCAGCACCATGTTAAGATCCTCCTAGGAGATTTTAATACACAAATCAGTGAAGAACGAGACCACCTGACATATCGGGAATTTCTCAGCACACAAAAATATAAACATCAATGGACATCACATAATCAACGTACACTACCTGATCAAAAGTATCTGGACACCCCCATGTAATGCAGAATTAAATCCTAGAAGTCACAAAGGGCAGACCTGCAGCGTACTTTGTGTTGTCAGTAGAGAAGCGGTAACAGCAGAATGGTCTGTCAGGAGAGCTCAGTGACTCTGAACATAACTAGTCATTGGATGTCACCCGAGTAACAAATTCATCAGGGACATTTTAATTTCAACCCTTCTAATGCTGCCCAAGTTGACCATTGGTGATGTGATTTTGAAGTAGAAACGTGAAGGAACAACCGCAGCTTAAAAAAAAGACCAGGCAGACCTCATTTAATGACGGACAGGGAGCATCGAGCATTGCCGAGGGTGGTTGTAAAAAATCACAAGAAATCAGCAGAAGGAATCACTTGTGAGTTCCGAAGTGCTACCAGCAGTCCAGCTAGCATGATTGTTTGTCAGGAGTTAAAAAGGAATGGGGTACAATGATCGGGCTGCTGCTCATAGGCCAAATATTTTTGCAGTCAATGCTACGCGATGCTTGAAGTGGTGTAAAGAGCAACACCACTGGACAGTGGACGATTGAAAACTAGTGATATAGAGTGATGAATCACGTTATACCCTGTGGTAATCTGATAGGAGTGTTTGGGTTTGGCGAATGCCTGAAGAACGTTACTTGTGATCATGCGTAGTGCCAAAGTACGGAGGAGGTAGTGGTATGGTATAGGGGGTGTTTTTGTGGTTCATAAAAAACTAAATGTGGAAGGATATGAACCGTTTTAAAACACTGTGTACTGCATACAGTACAGGACCAGTTTGGAGACGACGATTGTTTATATCAAGATGACAATGCACCCTGTCATAAAGTTGCATTGGTGAGGTAATGGTTTGTGGACAATAACATTTCTGAAATGGACTGGTCTGTCCAGAGTCGTGACCTGAACCCAATGGATCACCCTTGGGATGAGTTAGAACTTCGATTCGCTCAAGACCCCAGCGTCCAACATCACTGCATTCTCACGTTTCAGCTCTTGAGGAAGAATAGGCTGCCATTTCTCCACAGACATTCAGACACCTCATTGAAAATGAGGGTGGACCCACCCCATATTAACGTCCAATAATAGGGAACGTGACACGGGTAATGTCTAAGTTGTTGTTGTTGTTTAAGTCATCAGTCCATAGACTGGTTTGATGCAGCTTCCATGCCAACCTATCCTGAGCAAACCTTTTCATTTCTACGTAACTACTGCATCCGACATCTGCTCTAATCTGCTTGTCGTATTCATACCTTGGTCTACCCCTACTGTTCTTACCACCTACACTTCCTTCAGAAACCAACTGAACAAGTCCTGGGTGTCTTAAGATGCGTCCTATAATTCTATCTCTTCCTTTTGTCAAATTTAGCCAAATCGATCTCCTCTCACCAATTCGATTCAGTATCTCTTCATTTGTGATTCGATCTATTCATCTCATCTTCAGCATTCTTCTGTAACACCACATTTCAAAAGCCTCTATTCTCTTTCTTTCTGAGCTAGTTATCGTCCATGTTTCACTTCCATACAATGCCACGCTCGATATGAAAGTCTAAGTACAATTTCAGATAGGTGTCCAGATACCCATGATCAGGTAGTGTACGTGGAATGGTCAACCTCCAATTAATGTCCACAGATTTTTAAGAAAGCACCATGGGAAATGACCACCTGGAAATCACCAATCGACCACTTAAGTGAGTAAAAGATCAATCATGTGGTGTTCACTAGAAAGTTCTCTCCAGAAATCATGAATGTGGGAGTACACAAGAGTTATGTAGAGTCTGACTGCTATCTCCCACAAATTAAAATTTGCTTCAGACCCAAGCAAAAAACTATTAAGAACCTTTAAATTCCACACACAGATTCAGGATACTTATAAGAACATGCACAGGAGTTCGCACAAGCATTACAGACAGACATACACATGAGATACACTTCATGAGACTATCAAGGAGTAGTCAAGAAAACTCGACCAACCACAACAAAACGTAAACACAACACAGATGGTGGATCTCAGACTGTGACAGTGCCCTGGAATTCTGTATCTGAGCCTGGAAGAATTGGCACAACCACCAAGCTCCAGAGAATTGGAAGAACGTTTTCAAAATACAGGAGTGAATATCCAAAAAATCAGACGAATCAAATGCGCATACCACCTTAAAAGATTGGAGGAAATTGATAACTTCAAAAGGAACAATACACATAATGTCCACAGAGTCTTCAGGGAAAAACTAATTACACGCCCAGCCCTTGTTTCCATTGCCTCGGCAGAACACTCGAGGCCAACACAAAAGCCACCTACGACATCATGAAGCAGTCTTCGAGAAGCTACACAACTGGGAACCACCTATAGACAAACTCAATTTTGACATACCCACCCCAAACCAGGACTTGGTTCCACCAGCGCAATATATTGCAACTCATGGCAAGTGCCACAGCAGTTGAGACACAATATATTGTATGTTGAATTTTCAAGTCATACTTTTGCTTCTCTATGTTTTTGAGCAATGATTAAAAAACATACACCATCCGACATCTATTGGTTACATTACTCAAACTTGCGCTTGCTTGTATCCTCATGGGAAGTTCTGTAAACTAGTTTTTGTATGTGAAGGTCTACAGCTTTTGGGGACCAACTGCTAGCTGATGAACATAGCCGCTCACAGTCGTGCTGAAGTAGTACTAGATAGTGAGAAATAGTTCGAAATTTTGACAAATGATGTAAGTAAGGAATAATAAGAGACAACATATGTAGGAAATGCAATGAAGCAGAGGAATCAGCTGAAGACATACTTTTCGAATGTGTGGCGCTGGGTAGAATCAGACTCTCCACTCGAGGACTATCAGGTGAAGAGAGAGAAAAAATCCAAGACGACCCAATAACAACAACCTGCAGCTTTGTGAAGGGAGCAGGTATATCTAGGTGGGAATAAAGGAAAAACATGGTAGCAAAAGATCTTGGAGGTCGACGCTAATTAGGAACTAATATTTAGAGGCCCCATGAGGATAAGAAGAAGAAGAAGTAAGAATTATGTTTTTTTTTTTTTTTTTTTTTTCCATACGGATGAAGAAGTTTATGACAACTTCCTTCCTGAAAATATCATAGTCGACGGTGAAGGATTAAGTGACAGTGACCAAGAAGACTTACAACCACCATCGGCAAAGAGGCGCAAAACTTGTATCATTCACAGTTTGTGGAAAATAATTATCCATGAACTTCTCTCTTGGCCTGAGTCCAAAAATGGACTGATGTAATTGTGAAAGGACTGTGTTGATTATTAGGAATTATGAGGAGGGTCAAGTACACAAACATACCACAGAAGTATAAGTCTTCTGATACATTAATCCACACTGTCATATTTTTTCAATTCATGTCCCGTAATCATAAATCAATTTTACAGTTCTTTCATTACAATGATAAAAGTTCCCTTCCTCAAAATGAACAAAATTAGCCCAAAAGTTGAACCATATATTAGTACAAAGACTGTAACAACATCTGTGTCCAACGCCACATTTTGTGAAATACCACGCAAAAAACATTATTAATCATGAAGATAGTCTGATTTTTCAATTTTTTCATGTATGATATCCATTTTAAAAAAATATAATGTATTATGAGCCTATACATTGATTTTTTTAGAAATTGTTTTACGTCGCACTGAAATAGATAGGTCTTATGGTGACGATGGGATAGGAAAGGCCTAGGAGTGGGAAGGAAGCGGCCGTGGTCTCTACGCGTTGCCTGGTGTGAAAATGGGAAACCAATGAAAACCATCTTCAGAGCTGCCGACAGTGGGGTTTGAACCCACTATCTCCCGGATGCAAGCTCACAGCTGCGCGCCCCTAATCGCACGGTCAACTCACCCGGTATACATTAATTAATGATGGGGTTTATTTATGACTGTGCAGAAACCCAATTTGTGGGGTATATCAGTGTTCCAAAAAACCAACCCTCGAGGGGTTAATGCTTAAACCTGTTTACAGGTATATTATAGTGTTAAATGTTAATAATAATTAGTGGTTTCTGACAGACTAAAAAGCTTTAAAGTTACATTAACTGAGTTGACACTGAAATGTATGGCTTCCTTCTTAATAAAAAAAACATCATATTACACCACAAAAACAATAAAATACCAGGAGAAGATGGTGTAATCACTGAAATGTTCAAGATCGGAGGCGAATTCCCTGGTTGACCGTCTTCAAGCCATAATTGTGAATATATGGGAGAGCGGAATCACACCTGCAGCTTAGAAAACTGTTTTGATTCACCAACTACACCAAAAGGGCAACAAGGCAAATCCGAACAATTACAATTTCACTCCTGCCGATTGCCTACAGAGTGCCCTCACTACCATTCATACAAGACTGGAGGAACAGAAAGAACATAAGACTGACAAATACCAAGCAGGCTTTTGACTGCACTAATCATGCACGGAACAAATCTGGAACCTCAAGATGATACTCCAGCAACACCAGTCGAATTGCACAGTGGTCACCTTCGTAGACTTCAAAAAGGCATATGACTTGACTGACTACACCATCATCATCATCATCATCATGAGTTAACTGTCTCATTTCCCAGGTGTGGTGTATGAGTGCTCGCCACTTCAGTCGATTCAGGTACCATTCTTCTTCCTGTACTTAGTTCCAATCCAATCCTTTATGTTCTAGAACTTGTCTGACTTGTTCGATCCATCTCCTTCGAGGTCTTTTGCTGTCTAAAGTTTTCTCCAACCATTCCTTAGCTAATGAGCAAGAATCCATTCTCATTACATGGCCATACCGTTTCAATCTTGATCTGATTATGGTATCACATAACAATTTTCTTATTTGAATGTCTTGGCGAATCCTCTCATTGCGGACCTTATCTCTAATGGATTTTTGTAGCATTGTCCAGAGGAATTTAATTTCTGCAGCTGGGAGTCTACTTTTATCTCTGCCTGTGACGATACAAGTTTCAAGGCCATAGGTTATTATGGGCAAGAAGTAAGCTTGATGAAGAGTTTGTATGGCTAGTACAGTGGAACCTCGATTAACCGTTCCCGGAAAATACGTTTTCCCGGAATATGCGTTCAAATTACGTGGTCCCGCGAGCATCGTAATTAAATCACGTTGTAAAAGACCCGCATTATCCGTTCCTCGAAGAAACGATTTCCCGGGTCAACCGTCCAGAAATTCCAGTCCCATCAACGCTAAATCCTCGATCAATCGTTCTTTAAGGGGGGATGTAACCGACGAGGGGTCAAAAAATCGAAATTTTGAAAAATATGTTTTCCGTATGTATGGTCTTATATATATATATATATATATTGTGTGAAAGTTTCAAGCTCATAACTCAGCTAGAAGTTTTTTTAAAATAATTTATATATGATGTTGCATACATATAGCCACACCCCATTGTATGTCATTCAATAATCTTATATTTATTAAATTCTACACAATGGTCATAAAATTATTTTTCTCTATGGAACATCTCCATAGATGTGTTCTCTTTGGAATATGATATGTAGTTTTGACACTAGGTAGCAGTGTGTTTTGTTTTGGAATCTTCCATGCTACAGATGTGTTGATATTTAGGCCTACATGAGGTTTTGTTGAAGTGTGATCTTTTTTCTGCACTTGTGATTGTGAATTAATTATTAAACATGCCAAGATTCAAATCCTGTTTCAAGAAACAGAAATTCAAGGGCAATGTTCATACAAGGAAGGTAATTCAGCCATCAGAACTGTCAGCTCAAGAACATAACCTATCAACTTCATTTACAAAACTTCGCTCTGACTTTCGTGGCCAGGTACAAGTTGAAGGTGAACAGTTTTCTACCTTTGGATATAGACTGATTGATCTGAAATTGTTGTCACAGACTATTAGTGTTTCATGTGTGTGTGTGTGAATTGTAAGAATTCAATGTGTGTCAGTGTTGTAGAAGAGAAGAGAGTAGGTTTAGCTTGTGAACTGACAATTTTTTGTGAATTGTGCAATAACAGGTCATCATTTGAGACATCTTCAAAGACATCCTCTGGTATTTATGACTGTAATTACAGATTTACTTATGGTATGAGATGTATAGGGAAAGGTAGGGAAGCTTGTAATATATTTTGTGGTGTGATGAATATGCCACCAGCCATTGCAAGGTTTGATAAAATAAACAAACATATTTTGAAAGATGTCAGTGGTGTGGCCAAGGAAAGCATGGCAGTGGCTGTGAAACAAATTGTAAAAGACAGAGAAATTGAACTACAGGTGTTGGAAGAGAACACTGAGGTTCCAACAGATCTCTGTGTTTCAGTTGATGGTTCATGGATGAAGCGTGGGCACACTTCTCTCTATGGAGTGTCATCCATAATCGGCATTGACTCAGGGAAAGTTATAGATGTTGAGACAATGTCTAAATATTGCCATGAGTGTTCTGTTAGGAAGAAACTAGAAAATACTGAATTAGAGAATGAATGGCAAGAAAAACACTCTCCTGTTTGTTACAAAAATTACAGTGGATCAAGTGGTGGTATGGAGCCAGCTTCTGTAGTGAAAATGTTCTGTCGCTCACAAAATATGTATGGTGTTAGATATACTTACTACCTAGGTGATGGTGGTTCTAAATCTTTTAAATCTGTAGTTGACAGTAAACCATATGACTGTGAGGTGACCAAGTTAGAATGTGTGGGCCATGTCCAGAAACGAGTTGGATCCAGGCTGCGTCGTTTCCTGAAGGAAAGTAAAGGCCAAAAATAGAAGATGGGAAACGACTTGGTGGGAGAGGGAGACTTACCCAGAAGGAAATAGACTCTTTTCAGGTTTATTATGGAAAGGCAATTAGAGAAAACAACAGCAGTGTTGATGCTATGAAAATTACTGTTTGGGCTACCTTTTTCCACAAAATATCCACTGACAAAAACCCAGTGCACAATCTGTGTCCCAAGGAAGGGTGGTGCAAGTACAACAGAGATATCCATACCTATAGGCACAATAATTCACTTCCAGAGGCTGTGATGCTAGCCATCAAGCCCATATTTAGGTCTCTTGCTGATCCAGAACTCCTGAAACGTTGCTTGCATGGCAAAACTCAGAACAATAATGAGAGTTTTAATAATCTGGTTTGGTTGAGATGCCCTAAAACAACATTTTGTGGTTTGAAGGTGTTGAATATAGCAGTGTATGATGCTGTTCTGTATTTTAATGAAGGGAACAGGGGTAGAATTGAAGTCCTAAAGAGGGCTGGAATGGATCCTGGTGTTTTCACTACACACTCCCTCCAAGAAATTGACCAGCGAAGGATTGACAAGGCTGAGGTATCACAAACTCATCTGGAAAAACAGAGCAAAATGGAGAAAAGGTCCAGAAGGAGAGCACGAGAAGATGAAGATGAAGATGGTAGCTTTTGAGAGGCAAAGTACCTCAGATGTGAGTAACAGTACATTACCAACTTTCAAGTGTTGTTTTCTCGACTTCAATATTTTCATCGCAAAGGTACAATTTTCTCTGAAACCCCAAGAACTAAAGTACTGAAATTTTTAGACACTGTTTATTGAGTGACAGTACATATATTTATGAAGAATTATGCTTCTATCTAATCATTTGTTCAATCTGCAAGCATTTACATTGATTTTTTTTTACTATCGTTTACAATATCCTAACTTCAAATTACCATAAAAAATACATTTCTGATTGTATTTCCATAATTCATCATAAAGTTAGAGATAATGTCATGTACATAAAAGTGTAAAAAAATCAACCCAGAGTATTTTGCAGTTTTGTTTTAAAGTGTACCTAAACAAGGGGAAGTAACAAACTTTTTAAACTGACTGTACTGGTGCCATTTTTATAACATAGATAGTTATTGTTTGTTGTATAATAGCCCAATCATTTATAATTAACTATGAAAAGTTTCGTCTTTTTATGTCTTATTCGTGGACTCAGTGAACTTTTAAATCCAGCAATGCATTCTCAGTTACATCCCCCCTTAATAAACTGTATCTCACGAAAGGACGGCTGTAGCATATTTATGGATCTTGGCGTTAACGCCCCGTCACTGCGATAATTAAAGCAAGTACTGTATCGGTGCTGGAAAAGCGATCGGCGGTGAACTTGCATAAGGGACGATCTTAGCGTCGCATTCGGGTGGTATTGTTTAGAGAATCTCGGAAAATCATAAAGCAGAGAGTGGCCACAACAATTGCAAGGAGACACGGCGGATTTCGACACCTCTGCTTGAAGACGGAACGAGTTTCGTCAAATGTTCGCACTTATAAAACGTCCATATTATGTCCAGGGTTAGATGTTTATATTTTTACATTTTTTCGATCGTACTGCCGAAGAAGTTTTCGGCACTTTGCTCAGGGCACTGCAGAGTAACTGGACTTTAAGGCAGGAATCGAAACTGCTCCTTCTTAATACAAATTCAGTATTTTTGATATTATCGTACATGATCATGTTAGCGAGACCAAAATAGATGTTGCACCTTACATTAAGAAGAAGAAAGCCATGGGAGGTCTTGGGATTGCCTATTACTGTTTAGGTCCTAATGAAAGACTGGGAATTTTACGTTTTCGTGTTAAAATACCAAAAACCGCAGTCGTTTTATTTGCGCACGTTACATTTTAAATGGTTGGTATCATTTCAAACTCGTACTGACATGTGCAGCGTGCGCGCTTTCCAGATGACTTCAAGGTCACGAATAATCGTAATTTCTGAAGTTTTGATATTTCTTTTATCTTTCCTATTTGATTGGATTTGTGACGTGCAGAATTTAATATAATGCATTCGAGAACTTTTAAGAATCGATACTTCATTCGAAACCATGTTTTCGAGTTCAACATAACCTTTAAAAGTCGATGTAGGCCTAATTTGCGCGGTACGAGATTTCCAGAAACTGACTACGAACAGTATACCGGAGACCAAATTACGATGAAAGATTAAGAGATGAAAAGATTTCGTCATCATTTTGGGTGCTTTTGTATCTAATGTGCTTTAATTTATTAGATGAGAGAATTAAAAACTACTTGTGGTCGATTGTCGTTTGGCTTGGCGTTATTAGATTTTTCGAAAAGTTTGGCTAGCCTAATCAAAGTTGCTGAACTGAAAGGATTTTTCACGGGAAACTGACGAAGATTCCCCTGTAAAATTGAATGTAAAGTATCGAGATTTTTAACTCGCGTACCGGTAATTAATGCGGTTTCGCGGTCTAACATGCCCGCCTCTCATCCAGAGGGCCCGGGTTCGATTGCGACCAGGTCAGGCAATTTTACCTGGATATAAGTCTGGTTCCAGCTCCACTCAGCCTACGCGATTACCTTTAATTGTGGAGCTATCTAATGGTGAGATGGCGACCCCGATCTACAGAGCCGGGAATATCGGCCGAGAGGATTCGTCGCACCGACCAAGCGCACCTCGTAATCTGCAGGCCTTCGGGCTGAGCAGCGGTCGCTTGGCAGGCAAAGTCCCACTGGGGCTGTAGTTTGGTTTAGTTTAGGAGTTTTTGTAAGATTATAATTATACATATGTCATTTTTGTGATGTTTAGCCAAATTGTTGATGGTTTTCATTCATTCCCGAATTTTCCGTTTTCCCGTGTTGTACGTTTTATTTTCATGGTCCCTCGAAAAACGGAGAATCGAGGTTTCACTGTATTGGAATCTGGCTGTCCCAGAGAAGGCTTCTAACCTGATGGTCAAGGACAGCTCCTCTTTGAACTCCGTTTATGGTTTCTTTAGCATTTGATCGGTTATCTTCAGTCAGCACAATACCAGGGTATTGGAAGTGGTTAACCTCTTGCAATTTCTGTCCGCCTACTGTGATATTTGCTCCTGACTTTTTGGCTGTTGACTGTTATAACAACTGTTTTCTTACAGCTGGTTTTAAGTCCAAATGTCAGGTTAGGAGCAATCCTGCTACCGTATGTGACAGTAGACGGTACAACCTGTGACTGTCTGGCCGAGGGTCGGGCGGCTAATACCAAACCTGGCAAATTAAGGACAAACCAACGACTACGGGCGGAGTTCTCTTTACAATAACAATTATTAAATTAATGTCATATGGTCCAGCTTTTTCAACTATGCAATATTATTGAATTACGTTACTAAACTAGGGACTAGTTTCGGCCTTGGCTGGTCATCTTCAGCCTTAATATAATACATGTAATAACTAAACAAATGTAAAAACACACAATTGACATGAAAACTAATGTACAAACACACAACATTAAAATCTGGGAAGAACTAAGTGTAAAATCTGAAAAATAAATTAGGCTCTAAATTCTTAGCGTCTGGAGTATGCTCATCATCCAGACTCTTTCTTGTATTGATATTAATAGAATTGTTAGTTCCATCACTGCTAATCATTACAATTTCAACTGCAAAACGGGAACTGGTAAATGCAGAACTGCTAGAAGGTGTTTCCACATCGACCAACGTAAATAAATAAAATGAAATGTTCCCGTAGTGCTTGTTAAAAACATGTTGAAATGCTGTTGGACATTGTCAGGACAGCACATGAAGATATGGTTAAAACTGACACATTCTTAATTTGTGGCTGGTATAAATTCATAATTCATTGCGGTGTCCATGAAATTAACCCGAATAAATGATAGATAAAATTATATAAAGTTAATGGAGAAAGAGAGAGAGAGAGAGAGAGAGAGTTTGCTAGTTGTTTTTACGTCGCACCGACACAGATAGGTCTTACGGCCGCTTCCTTCCCACTCCTAGCCCTTTCCTGTCCCATCGTCGCCGTAAGAGAGAGAGAGAGCGAGCGTGTTAATCAAATGGCATAGGTTATACGAGACTTACCTCTCGTTGCGCCATGTGGTGCGTGGTGTATTGTTGTGTGCCTCATACTAACAATTGTGAGTTTCAAAGGAAAAGGAAGGGGTGGGGCAAGGGGAGAGGTCAGGGAAAGGAGAGGAGGGGAAGGGGGGAAATTAAGGCGGGGCCGAAGGATGTAGGAACTACGGCTGCTGAGGAAAGGTGCTGTGAATATTTTGAAAAACTGAATTATGACTTGTTGGTTTGACGTTTCTAAAAATGGGAATTAGAAGGTCAAATAGGATATATGGCTTTTCTGAAATAATGCCCTTAGCAGGCAAGGTGTAGTGTTTACAGTGCACTATGTCTTCTGGTATGGGCTAGAATAAAATTGTTACTTTCATTGACCTGTCTCAGACTTATACTTGGCTTTGACAACATGAAAGTGGCTGAGGTATGAGTGACTCTAGTAATGCCATTCCTTATGCAGCCAGTCCCTGCTATGAATGGTGTGAAAATGTCGGTCATAGGGTTGGTTGGTGCATGCTTTTCAGTGGGCTTGGCAGACTGATTAGCAACTTCTGGCTCAGTGAGGAAAGCAATGGGAAACTACCTCACTCTCATTTCCCTAGTACGCCTCTTCAGTGACACCTAGGCCATCTATGACAGCTAATGGTGAACCTGTTGAGGATCCAACCAGCCTTCGGGCTGAATACCCAACATACATACATACAAGATTATTATTCGGGTTAAGATATTGATCTATATGTATGAAGCAGCTTTCAGTAATGTTAAGGAGGGGTTCTTTGTTGATGATTTTGAAAATTTCCATATCTTGTATTATGTCTGTGAATTTGTGATTTTAGTCGTGCATATGCTGTCCTAAAGTTGAAAATTTATTGTACTTCAGGGCATTGACACATTCCGAGTACCTTATATTAAAATTCCTCCCAGGCTGTCCGACGTAAGAAGAATTACAACTGTTGCAAATAATCCTGTATACTTCTGATTTTGAAAAACTATTGAACTTGTTTATGGATGTGGCATTATGTAAGACTTGTGCATTCCTATTGTTGGTTTTGAAAAACTACTTTTACATTGTGCTTTTTAAAGATGGCGGTGACTTTGTAAATTTGTTCGTTGAACATAGAGATAGAAAGGGAGGAGCGAGTTGTTTTGTTTATCTTTTCTCAAAGTGGTAGAGGGGCGATATTTATATTTATTATTTTTTCAATAAAGAAACTGTTGTATCCATTAGATTTAGCTATATTACAAATGGTATTCAACTCATTTTTGAGGTCTCTTTTAGACATTGGAACACTGAAGGCTTGGTACACCATGCTGTTGTACGCTGCTCGTTTGTGAATTTGGGGGTGTGAAGAATCTTGATGGATTGTAGTGACTGTTTGGGTGGGTTACCTGAAAATCTTATATCTTAAGTAACTTGGGTGCCTGATAATAGTTAAGTTCAAAAAATTAATTTTCCGGTCAATTTCGGATTCAAGTGTGAATTTTATATGCAGGTCAATGTTATTTAGATTAATGAGGGTGGTAGCAGCGTCTGTGATGCTCTCATCCATAATTACTATGGTGTCATCTACATATCTTGCCCAGAAAAGGATGTTGTCAAAGTTGTTATTATTAGTGTATTATTATCAATTTTGGTGTAAACTATCCAAGTACATCTTGGCTAAGATACCCGAGGCCAGCAATCCCATAACCAATCCTTCTTGTTGATACCATACATAATATTATCGAAAGTGAAATAATTGTTGCTTTTAACTAATTTAAGCAACTAATATACTTAGGCTACTGTATTTGCTTAAATTGTTTTGAATGATGGGGGTATACCTTGGAGATTTGTATGCTAGGATACATGTTTACAATATCGAGTGGGTGGAGAGAACGATTGGATTGAATGTTAACTTTTTTTTTAAATTTATCGATCAATTCTTTAGTGTATTTTGACGGATTTGTTCGACAAAAAAAGATAGTTCCTTCTTAAAAATCTTTGAATGAATTGTGATGCTTTATATAACGGACTCGGTCTATAGTTAATGATCGGGCAAATGGCGACGCCGGCTCTCTCTCTCTCTCTCTCTCTCTCACACACACACACACACACACACACACACACACACACACACACACTCTCTCTCTCTCTCTCTCTCTCTCTCTCTCTCTCTCTCACTCTCACTCACTAAAACCTCGTTAAGACATTTCTGCAGGGAACAACAAAAATGAACGTGTTAAGCGAGAAAACGTACTACTGAATATACGAATAAAAACTATCCAACAGGGATATGGAAACACTGGATATATGATTTTTTCCGGCACGAAGGCATTTTACGTCGTGTACAATGATAACTATATCTATCATTTCTCGAGATGAGAGGAAAATATTAAAAGGTGTGAGAAACACGAGAGAACAAATATGAAAACCTTTTCTGCTGTGGCTTATGAAATGAGTGCACTGAATGGTGTGAAAAATACCAAAGAACAAATATGAAAACATATGCACGGGGGCCAATAAAAATATCCAAGTATTATTGCAGATCACACTCTTTCCCAAACAAATGTGAATAGAAACCTTTTATTTCGGAGCAGTGGGTTATAAAACATTTTTTGGTTACACTCTTAGGCAAAGAATTGGAGGTTATATTCGGCCGTATGCGACTGCGACAAAACACAATGACTTTGGCCGCCATTCTGAAAACTTCGATCAAGTCAATCGATCGAGTCGAAACTCGAAGGTGCGAGTTCAACATTCACGACCTCTGTGCGCTTGAAGTCGCGGATCCCAATCCACTTTCTGAAAGATTTTAATGTTTTCTTCAACAGAAAGGAATTTCACTTCTTCCATTCATTAGAAAGGAAGTTCACTTCTTCCGTATCCATACCTAGGCTATCACAAGACAAATATGCACCACGCCAGTCAGTTTCACATGATTATGTTCCTAAGCTAGATATAGGCTACAGTATCGCGCGAAAAAACTTCACTGTACCACCCAACACAAAATAAATTTCTAACTTCTGAATGGAATACAAGCACAAATAAGCTCACTTTTTGCATAATCACGCAACTGTGGCGACGGCTCCTATCCGAGTTGTAAATCATTTTTCTTTCACAAGGGATGACAAGTAACATTTTCAGGGCTAGGAAAAATGTGATCGTACTGTACTCGTAGCAAGCGGTAATAACCAAAATTTGTGATGCGATATGTACGTTTATATGTTCCTAATCCTGATTTAGGCTACCGTATCACGCGACAAACATTCACTACACTTCACTGTACCACTCAACACAAAATAAATGTCTCTAACTTCTGAATGGAATGCGAAATACAAGCACAAATAAACTCACTGTATTATTCAGCAATCTTGCTGCTAACCGGCAAGCAAAACTGAACATTCATGAGGCTAACAGCTTGCTCCCCAAACGTGCAACTTATCCTGTGAAGTTCAAGAATAAGGCCCTTTTCCGTAATCACGCAACTGTGGCGACGGATTTTACCTGAGTTTGAAATCACGTTTGTTTCACAAAGAACGATAAAATTTTCAGGGCTTGGAAAAAAGTGATCGTAGTAAGCAGTAACAGCGAAAATTAGTGACACGTGAGGTATTTTTATATAGATTTAATATGATGAGCATCGGGACTTTAAATTTACGACGTGCTAAGCGGGAAAACATGTTAATGAGGTATGCACTAACGTGGTTTCACTGTATATGTACCGTATATAACAGATATGAGTAAAGATCTGGAGTCATAGGCAAGGCTATTTGTGGATGATGTTATACTATACAGTAGTAAATGATTTGCAGGATTGTGAGCGACTTCAGGGGGACTTAATGTTGTGAGATGGACAGCCGACTATGGTACCGTACAATGGGGTGAAGTCGATCAAAATAAATAGTTTTTTGCATATTACGGGATGAAAATAGAGGAAAGCAATTCTCAAAAAGCATACATATACGTAATGAATCTTTATCTTTCTAAAGGTTGCGTAACAACATGACAATCTCAATAAATTACAAAGTTATTACTGTCTAAAGTGTGATCACAGATTTATTTCAGCCTAAAAACGACTTTATAAATGATGTGGGGTGACATCGATCATCAGTTTAGTTTTAAAAATGTTTCGTTAAAGATTTAACATTTTAAAAATGACAAAATGACTACATTTAACTAATATTTGACACCTGGATGCCTAGTCTCCAAGTATGGAATATAAATCACAAAATAAAATCCCTATTTAATTTAAATTAATGTTCTGTACCGTACATTTCTGCGATATCATTCAATACTGGAGACATCTATGTTTGGAAAGATATAGCGTCCCCTTTGCAAACTTTTTGAGGACAATTTCATTATTATTTGTCTACCAAATGCTTCTTGAATATCGGGCACATCTGGAAATGAGAAATATATTTGGTTGACACCTCCTTTTTCAGATATGATATCTCGTGGCCATTATCAACTTCTTTTACAATTTGTCCTACGAAGTTTCTGTCTCTTTTCAGTGGGAAACGAAACCACAACGAAATCATCAACACAAAAAATGTCTAGTTCACCTTTGACATCACTTTGATTGTTTAAACTGCAATTGTATTCTCATTCACATCAGAGTGACTTTCATTATCTTTGGCATTATGAAGAGCATCATCATAGTATTCCTCCAATGCTGCTGTCTCAACTAGTTCTTCTTCATCAGAATCAAGGAGGTCATTTGCCACTATTCCCTTACCAGCAGCAATATTCATTCTCTTTTCTCTTGCCGGACGTCTTTCACTAGGTCTTGTTCCTCCATTTCGTGCCTCGTGCAGATGTTCCACAAGTGTATCACTCCATCTCTTTTCTGCTCCTATTAGCGAATCTCCAGGGTCCTGGTTAAGGCTTGGCAATTTCTTCAAGACCATTTCTCGATTTATTGGAACAATCCCACAAGCCTTGAAACCAGAAAGAATAGTTGAGCTGTCATGGGCTCCCACAACACTGAATGCCTTCTTGAGCATGGAAGGAAACTCAGACTTGGGTAACACACCTATTTTTTTTCATCTTCCATATTATAATTTTGTTTACCGACAGGACCTGGCTTCTTCTGGTATATTCGTCTCATAATCGACTTCACCCTATAAAATGTAAACATTAGGCATATTGCATCATGCGGAGAAAATTGGATGTAATCCAAAGTGCAGGAAAAGAGAACAACATATTAAGTTACCAAATGAAGTCAGTGATGAGGTCAGGTATTGTACTGGTGGATGACAGATTTTTTACGACCCTTTTCAAACTATGCTAAACACGGACACTTATTGAATACATAACCACACTTTACTTGTCATCATTATAACATCTAAAGAATATCGCATAAATAGCATGGAGCTTCCACATTCCAAAGAAGCTCTTCTTCTTTCTTCTCCATCTACCTACAAGATGCCATCAATTAAAAAACATCGAGATGTCACAATGATCGACTTCACTCCACCTGATCGACTTCACCCCATTGTACGGTATCAATGTAAATGGGATGAAAAGTGAAGTTGTAAGTTTCACTGAGAGAAAAAATCCTCTCAGTTTTATTTTTTGTGTTGATGGGGTAACAGTAGGCCCTACCTCATCGGGAACACTAAGTACCTAGGTGTTAATATAAGGAATGGGGTTCAATGAGGTTGTTAAGAAAGGTTACAGATTGCTTCACATGGTTATAAGAGTATTTATGGGTTGTAGTAAGGAGAATAAGGAGGTCTCTGATGACTGGCCAAAAAAAAAAAAAAAAAATCATCCTAATTTTCAAGAAAGGTGATAAGAAAGTATTGAAGAACTACAGGGGAATTACTCTGATATCCCATGTTGCTAAGATAATGGAGAGGAAACTGGAAAGTAGGATACCAATGAGGGTTGAAAATCAGATACAGGAAAATGAGTTTGGTTTCAGAAGTGAAAGGTAAACAATAGAGCCCATTTTCATTATGAGACTACTAATGGAAAAGCAATGGGAGTATGGGAATGATATGGGGATGACATTCATTGACATTGAAAAGGCATATGACAGTGTCCCCAGAACTAAAGTTTGGGACAGTCTGGTGCAAAAAGGAATTGGACAGGGATTCATAAAAATGATCATGGCAATGTACAAGGAATGTTGTAGTAGCATGCAAACACAAGTTGGCAGGACAAGTTAGTTCAAAATCACTAGTGGGCTGAGACAGGAAAGTGTTCTATCACCAATCCTATTTACAATAGTAATGGATGACATCATGAAAACAGCAAAAGCAGCATATGGAGGAAGAGAAATGAACATGTTGTTATTTGCAGATGATATTGTGATTTGGGGAGAATACGGCATGAAGGTTCAAGAAGAGTTGGATGTGGTGGATGGGAAGGTCGAAGAATGTGAAAATAAGCAAAGAAAAAAGTAAAACTGTTGTTAAGAACTAGTGTAGAAGTAGTGGAGACGTTCATATATCTGGGGAGTGAATTAATGGAGAATGCTTGACTGGATGCTGAAATTAGTAAGAGTATTCAAGCTGGAAGCTGTTTCTATCATAGTGTAACAAACATGTTATGGGACAAAGATGTACCAATGGAAGAAAGGGAAACTTTGTGCAAGATGTATTACCTGCCCATAACAACTTACGGAGCAGAAACTTGGATAATGACAAAGAAGGATGAGAGTCAAATACAGGCAGCCAAAATCAAGTTCTTGCGTAGTATGATACAGAAGAGTAGAAGAGACAGAATAAGGAATGAGAAAATTCGGGAAGAAATTGGAGTGGAAAAAATGAATGATAGAATACATGTTCGATATATATCTAAGTTCTTTGAAAATATTTAAGTTAAAGCTAGGTAAACAATTGATAGGGAATCTACCACTTGCACGACAGCCCTATCAGTCTTCATCTTCTGAGCCAAAAATGATTCCAGTGTAGTGCCCAGTTTCTGGAATGGTGAGATTACTTTCCGATAGCTATTGCTTTGTTACAGCTGTGAACTCGTTAAATATTGGCTGCGTTGTACTGCGAAATAGCAGCTAACTTATCGAACTGTCAACTATTGGCTCGTTTATCAGGTTTCAAACATACACACTAGATGCCACCCCTCGTACTGCTTTGTTTTTGTACATTAGATGTGTTCCCTAGATTGTCAGGCACATGCGCACAAGTAATGCATCGCATTTGAGCTTTCTGTGCAGCTTCTATTATCTCCTCTTTGCCATGCAACGAGAAATTGGTACCAGTATTCGACTAGTTCTTGCACACATGGGTGTCAGTTCCGTAGTGTTTAAGGACTGTCAGAAGAATTTGACATTGTTTAAGGATTTCTAATGAAATAAGCACACAAGTAGCACATCACGCGATCCAGTTTGCACTGAGCCTTGTAAGTATACCGTATCTCTTCTCTGTTATTCCTATATAAGAACATCGTTTAACCATAGTATAACGATAAATATCAGGTAATTAACATAATTATATAACCTGTTAGTTCCTTGTAATGTAATATTGTTAATTAAAAACAATCCCACGATAAAGTATATGCTCACTGTCAATGCAAGTAGACCTGCAGTAGGCCTACTATGATAAATGTGTAATTATCTGTTATACTCAGTTACTGGTACCAGTGCTTTTATGGATATGAATGCAGTCACAGATACAAATATGATAAAACTCAGTAGTACTGAGTCTTACAGGGTATTGTAATCAATAATTGATCAACAGGGGACAATGGAAAATTGTCACAGGACGCAAATTGTTGCCTGCAACCTCTACGAAACCTATGACAATATATTTGTTTAGCCTCAATCTGTCTTTGAATTCATTTTCAGGATACCTCATTAGAACATTAGGCCGACAATGATATAATTGTGGTCGTTCTAGAATGTTGACCAGTTGTACAATTTCTTCGTCGGAAGAAGATGAGAAAACCATCGAAAATTTTAACAAACACAATGTTAGCTGCTGCTACTGAAGTACTGCACACGTGCCCACCAAGTTAACAAATAGATATCTCCTGCTCAGGGCCTCTAAGTTAGCAAGCGATTTATCGAACTGATAGATGTATCTTATGTTTGTGCAACGCCAAAATACAGGTTAACCATTCGATACCGCTAGAGGTTTGATATCTCACGTTCCAGAAACCGGGCATAGATGTGCTTAATGTAGGCCTGAATTCTGTCCGACTGATCCTAATGACACTGAAAACTTTTTGAGGAACACGTACTGTCAGGTACATTTAACACTGAAAATACAACATTTCTTAATGTTTAATGCTTGTTGTTTAAAGGGGCCTAACATGTAGGTCATTGGACCTTACTTAAGGTTTTATAGCAGAGCAGTTCTCCTTCGTTCACAATTAATTTTCCAATGCTTATGGGTAGCAAAAGGAAGTGACAACTGAATAACTATTGCTGCCAACTCACAAGCATTGAAATGAGGAGGGCTGAGCAGAAATGCTCAAAAGGATAGAACATTTATCCTTCTTTCCTTTTTTTTCCCCCCTCGATTTCTTTGGTGATGTTACTTTTCTGTAATACTTTCCCCTTTGATCGTAATGCTGCAATCATGAGACGACATCCGTAATAGTTGGCACATCTGCAGTAATGAAGTATTTTTATATTGTCAATATAAATTGTACAGGAATTATTTTTGAATGATTTGTCGGGAAAATTAGCATATATTAATTCAAATTATAGAGATCTGTTGAACACAATCTCTCGACTAGAAGCTGCTGGTTTAGAGTTTGGGAAAAGTAAAGGACATGGTATCCAAAGTAGATCAATGATTGTTAGAACATCTACATCATCAGCCCCCAAAGCAGAACAAGAAAGGAGTGTGTGTCGGTAATAGTGAAGAACAAACTCTGTAAGGTACTGAGTGTAAATGAGGGATACACTACAATGTACAGAATTAGTGCCATTTTAGAGGGTAGTGGATCCGGCTTAGATGAAGACGACCCACAGGTAAGCAGCAGCGAACAGACTATGTTTAAGTATGTTCCTGTGACACGTGATACCAGTCAACAGGTACTGAATACGTGGACCTTCCTTTCCCACTCTTTGTAAGTGATCATTCGTCAATATGGACCACAATGAAATTCATAACGTGTGACATCATGCAATGTAGAAAGGAGCTTCTCCTCCCACTACAAGAAAATAATAAGTGACCTTCGAAGGAGATTTCTTTTTGACAACCTGAGAATGCACATGGTCGTGATGTGCAATGCTGGCAGAGAAGATTAAAAAGGTAAGTACGATAATGAACTCTATCTTCCAGTTAGCCAGTCTCTCCTAACTTATGCCGATAGATACGAGAAAGCATGCTAATACTTCGTTTTTGGGTCTCTTTTTAGGAAAAGTGAGTGAGAACTGCACCTCAAGGCTATGATACCGAATGAATGTTGACAGTTTTAACTTACTTGGCTTTGTCAGTTTGTGTGATTAAATGTGTATGCTGTATAACCGCTAATAATGTTTTGGTACATAAGATGTTTAAAAAATTCTACAACCTGTTTCCAGTCATTCGATCAGGTTAGGAATGTAATGAATGAAGCCCCCATCTGGCAACGAGAAGAGGAATTGTGCCAGCTGCCGAAGCCTGTTTCACTCCTCTGGGGCAAAGATTAATGAATGACAGATTATATGAAATGATGTTGGAGAGTGTTGCTGGAATGAAAGATGACAGGGAAAACCACAGTACCCAGAGAAAAAACCTGTTCTGCCTCTGCTTTGCCCAGCACAAATCTTACATGGAGTGAAGAGGATTTGAACCCTAGAACCCAGTGGTGAGAGGCCGGCGCGCTGCAGCCTGAGCCACGGAGGCTATACTCAAGATGTTTAATGTTAGTAAACAACACTGGCCTGCGAATTAAAAATTTTTGACCATTGCATAATGTTCAAATAGCAATTTTTCATATTTCAGGCATGCCGAATCTGGATCTAAAGTCAGTTTTTCTCCATCACATCAGGTTTCTTTGCAAAATCAAAATGAATATAAAAGACTCTCACATACATACAGGATTAATGGACTATATTATCACACGTAAAGAATGCTTCTATCTTGTCATGTTCACTCATCTGAACATTCCTATATTACACTGCTGTACGTAAACAGTTACCATTTGCCTTACGTCACACTGGCACAGATAGCTCTTACGGCGACAATGGGTTTGGAAAGGCCTAGGAGTGGGAAGGAAGCGGCCGTAGCCTTAATTAAGGTATAGCCCCAGCATTTGCCTGGTGTGAAAATAGGAAACCATGGAAAACCATCTTCAGGGCTGCTGACAGTGGGGTTCCAACCCACTATCTCCCAGAGGCAAGTTCACAGTTGAACGCCACTAACCACATGGCCAGTTCGCCTGGTTATATGTAAACAGGCTTGAGGAAAAAAATAAAAGCATCTGTAAGCACCACATCGCACTTACTGTTTTACTGGTAACATGTTCTTGATTACACAGGTACTGAAAGAATTCACCTTCCTTGTTTATATAGCCTTAACAAAATGCTTCATAGCAGAGGTAACAGTATGTTAAGATTTGTGAACAAGATTTTACATTTTTATGTTTTTCGAGCCTACAATCCACTGTCTACGTGGCCATTACTTTTGGGCCCAGCGATGTGACCATTCTCGACTGTCCCAATCACAAAAAAAAAAAAAAAAAAAAAAAAAGCAGGAATGCTTTGTTTAACCTGCTTGTAGACCTAACAGAATATCTATCACTTTAAAGTCACCAACACACTTGCCATTTTATTGGCCTTATGTCCCACTAACTGCTTTTATGGTTTTCGGAGACTTGCCAATTTATCTTATGCATCGTCTTCACAAGATTTCCATGTTTCTTGCATAATAACTGAATGTGCAAAGGGGAACTGATGCCAGTTTGTTTTTGTTGTGAAGAAGGACGTACTTCAAAAATTTCTCCAGTGGTAGGATCATACTGTGATATTCCTAATTAATCTTAACCTCCGGAATGCTGCTGCAGTGAACTGAAGTTCCCTATTCAGAAAAGAAGGGTGCAAATTCTTCTTTGTGATGTCTGAACCAATAGAACGTCGTTCCTGGTGCTAACATGTTCTTTTCATGGTGTCTAAACCCTAGTATCTCAGCAGATTCCTTTGTAAGACCAACGTCCCGAACAAAGACATTTAACCCCTCAGCGCCGACCTCTATACGTGGTATAGACCCCCTTTTCTTCCGTAGCCGCCGACCTCTATACCTGGTATAGACCCATACATGGTTTCGCATTTACGGCTATATCGCGAAGAGTTTTGGTGTTATGGATGTGCAAATTGTTTTGTTTCCAAGAAGACATTTTCGGGTTTATCAGTGCTCTAAATAAGAATTGAAAGTCGTTAAAGTGTAGTTGCTTTAGCAAGGATAAGTATTTGTCAATTATATCTGAGCACCAATCCCTGCTTTTTTTAATAGTCCGTTTGCTTCATTCTTTCCCACAGAATAAAATAAAGAAATGATGATCTGAGAAGTTTGTCTTTTCGTGCGATGTTCTTTGCTCTAATTTTCTATTAAGAGTGCGGTTTATTTATTATATTTGTCTTTATTTCTCAGCTTGTAGTCTTTTCGTAACTCTCCACGAGTGCTCTGTGTAGGCATCAGTTAGTGCTGCTTTCTGTCATACGACACGAGAAGCAGTTGTGCATGGTATATATCACTTTTGAAAGACGATGTATCGACCTTTTAATCTTAAATATGTATCGAGTTGGTTTGATTCGTCATAAATGATATTCCCCTCATTCAATTTCGTCCTGCCGCTTTCGGTCCCGCTGCAGCTTCATCAGCTTGTGGGACGCACCGCGCTCAATGGCTAGCTCCTGCTGAGAGTAACGTGCTTGAAATGTTGTATAATTCAAATGAAAGTTTAGTCGGAAGTAGTAGTGGCAGTATTAGCAGTAGTGATAATGAAATAGATGATGTGGCTGTGGCCGATGCAGTGGTAAATGATGAGAGTGACGATGAGGAGGAACCAGTACTTGGAAATTTCGTGTAGGAGACTATAGATACGCATACAGGTCAAAGGGAAGTTTTCAACAGTGAATTATGATTCCTAGATTCTCCAATAATATTTAGACAAGTCACAGGGACAAACATTCAGCAGGTATCTTATCAGTTTCAGCTGATGGAAGGTTTGTTTACGTAGTACAAAATACGCTTCTCGGGCGGGAAACGAAATATTCAAGGCCGGCGCGCATCAGATAATACAGTTACAAGGTTGCAGGAAATACGTTTTATCAGGAAATTAGCACCCAAGAGTGAGAAATCCAAACCTCAGAGACGTTGTATCGCGTGTTCAAAAGAAAAGAAGACATCGGTGTACTGCTGCCAGAAGTGTGCCTTGGGTCTCTGTCTCGAAGAGTGCTTCGAACTCTATCACACGGAACTAAACTACTAAGGAAATGTGAAACAATTATGTAATTATCTTCATGTACATAGTTCCACCATAAGGAATTCCAAATTTCGTGAATATCGGGCTACTCTTATACTAGTAGTAACGCTTTAAGTGAATCAATGTATTTCAGTCGCGCGTAGTTGAAATCTCATCCGGCCGCGGGGTAGGAAGCTCTTTAAACGGCTGCGACGCTGAGGGGTTAACACACCTTGCACGAAAATTTGGGGATGATTTTAAACACATTCTGGCAAGAAATCACAATCTGAGGTAGCGCCAGCAATATCCGCATCAGATTCAGAAGAACAACAATCAGGTAATTGTTCCAGATTCTGTAGTACTGGTATATCAGCGCCACGGGGAACGGATAAAATATTGCTTGGATACACAATCTTATCTTTGTTCCTGCTGTTAAATCCCTTCACATTCACAGAACAGAAGTAGCAGTGCGTACTGTGCTCTGCAGGTTGCTGCCACACCATTGGAATTGCGAATTGTAGCTCTGTTTGCTCATCGTTCACCTATGCCGTAACTGCTCTATACAGGTCCTACAAGCCTTATGTGGTAACGACAGCTTGTCTTGATCTCCCAGTCTGATGCCAAAGTATACATGGTAAGTCTTTCTTACAAATTCGGTTACTCTGTGCTGTTGTTTTATCGGCAGGAATCTTCCATGCAATGTATTTGAACTCTTCTTGCAGTCACAACATGGGATGTCGAGATAAGTTTAATTAAAAAGATTAACACAGTATGCTATTTGTGTATAGAACAGTTACGAAGACAAGAATCTCTTTTTACTAGCAAGCGAAGTACGACTCAGACTATGGTGCATAAAGCACTGCAACAGAATCGTGCCACTCAGCAAAACCTACCATTGTTGAGGTTGTGAGCATTATTATTCAGAGTTGCCAGATGACTGCATTAAAAATTGAATCTGGTAATCTTATTCAAAGCAACATTTCTATCACCAACAATAATGAGTGCATTAGTACATGTGCAATGTGCATTAAAAACATATTAGATTTTTAAAAACGTGATGTGATGTGGGAAAACTAACGTTGGATCCTGATTCAGGATGCAAAAGTCATTCTAGAAAACAATACAGGATGGCAGCAATGAAACAATCGCAGGTCAGTGTAATCTAAAACTTGGTACCTATCACTAAAATGGATGTAATATTTTACCTTTCTTAGGCCATATTCCACTAGTTTCTTGGGTGTAATTGCTTGCATATTTTGTACCTCTTTATGTTATTAACTTCAGAACCCTAATCACCATCAACGGAACCTGACAAACCAAAGTATGCTGGTTACTAGACACTAAAAAGGATCTCACAGAAGCCAATATTGACCCACCGGCAGCTACACGAACTACATAAAGACAGGAAATCAACACTCACAAGTTCACATCCAATGAACCGAGGGCAAGAAATTTGGAACTAAAAAAAACGCAAGGACACAAGGATGACAGACTTATAGTGAGACGATGAGGAAGTTTTGGGAAGATAAGAACAAGACAACCAATCTAACTAATGGTTCTACATGTTCCTTAGACAGCCAAATGATGGAGGAGAACAACAACTATCATAACAACAGCAACAACTGTAACAACAACATACATATGAGTGATAATTGTTGCTGTATAGTATTTTACTGTTATTTCATTTATTTCCAATATTTTACATGTAGATTGATTAATAAATGAAAGTAACTCTGCTTTGGTAGATGCTACCAAAGTAGACTCTGTCAGACATTGTTTACAGCTTTGGAGATGAGAGGTCTTCCCACAAACTCCCTATTCTTCCGTGACTTCAGTCGTATTCTTAAAGAGATCAGGAAATACTTTCTCAATATACAAGATGACAATGACAACTTGGGAGGCTACACTGAAGGTGTTAAAACAGGTTGTACAGGAATAAAATGATATGAAATGTGCTTGTTCCTAGGATACTACTATGCAAGATATTAAACAAGTTGTACAAGAATGAAACTACAATTTCAAATACCATGGCTCCTTCTATCCTCCCAGAGATTCCTGCAAGTGTGTCCCATATGTCAGCAACATTATGAAGTACATGTCACACACTTTCAAATAAATATGTATTAGATTTTCAGTGTTGGTTCATTTTTGAGAGATCAAAAACAGACTAATGAATCACATCTTCAATGTCCTTACTTGCTGTTTTAAAGCTCTAATGCAATACATTCTACTTGAAGTCATTGTTTTTATGAAGGCAGATGACACAGGTGTCATAGAATCATGTGCAACACATTTTTCATGAAATTCAAGAAAACTGATGCTATAAAATCTAAATGCCTTTCAATAAAGAATTGCATCTGAAGATAAACTTTGACTGTTCCATTCATTAAATCCCTGGTTTTGTTTATATCTGGGAAACTATTCCAAGAGCATAATTGTTTGCTTCTCTAATGAGTTCAGGTAATGTTTCTTTAACATCAGTATTTAAAGGATTAAGCAATACTCAAACATGAAAATATAAAGAGAGGCTTGAAAAACAACTTCTTAAGAAAAAGTACACTGACTAAACATATCAATATCAGGCAAATAGGAGAGGAAAACTTACTCATAGGTGGTCACGTTTCAGATACTGAAATAGTGAGTTTGGAATTTAAAAGTAATCTTAGAATAGAGATAAGAGTTTCTTATGAAAGTGATCACGATGTTTGGAGGATGGATTCTCCAATAGGTATATGTGCTATATGTGCACTCTTCTATGCACCAACTGGCCAGGGGAAAATCAATACATTTTGATGGAGAAGTAACGGCTGGGTATACACATAACATAAATAACTCTCGTAATGAATAAACAAAAACCATTAACTAAATTTTTCTGATTTTTAAACTGACAGAGAAAGATCCATATACTTAAAAAGTATGGTCAAATGTTCCACCTTTACAAAACTAAATCTTTTAAAAATTTATTTAATTATTTAAATAACATTTAAAAAATAACGGAACATGTTTCATCTATCTTGTAGACATCATCAGCCGAAAAGTTTAAAGATTAAGCACAAAAGACAAGGACAAAAACATGTTAAAACACACTTAGAACAAATAACATACCTGTAAAACAGGAAGACCTGTTTTGTTCTACGTGAACATACTCAGATTCTTTCAAATCACTTTTAAACATACGTGTATATGTACAATATTGTTTATGTTGTGTAAACTTGTCAATGATTGTGAATGAGTGATACTATGAGTAAGTGTGACAAATTATATCAATGTTGAAGTCTGTTTCTGACACTTTAAGAGATTTGAAACTGTTTTCTGTACTTAAGCAGTCTGGTTCCACAAGTCTTTTATCTCCAATGTCAGTGCCTACACTGATTTCAGGTCATTGGCATCATTTGTGGCTTGCTAACACAAAATTATCGGTACGAGAGGTGTCAGTACAGGCAAAGACACTGGAAGTAACAGATGTGTAGAACCAGAGCTATTTAAGTTATGTACACAAAATTTTATCAAATCTATTGAAGTATCATTAACAGACTACAACATTCATATAATTTGTCACACTTGTTCATATCATAATCCATTCACAATCACTGACAAGTTTATGCAACGTAACCAATATTATACATATAAAGGGCGACATAAAAGCAACTTTACACTTAGTGAAATTCAAAAAAACAAATGTAATAATGAATAGCCATTATTACTCACGAGTCTTTTCATATTTCTTTCTATTCTCGGTGAGAGTATTATGTTTCACCAACTTATAAACATAGGACGAAATGCAAATGAAAAAGTGAATTTCATCAAGTGTTAAGTTCCTTTTGCGCCACCCTGTTTATGCATGTGTAAAAGTGATTTGACAGAATGTGAGATGTTCTTGTAGAATGAAACACATCATTCGGTTATCAATGTGCACTTTCACAGGTATTTTATAGTGTTCCTATAGTGTTTGTGCTTCAACAGGCTGAAAAACTTAAAAGTTTATATAAACATACATATGTCATGGTATCGACCCAATGTAAACATTTTTTGGTTATCCAGTAAATTCATCAATTGGATAAATATATCACAAGAGACTAGAATCTCTGAATGCAACTTTCTTACCTAATAGGGATCAAACTGAAAAATACTTCACTGAGATGTTCAATTATATTTCTGAAAATTTGTATAAAGTCAGAAGATAAAGTTAAATGTAATATTTATGTTGCAACCTTCAAGACAAAAACAGTTTAATTTTCCAGACAGTTGAAACTGTAAACAGGTAGCATTATGACACAAATCAATGAAAGCAATGGACTTGTTTTACTGCAACAATAACAACAGCCCTGAATTTTGGGAGAATTTCACTGTCAAATGTAAAAAAATCAGACAATAACAGCAAATAACAATCTTGTATACAATGCTGTTTCATGTGCTCAATAAATACAGAAGAGTGAGAAATAAAATAATCAAATTTAGTTCACATAGCTGCAAGTAATATGATCGACATCATCTATTAGATGTGACAATTTAGATATTCCCCTGCAGTACGGCATGCATGAAATGTGACACATTTGCACATATGCAGTATATAAAGAATAAACCAAGAGCATAATATGAATAGGTTTTATAGTTCTTTACACTATTATAATTCTACTTTACTCTTTCATTACAATGTTCATTAGAGTTTTGTTTTCAATAGTTTTATAAGATTTGGTACTGATTTTTCTGTTTCAAGACAGAAATTAAAATTTCATAGAGAAACAATTATCATTATACATTTCCATACTGGCAAAGGGTTTCAATAACCCTACTGGAAGATTTTAACAGTTTTAAAAGACAAACTTGAATTTCATCATATTGCCATTATTATTCACAAGCTTTAAAAAAGTAACACACATTGAGGCCACATTATAAGACGATCACTGAGGCAAGAAAAAAGATCAACTTCAAGTAGGAACAGGACAAGATCCACAAGTGAATATCCACACATTTAAATAAACTTTCTAGAGGCTACATATAAAACTTTGGTTTTTAAACTGTTTATAAATATTTTACTAGAGTTCTGTTACCACAGAACCCTCTTATTCATGCAACTTAGAAGGCAAGAATTAAATATTACAATGTAAATAACAAGTTAAATATGAAAACTTATGGACACAGAATGTACAAGTTGTAAAGTACAGATGAATACAGTTGGGTTCACCATGATAATGAAAGCTTTTATCTGCCTAACCTCATCAGACTGAAACTATGTTATTTAAATTCCCACATGTTGATGTTGAAATACAGTATTTATTAAAATGCAGATACTGTATCTGTAACACACTTTATCTCTAATTATTTCCCTACTGTTCCAAATCAGATCACTCAAAAGAGAACAAGAGTTGACCAAGGGAGGTTGGATAGGAAAGGTGAAAGACAGGAGCCTGGCACAAGTAAGTGGAAGGAATCGCAGTCTCAGCTATTAGTCCCGTGGTCATCAACGCATACTCCCAATTTGAGAGCCCAATGGGGGACCCCCCTTTTACTTGCCCCATACAACCAGCAAAGGATATTGTGGATGTTTTCTACTGCCCCCCCCCCCCCACCCTTAGGGGTATGTGAAGACATTTAAGAGTGGAATACTCTTATGGAGAAACTTTTATCAAATCATGGTTTCTAAGAAAAATCAAAATTAAAGACTGTAAAGGGCATGGACTGAGGAGAAAAGAGGACAACACCGAACATGTACGTGCAAGTAGCAGGCAAAAGTTAAAGAACACCAAAAAATTTAAATGACATGGTCCACAGGTGGGGAACACAATAATAATAATAATAATAATAATAATAATAATAATAATAATAATAATAATAATAAAAATAAATTGTATGGCTTCAGCTAGTGAGTTGACCTTATGAAGTGGTGCCATCTAGGTGCCTGCCTACCAATTTCAATATTCCATCTGTACTGTTGAATAACAATGAAAGTGGAATACTACCAGATGGTTCCTGTGGCCAAGTTAATTTAATTTTGTCATCAAAACAGAGTGCCACCAGAGATCTTCAACATGCAAATGATGTGGAGTACAAAGATTTTTGACCACCCTAAAAAAATTGACCGTTCCAGCTGGGATCAAATCTGTGAACTTGGAATCACTGGTCGGACATTCTACCACTGACTGACCAAGGCAGCTAGGAAGTAGCCCAAACATTAAAATTTCCTTTCACAAGGACAAAAGTTTCACAGAAACTTGAAGTTAATAAAATGTGGAGTTGAGCTTATCATTTACAAAAAGTCAGCAACTCCAATTCACATTTCATTTAGCTGAAAAATACATTCGTTTGAAAAAAAATTGTGAACAAGGAGGATTGCATGAAACTTTATATGGGTGATAGTAAAATTGATGTAAGTGATTATTACATCAGAGAAAAAGGATAATTTTTTGTGGAAATCTGGACTGTTGAATTGAGACTAGTCCTCTGTGAATCCACCTCTACCTTGGATACAAGATACAAATGGCTAAGGAGACATACAGGTATCGTATGGTATCCTGCAGCATATCTTGCCATATTTGCTGCAACTAGTACTCTGGATTGCGTGAAATCCTAGGCTGCTGAAGCAGGCGGTCCAGGTTTTCCCACACGTGTTCAATGGGTAATAACTCTGGCGAATGAGTTGCCCACGGAAGTGTGGCAATATTGCTGAGTAGTCGTGTAATACCCTTGTTCTGTACAGCTGAGCATTATCCTGCTAGGGAATGCCTTTCAGAAACCCTGATATGAAGGGCAACACTTTAAGCTGCAACATGTCTTGCACATTTTGCTGAGCTGTCAATGTCCCTAGTATCACTACCAGGGGTGACCAACTGTTGTATGCAATGCCCCCAAAACCAGTAGCGTATGTGGTGTGTCATGCCACCTCGAGGCTTTTAGATACAAACACTGCCACAGAGATATTAGTGGGTTGGTGTTCATGGCAGGACATGTAATGCATGCCATGAAAAGGTTTTTACAAGTTGCTTTACGTCACTTAAGCACAGATAGGTCTTATGGTGATGATGCGACAGGAAAGGGCTAGGAGTGGGAAGGATGTGGCCGTGGCCTTAATTAAGGTACAGCCCCAGCATTTTCCTGGTGTGAAAATGGGAAACCATGGAAAACCATCTTCAGGGCTGCCAACAGTGGGGTTCAAACCCACTAATCTCCCAAATACTGGATACTAGCCGCTCTTAAGCGACTGCAGCTATCGAGCTCGGTATGAGAAGTTTTTTTTAATTTTTGCTATTGGCTTTATGTCGCAATGACACAGATACTGTAGGTCTTATGGCGATGATGGTATAGGAATGGCCTAGGAGTTGGAAGGAAGCGGCTGTGGCCTTAATTAAGGTACAGCCCCAGCATTTGCCCGGTATGAAAACTGGAAACTACGGAAAACCATTTTCAGGGCTGCCAACAGTGGGATTCGATCCCACCATCTCCCGGATGCAAGCTCACAGCTGTGTGCCCCTGACCGCACGACCAACTCGCCCAGTATGAGAAGGTTTAGGCAGATACATGGACTGTAATGATGGTATTACGTGTGCCTGAATGGCCAACATCATGACAACCAATCTGTCGATCCTCTCTCCTGATGGTCAGTCGAGAGCGTCCCGAGCCCAGATACCAAGTGTGCATGACCTCAAGCACCCACTGGTCCCAAAACTCCCTAACAGTCTGATCAGAATGGCCTAAGTGACTAGCAATTTGTCGATATGAGGACCCTAACTTGTACTATCCGATAATGTACCCCCTCTCAAACTCTGATAGCTGGGCAAAATTTCCTTGATTGCATTGTACAGGCACTTCTAGTGGTCAATGAGCTTGCCACAACCACAAGCAGCTTTCCACCACATACAAGTAGCCTCTGCAAGCCTTTATACAGGCCACAGGTGGCAGCAAGTTCACAGCCTATGGTGGTAAGGCTGTTCAACTAAATACGTTACTACGCTAATCATTTGACTATCTGCTTAAGATGTAACTGCATGCCGAGTTTTGCAGTAGAATTACAACTCCTTCATGGTGTACAATTTTTCTGTGTTTTTGCAAATGAGTGTACTTTCTCTAATGTTATCAACAGTAGTTTTTTTTTTTGCTAGGGGCTTTACGTCGCACCGACACAGATAGGTCTTATGGCGACGATGGGATAGGAAAGGCTTAGGAGTTGGAAGGAAGCGGCCGTGGCCTTAATTAAGGTACAGAAACCTTATGCAGGTCTGATGACATCACACAAATTTGTGAATAGTTTCGTCCGTAAGACCCATGCAATGAAAACATGCGTCAAATTAATGAGGTACATCTGTGTTTCGTAGTTAAGAAATGTCCACCTCCGTAGCATAGGCCTACTGCAGATCTGATCACATCGCACAAATAGGTGAATAGTGAATAGTGCGCATTGCAAGCACACATCAGTCATGAATATATGTCTGTTTTGTAGTTAAGAATGTCCACCAGCGTAATGGTTAGCACAATTAGTTGCTGTTCTCAGGAACCTGAGTTCGATTCCCGGTACCGCATTGCCAGAGATTTACAGATGGCAGGAAGGTTGATTTGCGGTAAAAATGGTACATGCAACTCCGTTTCCCTGGGGGCCTGTCTAAAAAAAAGAGCTCCACCACCTCGGGATGAGGAAAGGAGTTTAGTTAATGAATATTCATGGTTGTTGCTAGGCCTATTAATACAGGCAGGCGAGATCATCAACAAAGCAATTGTTTAGTATCTCGTAACTTGGGCCAATACAGGGTCGTTTGGGAGAGAAGTAGGTTTAAAATGTGATAAAAACAATCCAATCACAACTGTTTTACTCGCCATCGTACCTAACAAGTAATAATTTTGATTTTTTATTTTCCCACTTACTTTGAACGATTTTCGGAGATGCCAAACAAAACATACTAGGGTATGCGTTGATAAAAGATGAGAGACAACGAACGTACAAAATTACACATTATGATAATAAAACGCATTACCGCCACACCTGTATACTGTATATCCATAAATGCGGCAAACTTTCCTGTTATTTATTTTTATTCTTTCCGTCTTAGAACTTTTGACACTATCCAGGCGATAGCATACCTAACCTAAAAAATGCTATCTCTCTTATCTCCTTTACAGCTGTTTAGGTAAATCCTGATGTGATAAATGTAGTGAACAAGCATGAAATATACTTATATTTACACTGACTGACAGAGCAAATGCAACACCAAGAAGGAGTGGTCAGAACTTTATGCCAATTGCAGGGTAGACTGACGTCACTGAGGTATGCTCATGATGTGAAATGCGCCGCTGTGCTGCGCACGTAGCGAACGATAAATGGGACACGGCGTTGGCGAATGGCCCACTTTGTACCGTGATTTCTCAGCCGACAGTTGTCGTGTGCCACAGGACACGTGTATAGCTAAGAATGCCAGGCCGCCGTCAACGGAGGCATTTCCAGCAGACAGACGACTTTACGAGGGGTATGGTGATCGGGCTGAGAAGGGCAGGTTGGTCGCTTCGTCAAATCGCAGCCGATACCCATAGGGATGTGTCCACGGTGCAGCGCCTGTGGCGAAGATGGTTGGCGCAGGGACATGTGGCACGTGCGAGGGGTCCAGGCGCAGCCCGAGTGACGTCAGCACGCGAGGATCGGCGCATCCGCCGCCAAGCGGTGGCAGCCCCGCACGCCACGTCAACCGCCATTCTTGAGCATGTGCAAGACACCCTGGCTGTTCCAATATCGACCAGAACAATTTCCCGTCGATTGGTTGAAGGAGGCCTGCACTCCCGGCGTCCGCTCAGAAGACTACCATTGACTCCACAGCATAGACGTGCACGCCTAGCATGGTGCCGGGCTAGAGCGATAGAGCGACTTGGATGAGGGAATGGCGGAACGTCGTGTTCTCCGATGAGTCACGCTTCTGTTCTGTCAGTGATAGTCACCGCAGACGAGTGTGGCGTCGGCGTGGAGAAAGGTCAAATCCGGCAGTAACTGTGGAGCGCCCTACCGCTAGACAACGCGGCATCATGGTTTGGGGGCGCTATTGCGTATGATTCCACGTCACCTCTAGTGCGTATTCAAGGCACGTTAAATGCCCACCGCTACGTGCAGCATGTGCTGCGGCCGGTGGCACTCCCGTACCTTTAGGGGCTGCCCAATGCTCTGTTTCAGCAGGATAATGCCCGCCCACACACTGCTCGCATCTCCCAACAGGCTCTACGAGGTGTACAGATGCTTCCGTGGCCAGCGTACTCTCCGGATCTCTCACCAATCGAACACGTGTGGGATCTCATTGGACGCCGTTTGCAAACTCTGCCCCAGCCTCGTACGGACGACCAACTGTGGCAAATGGTTGGCAGAGAATGGAGAACCATCCCTCAGGACACCATCCGCACTCTTATTGACTCTGTACCTCGACGTGTTTCTGCGTGCATCGCCGCTCGCGGTGGTCCTACATCCTACTGAGTCGATGCCGTGCGCATTGTGTAACCTGCATATCGGTTTGAAATGAACATCAATTATTCGTCCGTGCCGTCTCTGTTTTTTCCCCAACTTTCATCCCTTTCGAACCACTCCTTCTTGGTGTTGCATTTGCTCTGTCAGTCAGTGTATATACTTTCAACATCTGCAGTTATCAAAAGAATGCTTGCAATTACTACGTGTTACATTAAAAAATACAACTCGTAACATAAGCTAGTTATCAGCTGGTGGTTTGGCATGCTTTCAACAACACTGCTTTATTCAGAAGGAGTGGCTTCTGCTACAAATACACCAGCTGGGAACATCAAAGACCATCTCCAGAAACTATTTGGGAATAGCTTCACAAAGTTTGGACTCTATAGTCGGGAACGAAACTATTTTTAAGAGGTTAAAAAAGATGAGAACTCAAATGCTCTTGGTCTCTATTGCGGTGCATGGTTGACAAGATGGCAGTGAAGATAACGTCACTTGGAATGACGACACACCGGTAGCAGGGAAGTTAGGAGCGCAAGACAATTAAAATTAAAGCAGTGGTCAGGTTTACTGTGTGGTAGGCCTACTGCTCAACTGACAGAGACAAATGAGTGGCCATTGAGTTATTTTGTATCAATATTGCATAATATGATAATACTATACCCTTATCCCTTTTCTCTACGGAGTCGGGTATGAAGCGAGACGCATCTTCGTAGCGAGTTTTTACGACTGCATTCCCTTCCTGACGTTGACGTCATCAGAACAATTAATAAGATGAAACGAATGACGTGATATGAGTAACTAACACGGATTATATTTATTTTATATGTAGGCCTAAAAGTCGTATTCACCATTTATTGACTTTTTACATTTAGAAATACTGACTTCCAATGAAAATAGCCAGTATAACTCAAATACATTCATAAGTTTGTTAGAGAACAGTGTAGAATGTATAATTTATAGCTCTTTATAGCCTAGAAGTCATGTGTTGACTGCACAAAATTTGAAGTTATTGCATTATGGACCCCCCTTTACTTATTTTGGCTGTAAAAGTGGGGGGGAGAAAAGGGGTCTAATACACAATTAATATGGTAATTATGATGTGAATGGCAAAGCGTTACCATTTAACTGCTTAAGAAAATGGAGCAAAGTGAACTGGAAGATGCTGCTGTACTTGTCTTCAAGAATGGAGAGTTGGTGAGGTTGTGAAGAAACCCATTAATGTACACAACCCAAGTGATATTAACAAGTTCAAATCAAATTGGTTAAACTTTCTGCTGCTGACAAGTGTGCCAAGTGTGTAGTTTTCAGGGTTACTCAACTGTGCTGCGGCCTAATTCTGAAAACATATTGTAGTAGTATGGACTCCAATCAAAGATGGATCATATGTTTTGCTGTTAGTGCAAAGATTAACTGGACCCTCTTCAAAATCCTCCTGCAGACTACAAGCTAATATTCTTAGCTGAGTGCGTCATTAATTTAGGCTATATGACAGGACTATGAAATTTGATCACTTCGAGTCCTGAGGATTTGAATCCCAAAGTATACAGAAGCAACATTGACTCTGGTTCTATGCACATTCATTGCAGGCAAAGAGGCCTAAATAATTAAAACGACAAATATTATTACAGACTCTTGAGAAATACTGGAGTTTCTATATATAAAAATACAAAGGGACGATCAGGTACCCCCAAACCCATAGCATGAATTAACCAACTAATACTCCTCTCCTTGAGTGATCTTCAGAACAGTGATGGCTGATTCAGTTCACCTGCTGAATGAGTTTATTTTTGAGAAATTTGTTTTATCTTTATTCTTTTACATTTTTCTGAAGAAAAAGAATTCACATAAATTTCTGCAAAGAAAATTTCAATAATTTTTCAATCACTGCAGCAAATGTTACAACTACGCTAAGGCAACAAGTCTGCTTATTTTATACTACATTTGTGTTGCACAAATCATTCAGTTTTATAAAAATTCAAACCATACCAGACTCCTACTATATTACTTTTACTCCATGGAACAATTTCAAATACAAATAATAAATTATAGTTGTAACACATAAAATAATGAATATAATATGCAACATATCTTGTGCAGTTCAAAGAACATAATGAAAATCATCAAAGAACCCTACGAAAAGTGTAGCTATAATGTGTACAGAAATGATATATTATTTCTGATTCTTATACCATATCCATAAATTTTCAATTTTTCTTGAAGGTAGAAATTTTGCCAGCATGCAGAATAACATCCTTTCAGAATGATCCAGATAGCTGTTACGGTACCCACATAGCCTGATTTGACTTTTTTTTATATACAAAAGAACTGGAGTATGTCAAAGAGAAAGGGGATATAATAATTTTTTGCACATTTTACAGTATCACTATTCAGCTGAAATATTGTACTACATTTATATTACTTCTAATCATGAAATATCATAATGTATATTAGTGCAAACTGATATTAAATAATCAGAAATACACATTACAATATTATATACATCCTGCATAGAATACAGAATGAACGACAGTTTATTAAAAAAAAAATTCAAGTAATACTTCAAGACTGGAAGTGAGAACCTACAAGTGCCATGTAACGATTAAGAAAACTGTGGATATGACCTGTTCCTACGAAAAGTGTAGGCTGGCAGACCAGCCAAATGAAATATGACCAGTAATAACAGAAATCATAATAGTGGAATGGTTGTCATATTCATTAGACACATGTACAAGGGGGCTTGCAAATGAAAGTGAGACAATAGTAGGTGAGCAGATGACTTAAAATATCAAACTGTTCCAATATACTGAGAAACTATAAATTTATTAAATGTTCAATATTCCACAGTAATTACAAGAAATTTCTGTGTATTTTTGTATACAGAACTACTACGCTTTCAAGAAAAAAATATTTAAAGACAAATATTTAAACAAAATCCTGGATAGGTTTTCAGCATTGGTAGGATAGAAAAAGGCTGGAGCATGGAAGGAAGCAGCTGTGGCCTTAATAAAGGTACAGGCCTGTGGTGTGAAAACGAGAAACCACACAACACCTTTTTCAGAGCTGCCGATGGTGAGGTTGGAACCTACCACCTTTTGAATGCAAGTGCAGAGTTACAAGGCCATACAGTGCAGTCAACTCGCTTGGTATAAATTTTGACTGTGATAATGTCAACCGAGGTCTCCAAGTCCTCTTTAAGTATTAATATGGAGATCTCCTGGAGTAAATAGCTACTGATTTTAAGAGAATGCAATAAAATCTTTTCAGTCTGTCAAACACACAGCAATTACAATATAAATTATAACACTATAAACATACCTGTAAAATAAACATTAATATACAATGAATGACATGTTTTGTTCTACAAGAACATCCTCAGATTCTATCAAATCACTTAAAACATGCTTATATATGTACAGTATATATGTACAGATGCTGGAAAAGCAAAATTTTGCCCAGAATATATGTTCTTCAACATCCCAGTGAATCTGTTAACACAGGTATTTCACATTCAGGTATTCTTAAATGTCAACCGACTGTGTGGGATTCAACCTGACAACCTTGAGCATAATAAGCAAATAAAAGAGCTAAGCTATACAGTCAGCCTACTCACAACTAGTATGAAGATGTTGGTACTATGAGGAAACCAATGCATCAGACTATACTGGCAATTGAAAATAGATTTATTTTTTAATATATTTATTCTGATAAAAAATGACTTAGCAAAGAAAAGTAGACAAGCGTTTATTCTGCTCTAACATTAAAGCAAGGACTATAATACTGTTCCCTTATTTACGTGTGCTGTCTAAAACAAATTGTACTGTGAACAAATGTCTATTTAAAAAAAGCAATTTTTAAAACTTGAAGTGTAATGAAGTCTAAGTGCCGGGGAGCTTTAATTTTATTCGACACAGACAGTTTAAAAAGTCTGTTTTTTTTACGTCGCACCGACACAGATAGGAGGAAAGGGCTAGGAGTGGGAAGGAAGCGGCCGTGGCCTTAATTAAGGTACAGCCCCAGCATTTGCCTGGTGTGAAAATGGGAAACCACGGAAAACCATTTTCAGGGCTGCCGACAGTGGGATTCGAACCTACTATCTCCCGAATACTGGATACTGGCCGCACTTAAGTGACTGCAGCTATCGAGCTCGGTGTTTAAAATGTCTGTATACCTTCAGCAATACATTTACAAAAAAATATACAAATAAAAACACTATTAATAATTGACGAACAAGACTTAGAACAACAAACAAATGAGAAAGGGGTGACATGGTTCATTTACATTACACATTACAAAAGGCACATTACAAAGGCAAGGCTTTGGGGACCTCTATCCCATATAGTTAAAACTTTGCCTGGATTTTAGCATGAAGAATTTTTAATGCAACAAGTGCTATGCAATAAGTTTTTACTCCCTTCAAACTACAAGATTTTGGAAGAACTTTCTTAAACGGAAAATAGACCAATTTTAAATCTGAACTGTTTTTTAGTGGACAAAATGGTTTTCTTGTAGCAATTGCATGTTTTCCTTTCTTTCTTATGTTGATTTTTATCTCTAGCCAGGCTATGGCTGAAGATGTCCTGCACTTCAGAACGAAACATGTCCCGTGTGTTAATGTTTTATTATTACAACTTGCTTTACGTCACACTGACACAGGTAGGTCCTATGGCGGCGATGGGACAGGAAAGGGCTAGGAGTGGGAAGGAAGCGGCTGTGGCCTTAATTAAGGTACATACCCAGCATTTGCCTGGTGTAAAAACGGGAAACCATGGAAAACCATACTCAGGGCTGCCAACAGTGGGGTTCGACCTACTATCTCCCGAATAATGGGTATTGGCCGCACTTAAGCGACTGCAGCTATCGAGCTTGGTGTGTGTTAATGTGACCTAGTAAACAAATAAAGTGTATTTTGTATTGAGTAGGTGGACTCTTCACAATGGTTCATTTAATCAAACAAAAATCTTCATACCATGTTAAAAGAGTTTACTACATAAATAATTTAAAAAAAACTTAAGTCCCCAGCCACAGCACCATGATGAGGTGTACAAGACAGGAGGAATGAGGTAGTTTGCCACTGCTTTGCTGACTGAGCCAGAAGGTATTATTGTAGCATGACTGGCCCTATAAGTAGCATCTTTCATAATATCTAAGACACATTAGCCATGTTCTGAATGTCATTACTCAGCACCACTCATACCTCAGCAACTTCAATAGTCATAGCCATAAATGAGAGACCTACATTTTTTATGGCCAGTGCCATGAATCAGACGCAAAAATACTGCATCCATCAAGAAATAACAACAGGTAGGGAAAAAACCGTTAAAAACTAATAATCAGGACCAGATTTTTAAGAACAGAGAAGTACTGTTAGCATACAAGAATAGCAACAATTTGTAACAGGATCAGTTGACAACGCTTAAGATGGCAATAACAATAAAAAGGAGCAGTCTCGTGTAAAATGATACAAAACGAAAACAGAGGCTTCAAACAAAGAGAAACAGCAGTGTTTTTGCGAAAAATTCCTACAATGCGTATCGGAGATAAATGGCCGATTGTTGAACGTGATGTCACATCTACTATTTGCTAGCTCAGCACTAAGCAGCAGCATGTGTTCTACGAGATTACTGCTACTTGTAAATAAATTGGTGACAGGTGCAAGAAGCCTCAGTGTTATTTAATGATCTTAGCAATTATTTCCTACACTTGCATTTCAATACAACACATGTTAAAAGTGAGTTCAATCAAAATGTTAATTTATGTTTCAGGCAGCAGTAATACAAAATTTGTTCACTTTACTATCTTTCCTGGTTAGAAAATTCCTTATTTAAGAATCTGCAAACAATATTTGTTTAAGAAAAAAAGTGGTGTTTCACACTAATTTTATTGTTAAAAGTAACCAATGACTGGCAAGGAAGTACTTACTACTTGCAGATGGGAAAACATACGAGGACGGCTTGAAAAGTTCTCGGAATCACCACTAGATGTCAGTCCTAGAGCAACAAGGTTCCCGTGCAATAATCACACATCCTTTGTGAGTGAACACGTGGCGCATCAGTGCTCTAGCTGCAGGAGTGTGGTAGTGACGATTCCTTGTTGTTGTTCCCGCGTAGTGATTTGTGACAATGGAAAAAACTGAGATTCGAGCAGTGATTAAATACTTTGTAAAGAAAGGTATGAAAGCAAAGGAAATTCATGCCGACTTTCAAAACACACTGGGGGACTCTGCTCCATTTTCAACTGTTGCCAAGTGGACCAGCGAGTTTAAATTTGGTCGGAAGAGCTTGGACAATGATCCCCGTAGTGGACGGCCAAAAAGTGTTACGACCCTAGAATTTATTGCAAAAGTGCATAAAATGGTCATGGAGGATCGTTGACTGAAAGTGCGGGAGATTGCTGAAGCTGTAGGGATGTCTTCTGAATGGGTATATTATATTTTAACCGAAGAATTGAGTATGAAAAAATTATCCGTAAGATGGGTGCCGCGGCTCTTGACATTGGACAATAAATGCACCAGATTGGAAATGTCCAAACAAAGTCTGGCCCGTTTTCAGTGCAACCAACAAGATTTTTTTCGCCAGTTTGCGACTACAGATGAAACTTGGGTCCACTACTATACCCCAGAGACAAAACAGCAGTCAAAGCAGTGGAAAGATGCTGATTCACCACCACCAAAAAAAGCAAAGGCAGTGCGTTCGGCCGGAAAGGTCATGGCCTCAGTTTTCTGGGATGCAAAAGGTATTCTGCTGATAGATTATCTTCCTACTGGCCAAACAATTACGGGGCAATACTATGCAAACCTCCTAGACCAACTACAGGAAAAGATACGCGAAACAAGGCCTGGTTTTGCAAGGAAAAAGGTCATCTTTCATCAGGACAACGCTCTGCCGCACAGAAGTGTTACTGCCATGGCAAAACTTCATGAACTGGCGTACGAATTGTTGCCACATCCACCTTATTCACCTGATTTGGCACCATCAGACTTTCATCTATTCCCCAAGCTGAAAATTTTCTTCGGTGGACAGAGTTTTTCTACAAGGGAAGAACTGACAGCTGAATTGGAGAGGTATTTTGCAGGCCTGGAGAAATCTCATTTTCGAGATGGGATCAAGGCATTGGAACATCGCTGGACCAAATGCATTAGTCTAAAGGGAGACTAAGTTGTCAAAAATAAAAGCAGTTCCACCGAGGTAAGATACTTAATTCTAGTACATTCCGAGAACTTTTCAAAGCACCTACGTATAACTTTCATTTGGTTCTGTTGCTGTACATAGTTTTGTAGTTTCTGACATATCATTATTTAACTCGTCGTTAACCAGCCCTGAGCACATGTTGCTTGCTGTAGAAATTGACAATCAGTTTTAATGTGGGTTCTGGGGCTATGTGTGTGTTTTGGAAATACCTGCATAGACACTGGAGACAGGTTCCAGGAAGACTTAAAAGAACAACAAATCTTCAATCGGTACAGCTTCCTGGTCCTGACCTCTAAAACACACACAAAGTCTGTATGAATATGAGTGCACTGAAACCGCATTGTTTCCAACCCAACAAGAACTCTATGCAGTCAGTGATGAGGAATTGCCATTCTGTAAATAAATTGTATTAGACAGTTCCAAAATATAAATAAAGTAAAGGAGTGTGTAACTGTTGTTTATTCACTCGATAATTTAATTCTTGTTACAGAGCTGCTGCTTAATATACAGAAAACAACTTGGCCATAAAAATGAACAACTCTAATAAAGGGAGTCTGACAAAACCCAGGATATCCCTGCACCTAAAACGTGGAGATTCGTAATATATAGACAGTTTTTTTTTTTTTTTTTTCGTGTGGCTATTTCTAGCCAGGTGCAGCCCTTGTGAGGCAGACCCTCCGATGAGGGTGGGCGGCATCCGCCAGGTGTAGGTAACTGCGTGTTATTGTGGTGGAGGATAGTGTTATGTGTGGTGTGTGAGTTGCAGGGATGTTGGAGACAGCACAAACACCCAGCCCCCGAGCCATCGGAATTAACCAATGAAGGTGAAAATCCCCGACTCGGCCGGGAATTGAACCCGGGACACTCTGAACCGAAGGCCACTATACCGACCATTCAGCCAACGAGTTGGACATATATAGACAGTGTGTAAGCTGGATTAATTCATGAAGTGCAACTGGTCATAAAAATTGTATTACTGCATATCATCACGTGTAGTAAAATGGATAAAAAACCAATTTCCCTGAATCTGATGGAATTTATCAAGGATTTAGGGCTATTGAGAATGTCTTACCGGCCCAAGTTGCTGTTTATTTAAAAAGGTGACAATCTACAAGGAATGTTGTAGTTGCGTGCAAACACAAGTTGGTAGGACAAGTTGGTTCAAAATCACTATTGGACTGAGACAGGCAGGTGTTTTATCACCAATCCTGTTTACAATAGTAATGGATGACATCATGGAAACAGTAGTGGAGACGTTAAAAAAACCTGGGGAGTGCATTACTAGAGAATGCTTGACTGGATGCTGAAATTAGAGGATTCAAGCTGGAAGCTGTTTCTACCATAGTGTAGGACAAAGAGGTGCCAATGGAAGCAAAGGAAACTTTGTACAAGATGTATTACCTACCCGTAACAACTTACGGAGCAAAAACCTGGACAATGACAAAGAAGGATGAGAGTCGAATACAGGCAGCCGAAATGAAGTTCTTGAGGAGTATGATACAGGAGAGTAGAAGAGACAAAATAAGGAATGAGAAAATCCGGGAAGAAATCGGAGTGGAAAAAATGAATGATAGAATAGAAAAGAGCCGATTAAGATGGTTTGGGCACATAAAGCGAATGAGTGATGAATGAATGCAAAAAAAGGATGGAAATGCAAATGCAAGGAAGTAGAGGCCATGGATGACCACGATTGAGATGGAAGGACACAATCCAAAGCAGTATTAGAGAAAGAAACCTGGACTGGGACACAGTGTTGGAGGAGGAGTAGTGGAAAGACCGAAGAAAGTGGAGAGGAACCATATTTGCCCCTACCTGGCTACAGCTGGATAATGGGAAATGATTATGATGATGAGTAAGTAGTAACAATATTACGCATGTACAAATACAATTTCATATACAAACTGTGTTTTACTGTATTTTTTAACACTCAAATGTATAATTGTTAAAAGACGAACGAGCGCATGGTATTGAATTTTCCTCGCATTTAATATTGTATAAGACTTAATTAATTAATCATCATCATCATCATCATCATCATTTCCTCCTTTCCAGCTGACACAGGAACGGGTAAATATAGTTTCTCTCAACCTCGTCCTGTTTCTCCACCATTCCTCATCCTACACTGTTCCAGTCCAGCTTCCGTTGTCCTTTGCTGTTTTTCACGGAGTCCATCCATCACAATCTTGGTCTCCCGTGTCCTCTGTCTTTCCAGTGCTTGTCTTGGCAGTCTTTCTTCTTTCATCTGTTTGATGTGTCCAAACCATCTCAATCTGTTCTGTTCCAGTTTGTCATTTAGCTCTTTTCGTATGTCTTCATGTACCATACTCCTCAGGAATTCCATTTCATCTGCTTGTATGCTACTCTCTGAGTCATTGTCCAGGTTTCTGCTGCATATGTCATTTATAGGTAAGTAATATACTTTGTACATTACTTCTTTAGCCTTCATTGATATATCTTTATTCCATTGTATCCTCCTACTAATTTCCATATCCAGCCTTCCATTTTCTATCAGTTCACTTCCCAAGCATTTGAAGTGTTCTATTTCCAGTTCCTTGTCTCCAAATTTGATGGCTCCTTTTCCTTCTTTACTTCCACTACACATTACCACTGTCTTGCTTTTCTCAACAATGATCCTCAATCTGCATTGTCCAGTTCTTCTATTCAGTACATTCAGCTGCTGTTGTGCCGCCTCCTCATCTTCTCCACAGATCACATCATCATCCACAAACATAACATTCATTCTCTCCCCTCTATACTATTCCCTTGTCAATTTTCAATTCCAAACCATTCTGTTCTACCATAGTCTTCACAGAGCTATAACAGTTATATATTGTTTTTGTCACGGTTATTAGTTCCTTTCCAATAACCGTGTGTGTCAGGCTTTCCCAAACAATAGGGATGTATAGAACTAGCACCGATAGAGCGCACTGCTGTTTTACTGGGTAAGCACAATGCGCTCTTCATTTGTCTCCTGTGTACTCATGCCGCTAAATATCCACGAATTTAAGTTGTTTAAATTGTTATTTTCGTGACTATGTCGAGCTGTTGCAGTGTTCCTCTTTGAAAATATCAGGAAAGCCCATTTTCGTTTCACCAGTTTCCACAAAATAAAGAAATAAGGAAGAAATGGTTACATGCTATTATTAGAAGGAAAAATTTAGGTGAGAAAAATCTGACCGAAAGTATTAAAGGGTGTTCCCATTATTTTCAACCAGGTGATTTCACGAAAATTTTGTTGGGCAAGTGAGATTTACGAAGGGAAATAATTCCTATTTTCTACCGATAAACTGATTACGCATTTTGATAACAACCGCCGAATTTATGCGTTTGAATTTAAAAGTGAGAGAGCAAGATTAAAACCGGGCGCTGTTCCATCGCTTTTTCCGTCGACCACAAACACAACGAAAACAGTGAAGGGGCCATACACCAGAAATTTGCCTGATTACCATGATAAGCCTACAATATCGGAATATGCAGAAATAACCTCCCTTGAAGTACGGGAAGAAATCGTGAATATCCCCGAAGATGTGAATGTTACATTTGTGACTCCCATTTTCAAAGACACCAGCACTCAAAAAATTCTACAGGTAATTTGGTTGTTGAGCAAGCAATGCATAATCGTGATGCCATATTGCTTTATACAGGATTTGTAGATCTCCAACATTGTAATTTGGTGTTTGCTGTTCCGGGAGAAAACAGATATAATTTACAGATATTCCCTTCTGAACCCAGACTGTGTTTCTTTTTGACTATTATGAAGCTAAGGACAACAAATCTGACAAAGAACTAGGCCTTAAATTCGGAATTCATAAAACTACTGTTGGGAGAAATTTAATGTTTGGATTAATTTCATGTACTGCCAATTTAAAGAGTTGAACATTTGGCCTGATAGAGAAAATATCCTTGAAAACAGCCCCTTTGCTTTTAGACAGAAATGCCCCTCGACTAGAGTTATAACTGGTGCAACTTAGATTATACATAGCAAAACTTGTTCCAAGGGCAAACATTCCACTTTCAGAGGGCTAACTGGCCTCAACCGTTTGGTAGGGGGATGCTGAAAAGTTTATAAATTTTGGTTGCATGTTTCTGAACACTGAATAATACCAGTCTTGGGCAAGTGCTCTAATGCGTAGCTTACAGCAGCAATATGCTTACAACATGCCTTGGGGCCTGCTCCAGCAAAACGTTCACATTCCCCTCCTATAATATCACCAGGTAATCCTAAAATAAACTTCACATCATAGGTCTTATGTTTTGTGTACTCCGATTTCACAGCACTGCATTTTAGAATTTCAACCTTTTATAAACAAAACAAACTTTCCACTGAAAAGTCTGTATCCAACATAACACATGATTTGTAGTTGGAGACAGGTGTTCCATCTATTTCCGATTTTTTAAATACGAAATAATCCATCAGATGCAAATTTGTGATAGTGATCTTCACCTTATGGCTGATGGTTAAATATTCAAAGGAACCGGCACTGGGAAACTCAAGAATATTCACATGCCTTTGGTGGTGGGCAGAGGCTGTATCTGCAATTTCATGTAAGCCATCAACCTTAAAAAATACATGAATCAAAGTCTATAAGCAAGGGGAGCAAGTGGATGTTTAAATATCTATTTATGATTTAAGTCTTGTGGAGGTACATTTATATATTTATCAATGTACAATACTCAAGTAATTGTTATCTTAAGGAAAAGGCATGCTGACTTCTATTCATTATTTGGATAATAAAGCGTGTTAGAATTTTCTAATTACCGCTGTACCGGTACTAATTCATCCTTCCTCTCGCTAGTTTTAGCGTTTCTGGTCCGTAGCTCATTTTGCAGCTGTTTAAAGCTTAAACTCTGAAAATCGTCCGTAATATACCAGGGGATATACCTATACAATTAATTAATATAGTCTTGGAGTAAAACTAGAGAAGATACAATCGTTTTAGCTCAGAAATGTCAGTCACATTCGATACATTACTCGCAGCTGACTGGGATAAACATAAGATGATCGCCTTGCGCTTAACCAGTAGTAAACGAGCGCTATCTGGCGCGAACTTTCTCTGCCTACATCCCTATTGATCTTGGGATGCTGTCGTATGCCTTTTCTGAGACTATAAAAGCCAATACTATATCTTTCCCATATTCCCAGCTCTTTTCATGATCTGTCTCAGATTAAAAATGGACTTTTGACCTTCCACTTCTGAATCCAAATTACTCCTCTTGTAACTGACTTTCCAACTTTTCTCTAATTCTTCTTTCCAATATCTTGGCAACAAGGGAGAGGATGGTGATCTTCGGTGGTCATTATACATTTTCGTATCTCCTTCAACTTCTACGTTACTTCTTCTATTCCTGCCACCCGGATACCTTCTCTACATGTCTGGTTTCTCACATTCATCAGTTCACTGAAATATTCTTTCCACTCTTCATTATCTCTTCTGGTTTTGTCAGTATTACTCCTCCTTTATTCTTCACAAATCCTGTGTTCACCATTTCATTCCTATAGTTCCTTATAATTCCAAATACATTTCTCCCCATAGTTCAAATCTTCCTTTACTTCCTGGGTGAATGTTTCCCAACTTTTCTTCGGCTTCTATATTTTTGCAAACTCCTTTTGCTTCTATGTATCTCCTTCTACTCTACCAAAATATAATTCACCTCCCATGTGGATACCAATCCTGAGGATACCCACAACAAATATATATAGGTTCAATTATTCCTAAGAAAAGTGTACGTGAGTCTTGTAACTGCATTAAGTTTGGATAAAATAAGTGGCATTCTTGCAATTTTTAATATCTTCTGTCAAATGATTTTAGACTGGACTGCTCCTTTTTAACATAAAACTAGTTTTATTTTTCTTTCCTTTCTGCATTTTAATCAAATAATATTAGTCCACAAGTCAGAAAATTTCCAAGGAAGTACCGTATAATTATAATAATATTGTTGGTTTTATGTCCGATTAACTACTTCCACAACTATTAGAGACACTCAGGTGTCAGAATTTGATCCTGCACGAGTTCCTTCATGTGCCAGTAATCTACTGACACGAGGCTGGCGTATATGAGCACCTTCAAAAACTGCCTGACTGACATGAAATCAAACCACCAATTCTATCTTCTGAGTCACTCAACCCTGCGAAGTTAATAAATGTTAATAAATCCGTCCTTTAATGTCTGTCTCTAGCATAACGGTTAGCACTATTAGATGCTGTCCTCACAGGCTTGGATTCGATTCTTGGTACTGGCAGAGATCTAAACGCATCATAAATGCAGTGGAGAAAACTGACAAAAGCTTCTTAATGATCGAAAAATTTAAAGTGTTATTAAATGTAAGAGGCTGCACTATTACAATATTTTGGAACAACCCGTGACTGCCAAAAGAAATACATTCAAATAAATGATCACACAATATTTCATATCAACTCATTTTTCTCCATGCAGAAAGTAATTTTTCTCGTCTTGAGCTGAATACACTTACAGTATAATCATCTGAAATTAAACAATTCAGCTTCTGTCTGAGCTGAATTTGGAAGCAATTAGAAAAAAAAAAAAAAAAAAAAAAAAAAAACCAGGAAAGAGTAAAGTTAAAGTCTATAACTAACAAAATAAATTCCATGGTCCAGATACCATGTTGACTTGTAAATTTAACTAAACAAATCATATTTGCAAAATAAAAACCATCAGCGAATAATCAAATATTTTTAATTCCTTGCAGATTAGCCTTGCATAGGTTGTGATGCACTGTAGAAACTATCTGATTTGAGGGCTTGGCATACTCGGATTTAAGCCATACATAAGACTACAAACTTTCTTCATTTTGCAGTGTATGGCAAATGGTGAAATTATAGAAGCAGATTTGGCTCCTATTGTATAAGCGTTTCTGGTTATTTTTCACAATACATTTTCCACATTGTACTTATTTGAGATCTGAGTCTAAGTATTGTCGGAGACAATTTTCCCCTCTCGAACAGTGAACTACATGTAGATGGATTCTTCACTGTGTTAGATAACATTTGCTTTTGCCTCAGCATATCTCTTGGGTCTTCTGTCTCCTCCTCTAGTATCAGATGGGACTTCTACTTTCTAAAAATTCTTGGCACACAATCAATGCAGTTGGTCTACAACGTACACGGAAATATTTTCTGCAATTTTTTTTTTTTTTTTTTTTTGGGTAGGATGAAGTGTGTCACTAAATTTCGAGTGCTCCATGCGGTACTGCTTTTTGGCAATAATGCTGAACAATACCTCAAGGTAAGAGCGTTCTGTGGTTACAGACTCCTCTCCTTGTAAAAAGCTTGATGAATTCTCCTTACATCTTGTAAATTAAATTCTTTGCAGCAGAAGCTTGAACCCTTATGTGTATAGCTTTGCATTTATGGAAACCCTTTTGGTGTGTGACCAAAAAAAAAAAAAGTATAGGTTATGTTCCCCCACACAAAACAGAGTTTCACTTGGTATGCTGGTACGTTCTGTTACTGTGTGTTTACCATAATTAATGTACTATACAGAGTTGTAGAAAATGAGTTCTAACATGGAAATAAAGCATTTCCGAATCCATGGCCAGTGAACATTTTCTTCTATGTTTATTACCTTAACGCTAATTACCTTAAGTTTTCTTCCTTTTTGACATTTCGTTTCCACTTTTCAGGTAGCTCTGTTTATTCTTCCTGGTATGATCAGTCTCGCTGCAGTCCTGTTTTGAGTTAGCGAGAAAGTTTACTGTAGATTACAGACATAAGATTCCTCTTTGTTTTGAATTACCTCAAAATCTGCTTCAATTGCTACACTTTCAATATTCCCATCAATATGGCAATTCATTTTTATTCTACATAACATGTTTGGTAAGGGCACCACAGAACAACACTCACTAGCTGGGATGTGATTTTTTGAGCAGACAGCAAAAAGCAGTGTTGCCAACATCAGTAAAGCCTTAGACTAAAAAAAAAAAAAAAGATGGACCTCACTGTTTAGAAAATATGCCTTACGTGGCGTTTTCTGTGGAAATGAAACATTTAGCAGGTTTTGCATCTGTACCATAATGAGTGGCTATGTTGCTTATGCATTTTGGCAGGTTTTGCAAGTTGCTATTGGCTATTGGCTTTACGTAGGATGCTAAAGGGTTTATTGTATCACCTATTCAATACATTATAAATTATTAAACATTTAGGAATTTATTACCATTTCCATTTGAGACATGTTTTGCCCTTCTTTGAGGGCATCATCAGTCATAGTACCACCTCAAGGCATAAATCAGGTACCTGATTAGTAATTAAAGTGTAAATACTAAGATACAAACATAACATATTACAACGAAAAAAGAAAAGAAAAAAAACAATGTTCAGTGATAATACAGATAAACAATGTGTGTTTATAGACACAGTAGTTGGCACCAATGCGTAAATTCACAGGGTATTTTAGCAGTGTCCAGCAGTGGTGGTCCAAAGAATAATTGACGCTACTCTTATTAGAAAAATCATAGGAAATTATAAAGTTTATACATATATTTCAAGGAAGCAGTTTGGGGAGAAAGGGTATAAAGTGTCTGGCATCAATGTTCATAACACTAACTACTGCCGTTGGTTGAACGATCACAGTTTGACAGGGTAATTATACAGTAATTTTACAATATTCCATTGAACAGTTAGGAAATTACAAGCTTATAATACATAATATATGAATAAACTTTATAATTTCCTATGATTTTCTAATAAAAATAGCGTCAATTATTCTCCGGACCACCACTGCTGGATACTGCTAAAATACCCTGTGAATTTATGCATTGGTGCCAACTACTGTGTCTATAAACATATATTGTTTATCTGTATCATCAGTGAACATTGTTTTGTCTTTTTCATTGTAATATGTTATGTTTGTATCTTAGTATTTACAATTTAATTACTAATCAGGTACCTGATTTATGCCTTGAGGTGGTACTATGACTGATGATGCCCTCAAAGAAGAGCGAAACATGTCTCAAATGGAAATGGTAATAAATTCCTAAATGTTTAATAATTTATAATATATTGAATAGATGACTTAATAAACCCTTTAGCATCCTACATATAGTATCTTCAATACGAATTAACAATGATATTTATCACTTATTGGCTTTACGTTGCACCGGCACAGATAGATCTTATGGCGACGATGGGACAGGAAAGGGCTAGGACTGGGTACAGCCCCAGCATTTGCCAGGTGTGAAAATGGGAAACCACGGAAAACCATCTTCAACGCTGCCGACAGTGGGGTTTGAACCCACTATCTCCCAAATTCTGGATACTGGCCGCACTTAAGCGACTTCTTGCAAGCTAATGGAACATTCTTTTTACCATTTCCAGCTAATTTATCAGGGACTGAAAATGGAAAATGTCATAGTGATGTAGAAGGCACTGAGAGTTTTCCACTGGTAATAACACTAATTCGATTAGAAAATAAGTTGTTTAGCAGATTTTACGTCTGGGTGACTTAAATAATCTATTATATATTTGTTTATTCCTTAGTCCCCTTAAATGATACAGGGTCTGGGATGAGGCGAGAAGAATTTATAAGGTATATTTTTAGGGCCAGATATCCTTCCTGATGCTAACCTGTGTTTAGGAGCTAATGAAGATGAAATGAAAGATTGTGAATGAAATTAGCTAAGGAATCAGCTGCGGCCAATGAATTGGAACCGTCCTGGCGTTTGCTTGCAAATGAAAATGAGAAACCATAGAAAACTATTCTCAGGACAGCCGGTGGTTGGGTTTAAACCCACGTATCTCCTGGATGCAGAGCTTAGCTCCATAGCTGTAGATGAGTGGCCACTCTGTTTGGTCAGTCTATTATATAATTAAAAATAAACTGACAAGTTATATTAGCTCAATTCTATATTATTTAAAGTAGTAATTCAATTAAGACTAAGGTTTGAAGATGTTTTGCATGAAACATGAAAATATATTTTTCTTATTATTCTTCTTCATTCAATAATAATTTACGAATGAGAATGTTTTTAAAACCACATTTTGAATGCAATTTTGTGTGTGTTGACATTGCAATAAGTGTTACTTGCCACAACAATTGGAAATTCTGAACAGGCCATATTGGACAACTGGAAAGCTTCCACACACAAAGAAAGTTACCAAACATCAACAGAAGTAGAAAAATATCCACAATAATTCCATAGTGTTCCAGTTAAAGTCATATACCAATTTCAAATACAAATTTCATAGAGAAGGACACTCTGGTACCCAGACTGCATTTCTTGATAGAACTTATTATTGAAGAGGAAACTTTGGTGAAATGACTTCCATGAATAGTAAAAGAAATTTCCTCTCCTTAAAAGAAAATAGGCATGAAAATATTAGAAAATTTGCCTAAAGACAGAAATATCACTTTCACATTAGGCAGTCTAATCTTGTTCTAGAACAAATTTGACCTTTCTTTGTGGCAGCTGTGAAAATCTTGGAGAAATAATAATACAGATGTCTTTTAGTATGAACACAACAGTATCACTTTCATTTGATTAACCCCAAATAAATAAATAAATAAATAATAAATAAATAAATAAATAAATATGCAAGTAAATAAATATGCAAGTAAATAAATAAATAAATAAATAAATAAATAAATAAAACTATGTAATGAACCATTACACTAGCATCACAATATTTACTCAAGAGCATTAACTGCTCTCCTGGTATGTACTGTACAGCAATAAGAACACTTCCGTCAGACCAGTTTCTGACTAATACTTCAACTTTTAACAACAAATTCTTCCTAAACAAATACATTAATATTAAATAAGAACATTCTTTTGTTGGAAAACTGTCATTTCCAACAATAACAAATCTTACAATGGCAACGTTGAACCAAGAACTGGAAAAGGAAATGCTACATTCACATAAAAATTACAATCACTTGTCACTGTACTTGGCAGGGATATTAGGTGAAGGACGAACAAAACAAACTCCCTTCATCTTCCTGTAATCACATATTATTATTATATTATTATTATTATTATTATTGTCTAGTGGAATACTATGATTTCTTCAACCTCTCAGTCACTTCTAAAATACTGACTCAGCTGATCGTGATAAATGGATGGGGTGGGATGGACTTCGTGCTAACCGTTTCTTGGGTAACCTCTCCAGAGTCTTGAATAGCTGCGTGAAATCTGGCCGATCCGCAGGCCGATATGACCAACACAGCATCAGAATATCCTAAACAGAAATGAAGTAATGATTAGACATTACACGTTGGTAAATGACTGGAGCCATAAAACTCATGAGTTGATGTAGATGTAATTTCCACTATAAATGGCAAATACAGAGTGTAACAACAAGGTACAGCTGAACTTCAGGACACATTCCTTATATATAAAAGAAGGAGACATTTATAAGGACATGGGTCCAGAAACACAATTTCCATATTAGAACTCATTTTCTAAAACTCTACAGGAACAGAATGTGCCAGCTTAACACATGAAAATCTTTCATACATGAAATATACAAAATGCCCACCATTAGCAAGATACATCAGCACATCCGGGATTTAATGTGACAGCGGGCTGATGCAGGTATCAATGTTAATGGAGGGCATTCTGAACATTTCATGTAACAAAGAATTTCACATGGTACGCTGGTATGTTCTGTTCCTGTGTGTTTCCAATGATTAATGTACTATGTAGAGTTGTATAAAACGAGTTCTAACATGGAAATAAAGTGTTTCTGGCCCCATGTCCATATATTTTTCTTCTTCCATATGTGAGGTGGGTCATGCTTTATTGTTACACCCTGTATATTACAATTTTTAGCCAAATTGGAGGAATAATAAATATTCTGTTGATCACCACAATGTCACTTCATGTGTGGTATCACAGTAGGTCATGAAGAGAGGGCAACTGCAGGAGACTGTTTGACTGAACTAATTTAAGCCAATATACCCAGAGGAAATGATGAAACGAAGCACCACTGTACCTTTTGCGATGGACACAGGAAACAAATATACAATAGGCTGATAGTAAGAGGAAGAGATAAACCTAGGTATAGCAACATACAGAACAGTGCATTTCTTATGGTAAAAAAAAAAAAAGTCCTTCATAATGATTGCAGGAAATCAGCACAGTGGTTAAATGCATATAAATTTTTTACTCAAGGAGGGGCAATGCTGCCACAATGAACTGATATGCAATGAAGTTTCAAAAGATGATGATGATGAGGCTTGTTGTTTAAAGGGACCTAACATCTAGGTCATCGGCCCCTAATGGTACGAAATGAGACGAAATGGAATGACAAATTAAAAGTCCAAAATTCTCCACTGACTAGAATTCAAAACGTGAGGACAATGAATGAAGGGATGGATATGAATTTAAAACAATTAGTGGATCCGACCTGCAATGTCTTGCATTCACAGTAACTGAAGTCAAACAATAGTATTACTGACCAAGGGACCGCATCTATAGCATAATACTGAATCTATGATACTTTTAGTCTAAAGGAGTCCAATATCTATGTCATCGGCCCCTCATAATGGTACTTATCGCTAGGAAAGTAGAACCATGGTATTTGTCATGTTGCGGTACTAATCAAAAGTAGCGTAGACTCGTGGCATTCCACACAGTATGTTACTACTCACAGGTAATGAAATTCGCATATGGAAGACAGACCTATGGTGTTTTGCACATTGCAGCACCATTTACAGGCAACACAAACCTATGGTGTTCATCACATTCATGTAATAACCACAGGGACCCGCACTATCCTGTGGTGTTCCTCATATAGTAGGTACTAATCATAGGAAAGCCAGATCCATGGTGTCACTTCAAAAGAGGTACTAATCACAGGTACTGTAGAAGCTGGCAATGCACTCTGTTGCTACTAATCACAAACCTATTTGGTACCTAACATAGTGGTACTACGCGCAAGTAAAAGCAACCCAAGGTGTTCCCCGTGTGGTGGTACTAATCACAAGTAGTTTCATGGGTCTAATACAATCATCCCTTGGTTTGCCCCTTTTAGTTGCCTCTTACGACACGCAGGGATACCGTGTGTGTAGTCTTCATCTGCGTCTCCCACCCACAGGCGGTTGTGTGTTTGGTCCACGAGAGGTATTTTATTTCCCTCAAGTCTGCCGGCAAGCCAGTTAGGACCCCCCTATTTGCCACCTGGGATGCGCCACGTGGGAGTTTCACCTCTCCCCCCTGCTATGCCAGTGTAGTATGTTCATGGAAGTTTCAAAAGTAACAGCAGCAATTTTCTAAACTATTGTTAACTCCACAGTTTGACAAAATAATTTTCCATTACAAAATGTGCTAGGAGTTTGAAAAGACATGAGAGTTTCTCACAAACAATGACCATTATTCAGAAAATATATTAGTCATTACAGGTGTTGTGAACAAGGTGCTAAGTTCGAATGCAAGATAATTCAAGTTGCAGCAAATATACTGCATCCAGTACACAGTGCTGAGGAGAAAAGCCAAACTGTAGATCATTACATTAATAATTTGTTAGGGTAGTTTGATGGAACTGCGATGGTATATTTAACACCTTTTTGGTCAGCCAAAGGTTTTTTTGCAGGGAATGGTTTATGGACTGTTGAAAAACTAGTGTGTATTCCCATATGATGGAAAAGCTTATGTATGAAGCAGCCTCTCTTCTAGAAAATTGAATGTATCATATACAGGTTGAGTGGGGTATAACTAGGCAGCTGCAAACACATGATGCCCCAGGTCTGAAGGTATGTGCAAATCATATAATAAAATGTGCATGTTCATCTGAAAAAAAAAAAAAGTTATTATATTTAGAGATGTCTAGCAGGCTAACTGGATGTTCTATAGGCTTTGTGTTTGTGCTGTGTTGTGTAGCAAAACAAAACAAAGAAATGAGGTCTGGGGTGTTTCTGCATACGGCAAGTGGTTCTCTAAAAAATCCATGTTAATGAAATCACTCTGTGGGAGAATATTCAATGTCAGCAATTTGACAACAGTGGTAGAAGTGTCACGTGCCAGTTCAGAGCTCTGCTGTTATTACCCAGCGGGGGATGTTGTTAGACGGGTTCCCTCCCCCTCCATGAAACTGGACTAGAGTTATGAGCTGCCTGCCTCACCTTCACCCTGAATAACAGCTGCCCAGTGGCAAATTATCGTCTGTACTAGTTGTATGCGTGATATGTTGTATTTGAATGATGTCAGTATATGAAAACCACAAGTACCTTGCTATGCTGCTAGCGTATGGTGAGGCGCAACAGAATACGCGTCGTGCTATGTGAATCTATCGGGAAAAGTTTTCTAACAGATGGGTGCCGAATGCAGCAACGATACATGCTGTAGTACAGCGAGTTTGGGATACTGGTTGTGTTACATCACGCTATGAAAATTAGCGGGCCTGAACGGCCGTGTGCAATCCTAGACGAGGAAGGAAACATCCTGGCAATGGTGGATGATGATCCTGGGAGCAGTATGCGTTGTATAGCATGTGCTGTTGGTGTAACAACCTGAACCATGCGTAGGAGGACACTGCACGAAGAGCGAATGAATCCCTTACCATATTCAACGCATGCAGTGTCTCTTACCAGCTTCTTACCAACCAACAGTGCACTTCTGCCGCTGGTTACTTACATTTTTTTTTAAATTTACAATTTTGCTTTACGTTGCACCGATGAAAATGGGTCTTCGATTTTACTTGGATTTTGTTAAGATCATGGATGGAATTGGATTTTTAATTGAGGTTTATAAAAATATTTTCTGAAATGTTTAATTAAGTTCCCTCTTTGGTTATATGTAGGATATCTAGATCTTTATCTATGGTGGAGAATGAGTGATCGTGATCTTTCACGTGCTTCTGGTTGACACAATAGTCGAGAAAGATCTTGCGCAAAGCTCAATTAAATCTGTCACAACACGCATTACTGGTCCATCCTCCCATACTTCCACTCACTCTCCCTCCTTTCACCCGCCGTTTCCCCCCACCCAACACAACATGGGAACGGTCGCCAGTAAGTGTCGAGGTCAACACCGACCCAACCTGATCTACACAAGTACAGGGCTGGAGGAAAGAGGACGTGAGTAATATTTTGTGACTCTTCATATTATCTTTTATTTTTACTTCATTTTTCGTTCTCATACTCTGCTTTTTGTTTCCACTTTTAGATCCTGGCTATACTTGTATTCTCCATGAAGAAATATAAGGGATTTTTCAAAACTTCACTCAGTTTCCAGAAGCATGACAAATAGAACAACATCTGTCTACACAAATTTTCTTAAGTATTTCCTCCAGCCAACCAATATTATATTAAATACAGTTGGACCCACACTTACAAATAAATTTGTCCAAGTTTGAATCTATGTACATTTTTAACACAGATTTCCTTAGTATTTGTTGAGTGTATTTTAATATTTAAGCTATGTACATTTTAAACATAGACTTCCATTGCATTTGTTCATTGTATTTTATCTCAAATTTTTTTATGTACCACTGTTTTAGTTGTATGTCTTTCTTTCTTATTTTAGCTGATGACCTCTAGGCTAGATTGAAACATGTTCTACATAGGTTTTTTTAAACAACTATGTAGATTTTTAAACAGACCATTTATTAAATGGCAAATGTGTATTTAACAGGTGGACTTTACACAATTAAATTCTTTTAGAATTTCATCTTAAGACATTTCCTCATCGGTGGATAGGATGACATTGACCCATCAATTGGCCTCCTAATCTCCAGACCTTAGGCCAGTGGATTTATATGTTTGGGGAGACAAAAGCAAAGTATATCGAACTGAAGTAACCACCTTGGATGACCTCTGGGGACGTATTTTTCAAGCAGAAGAGGATATTCAGAACAACCATGGTGTCTTGGCTAGAATATGTCAAAACTGGATTCGGAGAAGCAAAGCCTGCATACAAGCCCAGGGTGTTCACTTTGAACAACTGCAGTGTACTGACTTGGGAGTACAGAAGAGTCTCGATGTAGTATTTCTAGTCTCAGTAGTTCGATATTACCATCAATCCGAGTAGAAAAATGGAAGTACTGTAACAAAACGTATATACTGTCAGTTTCAATGCACAGGTGCATTGTACGTGGCGAAAGCTGAACACAACGCACGGGAGACGTGTTTACTGAAACGCTAGACAATGACCTTGAACGCAGTTTGTCAGTTCCTCAATCCTATCTTGCATGTGCTTCTGGTTCATTATGTTTGTTTGAACAATTTAAAACAGAAGACATTTTACATTTTTAAGGGCCGATTACCTTAAAACAGCAATCGTCATAATGACATTTAAAATAAATGCAATGAAATGTGTGTTCATGTATTCATCACTACTGAAATAGGCACTACAATGTTTAAGCAGGTAGTGTAGTTTTTATTTACAAAACATAATTAAAAATTCCTTTTAGTGTAAGGCAGTCATTATGTTGTTTTTTTTTTTCGAAGGTACTGCGGTGGAATGTTTAACATAAGTAAATTTTTCATGTACACAGGCTTTTTTGGTGTAATTTCGTATGTCCACGTTTTTCTATTTGAGATAGTCTCGGTACCACCCACCTGGCATTACCCAGCCCCTACTGTATGTTAGTTCATTCTTTTCTACTATTACGACTGTGGTTCCTACGACAATGCCACTCTTATATCTGTGTCACTAATGTGTGCCTTGTACGGCTATGTCTTGCTTGACTGTGGGGTACTGTTACCTCCTCCCCCTCCTCCGAAGCCTTATGTCTTATCGGTGTATTCCATTGGCATTGTCTTAACACGTGACAGCGTATTCTGCTGCGATTTGTTATTGGCATCATCATAGTAAAATAGGATCTAGTTGTGGTGGAATTCTATTAGCTATGTTCAACATCTGCGAATTGTTTATCATTTGACAACTCATCTGGTTGTTGTGTACCGACCTCCCCAGGGACTCGAACCGGCGGACTGCCAGATGGAAGGCAGCCGGGGTTCGCAGCCGAGACTCGAACTCAAGGTGTCCAGGGAAACAAACTAGTATTAGAATAATAATCATCGATATGAGACACTTGTAGTATCAGAGTAATTGTATAATAATTATAGTCAGAATTAACATTTAGAAGGAAGAAGTAACTTTTAAAGAAGTTACATGTATTGGAGAGCAGTTTGTGAAACGCGCTTACGAAAGCTTTTTGACCAGAGCGGAAGCTTGTTTATTTGATGTGGACAAACAGAGTTGGTATGTGAGCCGGGCGGCCGGCGAGCTAGCAAAGAAACAAAGCCAGTACAGTTGTACTTTAGAGAAAAACAAGGAAGGATGAGTGCAAAGTGAGACAGAGACAGTAGTGCATAGATGGCAGCACATACTGTAATAATTATTGGAGAATGAGTGGTTGAGGGCACCACCGACAAGGTGAATAGCTAAGTAACGCCCATAAGACCCAACCCCTAGGGTAGCGGGAAGGGATCGACCTTTGATTCAGGAGAGCAGATATAACCCTAGGCCAAGATGGCGTGGGGCTCTCTCCCAAGCAGTAATTCGTACTTTTCAGGACGAGGCTCTTTTCGAGCAGTAAGACATACGTGCCGCAGGGCAAAAATTCAGAGATATGCGTAGTCGTAGAGTAGGCGCGTGGAGCAAGCTCGCTCTCTCCTCAGAACGACATATCAACTTGTAAATACTTGTACATAGTAGATTTAGTCGTCCTAGTCAATAAAGGACAGTGGAGATTATCAATTCTTTCATTTCGTGAGTTGAGTTCTGCTCGGCAGGACAGGTAATACTTCAACATCCAACTGCCTGGTGACCAACATACGAGAACGTCTCTCAGGACAGGTAGGTCACGACATGGTACTCACGAAAGCTACCGTTGGCCAGGCGTCAGGTTGATGGCTGCACGTTTGTCACGTGTAACCTTGTCTAAGTCTCTCAGATTCGTTGCTGTGTATGTTTGATGTTTATACACAAAACCTGTTTGTCACACTTTGTTCTCCTCGTGCTAACCACAATAAGAAGTTACTGCTGAATTATCTGCAAGAGGCTTTTCCTGATTCTGATCTTATGCAATACTGAAAGCGATGTTGCCACATGTGACGGACATTTCACCTTGTTTTCTTCTAAACCATGCATCTTTTACTACACTATTGTCATGTCTTTCAACTCTTAAGGACCTGGGACATTGTGTGTTCATGGCTCCCTAGTAATACCTCATCCACCCTGTATACAGAATAGTTTTTAAGCATTCGTGCAACTCAAAATGAAAGATAAGCTTCGAAGTTGTAAATCTGCCAGAAAATATATCAAGATAAAGAATGGAGATGTGAAATACATTTTTGAAGAATCTTACAACCAGGGAGCTCCAGAGCCAGGTAACACCCTCAATTTCTGGTAGAAGAGAGTTACTAATCACCATGAACCAATTGTTGAACAATGCAATGATCTGCTGGAAAATCTACAACCGATCTCAGACTTTATTGCTCAAAGAACATTGTACATGATGTGTGAAGACCCTACAGAGTCGGACTCTTCATCCAGAGAGTATCAAATACACATTTTGCTACTCGGACATTGTACATACTCGTATATTTTTATATATGTGTCTTTCTACATTGTGTTCATTATTACCAGGACCTACTGAATTCCATGAGTGTATACATTTTTACAACACAGAGCACCTTCTTTGTACTTTTATTCCAGACTTCTTAGTATGTATAATTTACTTGTATTAATTATTACTCACCTGCATCACACCTAACACCTCATTTTCATTTGCAACCTTTCAACCACACTTCATATTGTAATTTTTATATATTCGTAAGTTTCCTACTGTTAAAAAACATGTTTTAGGATTTTGCCTAATATTGTGTATGTTTTAATATGGCTGATGATGACCCCGAAGAGGGTTGAAACTAGTCCCATGTAATGTAAATATTGTAAATACATCTTAGTATTGAATAGGTGGAAAACTTACTGTGAATAATTTATATGTCAATCACATGTCTCCTAACACTCTCCTACTTCTCATCATTTGCCTGACAGCCGAGACTTTGACAGCATGCCATACTCATAATTTCCTATCCATGCTGAAGTTGTATAATGCATCCACAAATATAACTGCCTTCTGGAAGGTAGCAATGAACAGATGGAAAACTACCATCTTTGTATCCTTAGCAGAAGTAAAGATGACCAGAAGTGTTATAATAATCAAGATGGGCACATAAACAGGCTTCTCTAGGCCCTCTATATTTCTGTTTTGTACTAAATCCTTTCAGTAATATACTGGCAGAAAAAAATATCCGAACACCATGAAATAAGGAATGTAGAATTCAGAAATTTTGGCAATATATTTGTTGAGGTAACATACTGAACTGATTTAAGGTACACAACTACAGGTTAATATCCACGCGAGAAAAGCCATTGCAAATGTGCCATGCTGGTCCATTAATAACCGGTGTAATCGCCTTACTGTTGAATGCAGGCATGCAAACGTGCATGCACTGTGTCGTACAGGTGCTGGATGTCAGCTTGTGGGATGGAGTTCCACGCCTGTTAACGCTGGAGTCATCGTCCAATGATGTTCCATACGTGCTAGATTGGGGACAGATCGGGGATCAAGCAGGCCAAGGCAACATGTTGACACTCTGTAGTGCACGTTGGGTTACAACAGACGCATGGGGGCATGCATTATCCTGTTTGAAAACACCCCCGGAAATGCTGTTCATGAATGGCAGTACAACAGGTCGAATCACCAGAAGGACGTATACATCTGCAGTCAGGGTGCATGGGATAACCATGAGAGTGCCCGTGCTGTCAAAGGAAATGGCTCCCCAGACCAGAACTCCCGGTGTAGGTGCAAGTGTGACGACGCCACAGACAGGTGAAATGCAGGCGCTCACCTGGCCTCCTCCTAACCAACACATGGCAATCACTGACACCAAGGCAGAACCGGCTTTAATAAAAAAAATACAATGGACCTCCACTCCATCCTCCAATGAGCTCTCGCTTGACACCACTGAAGTCGCAGATGGTGGTGGTTTGGGGTAAGTGCAATGCATGCCGCAGGGCGTCTGGCTCGGAGCTGTCCTTCAAGTAACCGATTTCGAACAATTTGTTGTGTCACTGTGGTGCCGAGTGCTGCTCAAATCGCAACTGCAGATGCGGTCTGCTGCGCCACAGTCATACGCCGAATCTGACGGTCCTCCCTCTCGATGGCACCACGGGGACATCCAGAGCCCGGTCTTCTTGCGAACATACCTTCTCGTGACCACTGCTGCCAGCACGCATGCACAGTGGAGACATTCCTGCAAAGTCGTTCTGCAAATAGCGCGGAAGGAAAATCCATCTCCAAATAGCCCTATGATACGGCCTCGTTCAACCGCATTGAGCTGTTGATACTAGCCTCTTCGTTGTCATAAAGGCATTTTTGACCAACCCACAGTCACTCCGTCCATTCTCATTGGTAACCAACACTCTCACAGAGTACAGCTCGTATTTAAAGCAAACCTGATGTGCAAAGTCATGGGGTCGCTACTAGCGCCATGCTAATGCGATTTGTGGGAAACTTGAATCAACATCATGTTTCAGATGTATAAACACGCCTACGAACATTTGTTAATCTAGCACAACCCTTTCTTGGGGTTTGGAGATTTTTTAATGCCAGTGTATTAAAAGGTGGCCACCCATGTACAATGACTTATCTGATATAAATTGATGACATAATATTGTATGTTTCAAAACAATCACCAAATAGTAACAGCTGATTAGTCATTCTGAAATGACACTGGAATGTCGGCTCTTTGGAGGTCATAAAGGGTCAAAACTGACACAGAATATTGCTAACCACAAATCTTCAGACAGACAGCTTAACACCATATGAGCAAAACAGAAATCTTGGAACCCTACACAATATGCAAATTTGTATATATAAATCTCTGTACATTCCTCAGAATTAAAAAAGAACAATATATCTGCATCGGCCATGTTTACAGTAAAAAGAAAATGCAATTTTTAATTTTCTGTACACACATCACGAGAAAATGGCTGAACAGAATGTAATGAAAATCTGTCTGTAGAGTAAGGCACTTCAACCTAGGCTATAAATAATTTTATTTACGCTAGTTGAAATGGCAGCTTACGGGAAGGCTTAAATTTAATTCTCATATATCTATGTTATTAGAATAGAACGCAGCCAGGAAAGCGGTTGAAGAGGGTTGCGCAGTAACATCCGTGCGCTTTGTAGTATGACGTGTTTTCCACTGAGCCAATAGAATCATTTCAGTAAGAGGTGTCTGTTTGAGCTGGTCACGAGTGAATGTTTCGAGTTTTCTTTGTAAATATCATAATCAACGAATTTAGGGAATTATTTGCGTGTGTACGCTGGATCCAGGAAGAGCAAAAAGACAAGTATTGCATCGACAGGCGAGGGAAATAGTATTTAGGCTTGTTTCACACCTACCCGGCTACCGGGTAACCGGTGTCGGGTACACGGTTGTCAGGGCAAGAAGTGTACGAGACATTTCACACTTGCCCGGTAAAAGTCGTTGCCTTATAAACGGCACCCGGCTGCCGTGCTATTGTAGTAGGAAGCCGGCAGCCCCCACTGTACTGGCCGACTGCCGGGTGAACAAAACCAGATTGGGAGGGTAGTGGTGGCTGTGAGTCAGTGGAAGTTTACATATCTAGCCACCACGGCAGTGTCTACAGTCTTCTCGAGTGTTGCGTTTCCTTGTTTTTACACTCTAGTGTATCACGTATTTGTTGTTATGCTGGAAATTGACGCAGAAAGTTTGCACACACATCCTAAAATAGTTGAAAAATTTGTCGCTGTCATTTCTTAAGTCTTCAAAAATTAAAAAGAATGCCCCAACCTCGTCTCTTCTCATATTGACTGGATTCACCCATAGCAGTCTATTTTTTCTCCTTTTCTTCAAACGCCTATACAAGACCATAAGCGCTAGTAATTTATTGCGATCCATTCCAACACGCGATATGTACACAATTGCTACCGTGTTCTTGCCGGGTATATGTGAAAAAGGATTCCCATTCTTGCCGGAGCTGGCTACTGGTTACCCGGCAGCCGGGTAGGTGCGAAACAAGCCTTAGAGTGTATTTGTATATTGTAAGCATGCAGCAGCAGGCGTTCAGAGGCGGGGAAGGTGAGGAACGTCATGTTGCCACGCCTCAAAAGAAGACAGCACTCGCATGCGGTAATCGGCTGCGAACAGTACAGAGGATAAAACAAGCTACGGAAATAAAAATAATGCAGTGTTCAGGTCTCCAGGGAAGAACCCTAAGAGGAAGACGCCAGTGACGGACCTTGATGATTTCAATAAAAATGTTCTGCGTACAATAATATTTGATATGTAAAAAAACGGCTAATCTCTTACGGCATTGAAACTGGCCCATCCACTTACCTTCCTTTAATGTATTGAAAATTTTCCTCAATACTTACTCGGGGTTTGATGTTAAAAATTAATTTAGATTTTCAGGAAACTTTTAAGCCCACAAAGAATATAGGTCATCGCTTTGGAATTCAAGATATAACTGGTTGAAAAAATGTTTACACTTTCGTGCTGTTATGAGTAGCCATATTGGCATCACCGCACCTTATGCTCCTGTCTCTCTCTGCGCAGTCGAAGATACGAAACCACCTTCCCGGCTGCGTTCTACTCTAGTGGTCCTATCGATAAACACTACATTAAAAAATATAGAAAATACAACTGTCGATCATTTATGTCAGATACAATTTTACTGTATCAGCTGTGATAACAGAGAGATTAATGAATTCAGACGTTTGTTGCTTAGTACATATAACACTACGCCACAAGAAAATGACCAAACAGACTTTAATGAAAATCAATATATAACGTCGTAGAACAAGGCACTACAGTCTAGGCTATAAATTATTTTTCGGGGAGGGCCTAAAATTGAATTCTCAAATATCTGTTATTCGTGGTCATATCGAGAAGTACTACACAACAAAAGTTATAGATAATACAATTTCCAATTATTTTTGTGTTACACAGTTTTACCGTACCGGTTATAACAGAGATATTAATGATTTAGACTTAAATTGCTTAATCCATGTCAACACTGAGCATTGCCAACATGGAAATATTGTCCAATTGTGTTAACTGGCGATGGTAGGTTTTTGTGGCGTGATTGTCTTTTGGTGAAAACCGCGAGGTCAACAGCCCACATAGGCAAGGAAAATAAAATTGTACAGAAAACTATTAAAATGAGAAAAAAATCGTGAAGGAACATCATGAAAGGAGGCAGAAGGACTCCCTTTACATTGGATATTTTAATATCACAAATTTGGAAGGAAACTACATATGAAGGCCTATGATATTGGAAGTCCATAAAATTGACTAACAATAGCATTACATTGACAACTGTTTGTTGTGATGAGCTTTCTCTCTTCTCTTCCCACTCACCTCTGATGGATGGCACTACTGCTGTGTGTCCAGTACAACAGCCTGCTTGAACATTGGTGGAAAGTAGCTGGGGAGTTGAGAATAATTATTTTTTTAGCATGCCATTCCTCTGGTTCATACACGGTCTGATAACTACTGGTACATGACACACTGGTTCATCATAGTATTCCAGCTATTAGATTTCTGCTATGAGGCGCTACTAGGAAAGGGCAGGGTGCGCACCTAATATAAAACATTGGAGCAGTGTTTTCACTGCTGTCTGTGGCGGGGTCATTCCAGGTCTGGAACATTCCACTGTTAGAACGCCAGCGTCGTACACTTCCTTTTTTTTTTTTTAACAATTGGCTTTACATCGCACTGACATAGGTAGGTCTTATGGCGATGATTGGATTGGAGGGGGCTAGAAGTGGGAAGGAAGCAAGCAGCTGTGGTCTTTAGCCCACCATTGCCTGGTGTGAAAAAAAGGAAACCATGGAAAAACCATCTTCGGGGCTGCCAACAGTGGGATTCGAACCCACTACCTCCTGAATGTAAGCTGATAGCTATGTAACCCAAATCGTGCGGCTACTTGCTCGATATTCTGATTACTAATCTCAAAACCCATTCCCTTGGAGTATACATACTACCATCAAATCAATCCCATTTAGACTCTCAAAACAGGAGGAACACTGAAAATAACAGTCACATTAGATAAAACACAGCCATCATTGAGCAGTTCTAGTAAATATAATTCAACACTCCTCCTATGGCACTACTTCATGCAAATCGCAAACTTCTCAGTATGGGCACATACACAACAGGATTACTGGTTTAAGGCTGGAATTTGGTCCCACAGGAGTTCTTATATGTTACAGTAAATCTATCAACATGAGCCTGGTGTATTTGAGCTCCACTGGCCTTAGCCAGGATTGAACACACCAACTTGAGCTCAGAAGGCCTGCACTCAGTAGTAATCACACTCTTACATTAGATCCAACTATGTACAAATTCCATTATTTTACCTTCACATCCCTGGAGGCTTGCAGATTTGCCAGAGACTGTTTCATCCCCTTTCCAACCTGCCAGATTATAGCTTCGGGTGGTTGGGACTTGAAGGGCCACTCTCCGCATAAAAGTTCATACCACACAGTCCTAAAAGAAAAAAATAATATATCAGTTCTGTGCACCCTTGATGGTACGAAACATTTCCACCATAGATTGCAGTACAAGGTATACAGTGTGTGCTTCTGCTGTTGTTGAATTTCTACTACATCCTTGAATTACTGTATTAATATATGCATTGTGATAATATAATGTAATGTCTATATTGCTATGTAATTATCAGTTAAATATTTTGATGTTATGGAATACAAATACAAGTTCTCATTCGATTCAACAAGTTTCAATCACTGTGAAGAACACCATTTAATTAATCTTCAATGCGTAAAGACAGTTATTTTTTAAGCAGCATTACATGCAAATGTTTATAGTAGTAATTATTAATATTGGTAAATAACTAAATAACTAAATAAATAACAAATCATACTGTATCATGCATACATAACCAAATACATGTGAATTACTTGTTAATTACTATCCATGACCAAAGATGACACTCCCTTTATCATTGCTGCAAGTGAGGACAGACAACTCAGGCAGGGTTTCAAACTTCATGTGGCTAATGCTAGCCTGGTGCAGCCCATGTAAGGCAGACCTTCTGACGATGTGGGGTGGCATCTGCCATGTATGGGGCAATGAGTGTTATTGTGGTGGAGAATAATGTGTGTGCTGTACAAGTTGCAGCAATATTGGGGACAGGGATTAACACCTTCAACACTACCATATTTTAACATGGACTCTGGCAGTGAACTGAGTCTTTTCCCCGAATTTTAATACATTATTACACAACAGCAAAACACAGTACTTACCTGATTTTTGTATCATATTAAGGTGGTAGCCATCCAAAATGAAGATGTTAATCAGGAAGTACATACCTAAAGTAATTTAATTATACTAGTCTTACGAAAAACATTAAAAAATGTGCAGGAAAAACTTTTATGTTCAAATTATACCAATAAGCATCCTCGTCAGCTGTAATTGAGCTAGCAAAGTGAGAGGTTGTACTGTATAGCGAGTGCTGAGTGAGGAGAATGAATATTGCTGTAGAGAAGTATCGCGTGGCCATATGTCGATGGCACAGACGAGTGAAGTGTGTGTGTACGGCAGGTGGGATGGAGCACCTACGACAAACTGGGCTTGAGGTAACTACGACGGTGGCAGCAGCAGTGGCAATTCTTCTGAAAATCAGAGGTGTAGAAGTGAACCCTGCACCAGAAGGACCAATGAGTTGGGAAGACATGGAAAAGATTAGGGAAATAGTCAGAGAGGCCTGTCAGACTGAACAAACGAGGGAGCTAATGCGTGAGCTGAGAAATGATATGGTAGAAATGAAAGACAGCGTAAAACAAGAGGTAAGAATGATGACAGAAGAGGTGGCGGAGAACTCTAGGGAAATAGATATACTGCTGAAGGCAAAAACGAAGGGAATTGAAGGGGAATAGCAGAAAATCAAGTGGCAGCAGAAAATGATTATTCGGGAAGCGAAGAGGAAAAATATTTTCATACACGGCATAGCGGAGAATGAAAATGAGGATTTGAATGATTTAACGAGTAAAGAGTTGGATATTATAAATAATCATATAAAAGGAAATTGTAAAGAAGAGCATATTGATGAAATTCATAGGCTGGGGAGAGTTAAAGGGAAAAGACCTATTGAAGTTTAGTTGATCTTACCTCTGAAGGCGAACAAAGTCATCCTCAATGCAATGAACTTAAAAGGAGAAAGGATTTGAGTGAGAAGAGACATGGATAAAGAGACCATCACGGAACAGAGATTCTTATGATTTCATCTAGTAAAAGCTAGGAATTATGGACTAAAAGCATACATAAGAGGCAAACTTCTTATAGGAGGTGACGGAAAGTGGTCGCGTACTTGGTCAATTGCACAACTACAGGAAATGGATATGCAGTTGAGTTCATCGCCTCAGGAAGTTCATCAACTGTCTGCAGAGCAAGGAATTTGCCAGTCAGCTGCCTGCACGCTGGCTGACAACACACAATCTGATGACAACAGCGACCTTCATACTCTACGGAAGAACAGAAGACAGCGGAGTGATGAATGCACAGCGGAAGGGATGGACAACCAGCCGACTGTTGAGTTGACACAAATCCAGGGAGCAGCAGACCATCGGATGACAGAAGCAAGATGATGCCAGGGAGAGGTAAATCCTCGATTTTAATGGACTTCTGGGCTAAGAAGGGCAAAGGACAGAAAGACAATATAGACAAAAATTAATTAGTTCATCAGAGGGCAGTATTTTAGAACTGGAGAAAAAGAGAATGACTAGAAGTAAGACAAGCAACTTGACTGAGTGTAAAAGTAAGAAATAACTAGAACTGAATATTGGTACGGTCAATATAGAAGGTTTTCTGAATAAGTTATGAAATGAACAGGTGAAATTATTAACACATTCACGCCCATATCCGAGTTATTGCCTATAGCGCGTGAGCATGCTGTGGACCGTATCCGAGTTAGCCCGGATAAGCGCAACCTTGACCTCAAGCTGTTCCTACGCAGCTGGGATCTATTTTGGTCACAAATATGTGGGAGAGAGATGAATGTAATACCCTTATGAATGTTTCTACTCACCGAAAACCACATGCCCATGACGATTTTCCCTCCCAATGCACTTACTTTGTTTTGTTTCTGAAGGTAGCCTAGCGCTCGCACAACTAGCTGCGTAGCTGGTTTGTGATTGCACAAGCGTGTGTATAGTCGCGTTCTGAAGTATAAGCATGGCCTGTAGGGACAATATAAATGATGCAAGTGATGCGAATTTACAAAGCACAGTTTTTCAGCTGCTTGAAAATTATCTTGGCCAGGGGTATACAGTCTATATGGACAACTTTTTTTTTTGCTAGGGGCTTTACGTCGCACCGACACAGATAGGTCTTATGGTGACGATGGGATAGGAAAGGCCTAGGAGTTGGAAGGAAGCGGCCGTGGCCTTAATTAAGGTACAGCCCCAGCATTTGCCTGGTGTGAAAATGGGAAACCACGGAAAACCATCTTCAGGGCTGCCGATAGTGGGATTCGAACCTACTATCTCCTGGATGCAAGCTCACAGCCGCGCGCCTCTACGTGCACGGCCAACTCGCCCGGTATATGGACAATTATTACAAATAGCGTTTGACTCGCGAAACAATTACGGGAACAGAACACTGCCGTATGGGGGACAATACGGTCGAATAGGGGTGTACCAAAACATCTAAAGGAACACCAGGCAATTCTCAAACGGGGTAAAAAGTGAACCCGGCATACAAGTACAGTCACCTCTCTCCGAAATCTCAGCTCCATCTACGTCATCAGCTCCAAGTCAACGTCCTGCAATCTTGCTGCCAAAAATGGCACCAGCCAAGGATCCATCATTTAGGTTAGATGCGAAGAGAAAAAGAGTATATTCTCTTAAAGTTTCCACCATCAAATATAGACACGTTCCCCTGAAGAATGTGCAAAGTGTGCTTCAAAAATAAATTTATTAGTGAAACACGCTATTTTTTTTTAATGTTTAGTGTTCCCATTTGCCCAGGAAAGTGTGACATTACCTACCACACTCCACAGAGATACTAGAGGACTTCATTAAGGTATGTGGAAAATTTTGTTTCCATATCTTGTTCAGTTTAGAACTTATTGTGAAAAGAATTCGTTGTTGTTTGCTCTGCCACTAACAGCTGGAATGACTGGGCCAGCCCTTTAAATAGCCCCTCAGATGATGGGCGTGAATGTGTCAATGGCAGAAATGTTGAGAATCGGATAGCACCGGGATATGAAGTACATATTGAAGGTTTTAAAGCGTGTAGCAAGACAAGGGGCAGGAATGCTCGTAAAGGTAGATATCCCGGTGGTATACTAACTTTGATAAGGGAAGAAATAAAGGAGAAAATTGAAATAATAGAATCAGGTATAGAGGAAATACTTTGGGTGAAAACAAGGATAAAACAGAAGAGGGATGTTAATCTATGTCTCTGTTTTGTATACAATCCTCCCGAGGGATTGACATTGGCAAACAAAGAATTTTTCACTGAGTTAACATTATAAACAAATAGATTAAAGAATATACATGAGGACATAGGTACTGTAATAATGGGGGACTTTAATGCGAGGACTGCAGACCTAAAACCAGTTTATTGTAAAGAGGCTGAGGAAATAATAAATGGAAAAAGAACTAGTCAAGATGGCGAAAAATTATTAGAACTATGTGGAACAGAAGAACTCTGTATTTTAAATGGGTGGTGGCCAGGAGATGAAAAGGGTAATTTAACGGCTATAACGGAAATGGGCAGTAGTGCTATTGATCTATTATTATTACCAGTCATAAGGAGGATAAATGTTAAAAGTTTGGGGGGGGAAGGGGAAATCGCATCACTTATTATAAATATCGTAAGTACGGAAGAGAATATTGGGGGGTATTATCAAAGCAATATTAAAGATTGATTAGTGTCCGAGTTTATATAGAGAGAAGACATTAGCACAGAATTCACAGAATATTTTGAAGGAAGGTCTTTTGAAATTATCAAGACAGGAATTAAGATTGCGATTGAAGAAAACAAAGTAGACGAGGCAATAAAGCTGACCGAAAACACAATACTGATGGCAGGACGTAAGATGCGGATTCAGGGGATAAGAATACAAAGAAATACTGGGTGGTACAATGAAGAATGTAGAAGAAAAAAAGGCCGAATTAATGAAAGCACTAGACACATTCAGAACAAGAAGTGGGCATGAATCAACAACTGCATTCTGTAGCAAAAGAAAAGAGTACAAAGAATTATTGGTAATAACTAAAGACTTGGGGCAGAAGAAACAAACCGATAACTTAAACAGAGATGCTAAGAATATCGATGTTAAGAAAGTATGGTATAGAATAAATCAAATTTGTAGAGATAGAAAAAATATAAAACAAGTCATGGACAATGGATAGAATAATTTAGTAAACTGTTAAGTGGAAAGGATCGTTGGAAACAGGATGTAGAGAAGATGGGAGTCTTGTGGAGATTGGAGTGCACCCTGCCTGATTTAGATAAGGAAATTTCAGCTGACGAAATAATTATTAGAGAAGGGGCGGAACGGGAAATCAAGAGCAATTTCAGGTATAAACAATGAATTTTGGAAGGAAGCAGGCAAAAATGCCTTTATCCTAGCAAGAATAGTCAAAATATTTAACAAGATTTTTTTAGCAAGATTCCCTAAATCATGGCAAGAAGGAAACATCTGTCCTGTATATAAGAAATGTGGAGAAAGATCTAACCCAAGTAATTATGGAGGGATAATGTTAGATTCTTTAAGCAAGATATACACAGGGATATTGGCAAAAAGATTAATGAATTGGGCAGGGAAGTACTCGATCCTGTGAAGATTTCAAGCAGGTTTTAGGAAGAGAATGAGGACAGGTGGCAATATAATGGTAGTAAAAACAAATATATTACGAAGAAAAGAGGCAAGCTGTACATTACTGTAATCGATTTAGAGAAAGCATTCAATTCGGTGAGTAGAAGGGCTGTCGTCCAGAAGTTGGGGCAGATCGGAGTGTCATCGAAAATTATACGAGCAACTGATAACATATATTTGGAATTTAAATGTACTGTCAAAATTAAAGATGGCATAGTAGTGGGGGAGATAATTTCAAAATTGGGTCTTAAACAAGGGTGAAAGCTGTCTCCTGAAAAATGAAAAATCCACAGCCTGTTTCCAGTCATTCGACCGGGTCAGGAATGGAATGAATGACACCCCATCTAGAGGAGAGAAATGAATTGTGCTGGCTGCTGAAGCCTGTCGCACTCCTCTGGGGCAATGATTAAAGACTGACAGATGAAATGAAATAAAATGATATTGGAGTGTGTTGCTGGAATGAAAGATGACGGAAAACTGGAGTACCCGGAGAAAAACCTGTCCCACCTCCGCTTTGTCCAGCACAAATCTCACATGGAGTGACCGGGATTTGAACCACGGAACCCAGCGGTGAGAGGCCGGCATGTTGCCGCCTGAGCCACGGAGGCTACAAGCTGTCGCCTATATTATTCTTATTGTTTAATTAATGATGTTTACCAGTCAAAAGTATTTTAGAAAGGAGCTTCTCCATATCTTGAATATCAAGATATTCCAGGCCTAATCATTGTGGGCGATATCATTCTACTCACATTAACACCCATCAAGATGAAAAATAGTATTAATGAGATAGAAAACTACTGTAAAGAGTGGAATTTGAAGGTTAATCCACAGAAAACCAGAGTAATGGTTTGTAAAAGGGGTGCCAAGCTTTCTAAGAGTGAACAGTGGTGGATGGGTAAGAAAGTTAGAAGTGGTTAAAAAAATCAAATACTTAGTGACGATTATAAGCAGCAATGGTAGAGGGTCATATCAAATAAAAACAGCAAAAATGAAGGGAATAAGTGCTTTGGCTAGTATAAAAATATTGGATAAAAAGATGCCTAACATAGAATACAAACTCCAGAAAAAAGTATTTAATTCAGTAGTCAAAGCTAAGGTATGGTAAGGAGCGGAAATTCGGGGAGTAGATCATGGAATTGTAGCCTTAGAGGTAATCATTAGTAAATTTTCCACAATAATTATGGGATTGCCAAACTGTACTGCAAATAGTGGAGTAAGAATGATTTGTGAAGGGGTGAGTATACGGGCTGATTTTGTGAAACGAATAGTCAAGTATTGGTTGAGATTAACTCCTAGGCACTCATAAGCGGACTAATACACGCTCGAGTGGCTCGGCCAGGACTCTACAAGCGGCCTGATATGCTGGGGTGCAAGGTCGCATATTGGAGACGTTTGTGACATCTGTTGGATTTTTCTGGAAACATTTCTACTTGAAATCTGTTCTTGGTGTCTCAAAGTGTCACCAGAGTGCTCTGGTATGCTGCTTTGGCAAAGAGAATTGATTCAAATATCGATCGAGAAATCTGTATTCTGTTGTTGACAAGAAGGCTGAGAAGGAAGCTGCTTGTTCGCACGTAATGCTCAGTAATAGCAAAATTCAAAACTTACTTGATGTTTTAGGCTCTGATTTCAGCAGTGAGAGTGAGGAAGAAGTTATTAGTGATCCAGTACATGTTATATCGAATGATTCAAGCAAGAGTGAAAGTGATTTTAGTGAAAATAATGAGCAACCTGTTCAAGGGAATCCTGGTAGTGATATATGTAAAAATGTAAGTAGATATTTCATTTTCCGGAAGTACTTACATGACAACATTGTACAGTTCATAGCAGACGAAACTAATAGGTATGACAGTGCTAATCCCAACTTTTCTCAGACAAACTCAAATGAAATGTGTATATACTGCTCTTTGTATTCTAATGGGACTGGTACAAAAACCAACAATTCATAGTTACTGGTGCAAAGATGTAAGTGTTGATACATCCTATTTTAGAACTGTCATGCCTTGCAGCAGATTTCTCAAACTGAGCAAATATTTACATCTGGCTCACAATGAGGTAGCTGACACTTCTGATCCTCTAAGAAATCTGCGCCCAATTAAGGAAATGATTGAAACCAAATTTAGAACATTGTACACACCCAGCAGGAACATTTCATTAGATGAATCACTGATGAAATGTAGAGGTCGCCTTCATTTCATTCAGTACAACAAATCTAAGCAGCACGGTTTGGTGTAAAGTTTTATAAACTGTCGGACTCAAAGAATGGTTCCATACATTCCTTCAAAATTTATGCAGGTCGAGATAAAGTCGGTGATATGCCAGCTAGCAGCAAGATAGTGATAGATATGTCGTCACATTGTAATTTACTGGATCAGGGCTATTGTTTATATGTAGATAATTGGTATTCATCATTGGATCTGTATCTTTATTTACACTCAAAATGGACAAATGTATGCCGACAGTCAGGGCTAATAGGAAAAATATGTCCAAAGAAATAGGTAAGGTACAGAATTGGGAGGCAAATATATATTCTTGCAACAATATGCGTGCGATCAAATGGAAAGACAAGAAAGAAGTTTTGGTGCTCTCAACAATGCATGGACTGGACTTTGCTTGCACTGGCAAGGTTGACCGGAAGACTGGAGTTATCCTATTCAAACCCACAGCTATTATATCCTATAATGCTAACATGAGAGGTGTAGATTTAGGAGACCAACTTCTTAGTCAATTTCATGTTATGCGTAAAACACACAAGGCATACAAAAAGATTTTTAAAAATATTTTCAGTATGATTCTTCTGAATTCCCACATTCTGCACCGAATTGTCAATGGGAAACAGACAGAACATTTAATGTTTTAAAACAGAAATTGGCAGAAGAAATTATTGGTTGTTCATTTCAAGAGGGGGTTGTAGCTAGACATTCTGTCACACCTGGACAATTACCATCAAGATTGACTGACCACCACTTCCCAATCAAAGTGGAGCCCTCTGCTGCAAAGGGTTCCAGAACAACAAAATGGTGTGTTGCATGCCTGAAACACAAGCAGATGAAGGAGACCACCTAGCAGTGTGATCAGTGTGAAGTTCCACTTTGTATGGACCATTTCCAGCCATACTACACACTAAAGAACATCTGAAGTAAGATAAGTTAATGAAAAATTAAAGTTTTCAAAGGGATTTTTTATGTGTTATATTTCTCTATTGTTCTGTTTCTTGTGTCATGAGCAATAGCGTGGAATTTCTCAATAATATAAAACAGGTCCCATGATAATATGTGCAGTTGATCAACCACTATACTGTTTTAACCAAAAGCTTGCAACACCAAGGTTGCATACTAAAACGTTGGCGGATTCCTAGCAATGTCAGTGCACGGGGTGGGTGGGTGCATATGGGTTAAAAACAAGGGGATATTGTGAAATTTTAAGCATAGCTTATCAGCACCAAATGAAACATCTAAACGAAGGCTAATGGGTGGATGGGGTGAAGAAGATTCTAGATAGAATACATAGGAATGGGATCTTACTGGGAAAGCAGTGCATCAAGGGATGACAGGAGATTCTATAAGAAGGTCGTTTAAAGAGTGAAATAAATAGAAAGACAAATAATAAGGTCAGAATGCAACAGCAAGAAAAACTAATGGAATTTTGCAAAAATAAGTGAAAATATGACTATAAGGACGTTAACAAAAAGGGAAATGAGAGGAATAATTTGGTGGTTGATGGGAGTTTATAAAAAATAAATATTTAAGAGAAAAAAAAAGACAAAAATAAATGTATTTTATGTAATTCATATATGGAAGTGGCACATCTGATTACGGACAGTAAAGAAATGAGAAATATTAGAGAGAAATATACAGACGGGAAAGATTTGGATAAAATTTAAATGAACAGGAACTTTATACACTTGCTAAGCTATTAAACAGAGAATGGAAAAACATAGAAAAACAGCAAAATTATTTAACATTATTAGAGTTATTTGGGAAAGAAATATAAAGAAATCAGAGAAAATTACATGTAGTTAAGGAAGAGGTATCCTGGGCTGTATAGCTTAGTTTAAATCCAGGAAATACCTCATAAGGATAAGGTTGTATACTTTCAAAGATACAACAAAATAAATATTGATGATGATGCTTGTTGTTTAAAGGGGCCTAACATCTAGGTCATCGGCCCCTAATAGTACGAAATGAGACGAAATGAAATGACAAATTAAAAGCCCAAAAACATCCACTGACCACAATTCAAAACATGAGGACGAAGAATGAATGGATGGATGGATATGAATTTAAAACTATCAGTGGAACTGACCCACAGTACCTCACATGCACAGAAGCTGGCGTAGAACAATACTATTAATGACCAAGGGACTGCTTCTATAGCACAATACTGAATCGATGATACTTGTAGTCGAAAGGGCTCCAAAATCCAAGTCAGAAGCCCCTCACAATGGTACCTATCGCTAGGAAAGTAGAACCATGGTATTTGTCATGTTGCAGTACTAATCAAGAGTAGCACAGACTTGCAGTATTCCACACATTATGGTACTACTCACAGGCAATGAAATTCACACATGTATTACAGACCTATGCTGTTTAGCACATTGTGGCGCCATTTACAGGCAACGCAAACCTATGGTGATCATCACATAAGGGTACTAACCACAGGGACTCGTACTATCTCGTGGTGTTCCTCATATAGTAGGTACTAATCATAGGCAAGCCAGAACCATGGGTTCCCTAATCCCATGGTGTCGCTCATATAGTGCTACTAATCACAGGTACTGTAAAAGCCGTCATGCTCTCGTTTGCTAGTGATCACAAACCTATTTGGTACCCAACATAGTGGTACTACGCACAAGTAAAAGCGACCCATGGTGTTCCCTGCGTTGTGGTACTAATCACTAGTAGTTTCATGGTTCTAATTTGATCACCCCTTGGTTGCGCCTTTTAGTCACCTCTTACAACAGGCAGGGGATACCGTGGGTGAATTCTTTGTCTGCTTCCCCCAACCACAGGGGGTTGTGCGCTTCGTCCGCGAGAGGTATTTTACTTCCCTCAAGTCCGCCGGCAAGCCGGTTAGGACCCCCCTATCCGCCACCTGGAAGTATCACCTCTCCCCTTGCTACGCCAGCGTAGTAAGTTCGTGGTAACTATTAAAAATAAGACTGTTACAAGATATTAGTATCTTGGTTCATTCACAAATTCCTCAAATCACATTATCGTTTTCAAGTCAATACATCAGTAAAGAATTCCATAGAATTCTGCAATAAAATTAAACACTAATTTATCCAAACACCACACTCTTCATTCATTTGATATTACTGACATGTATGCTAATGTGCCTATTAACAACACCGTACAATTGATTAAGAACAATCTTTCCAAATTCAGCAATTTAAGTATAAGCGAAACAGATGAATTCAATCGGATTCTGAAATTTACATTGAATAACAATTTCTTCACTTTCATTAATGTCATTTACCAACAGTTAGCTCTTCCCATGGGGTTAGCAGCTTCAGGGATCCTTGCGGATATTTACATCGATCATTTAGAATATTCTCACATCATTGGTAAGATTAACGGCATTCAACACTGGACATGCTATGTAGACGACTCTTTTTGTTATTTTAGACTCCCATGTTACTAACAGCAACACAGTTTTTTAATTTCTCAACTCCAGTGACCCACATATAAAATTCACCATAGAGTCAGAAAACAATAATGCCCTTAATTACATGGACTTAACCATTATGCGCAACTGCAACAACACTTTACCCTTTAATATACACAGGAAACCCAGCCACACCATCAGAACCATCCAACAAACTTCTGTGCACCCAGACATACATAAGAAAGCAGCTTACAATAGCATGATACTCAGAGTATTAACACTTCCCTTATCTTGCAAGAATTATAAAAAAGAAATTAATACTATTTACAATATTGCAGAACACAATGGTTTTAGTAGAACCTTCATCAGGAGAATCATCAATAGATATAAGAGCAGACCCAAGACTACTGTAGGAAAAAAAAGAGAGAGATTCCACTAATAAAGAGAAGTTTTCCGCTTTCAATTTCAATAATAGTAACATTTACCAAATTTCTCATATCTTTAAAAAACACAACATTAATATAGTGTTTAGAACCTCCCACCAACTCCGAACTCATTTTCAATCCACACACTGTCAACAATAACAATAACAGCATCAATAATAGATATTTGAACTCTTGAGTTTACAAATTATTATGCCAATCCTGCAATTCCAGCTATGTTCGTCAAACAGGCCAAAATTTTGTCATAAGATACGCCGAACATCGCAACACTCTCAATTATAATTGTTTTCCAGCTATCAGTGAATATCATAAAGCATCCAGCCATGAATTCACATCAATACGTAATGATCTTAAGATCTTGCATTATGAGCAAAAGGGCACCTTGCTCAACGTTCTCGAGAGCATCCACATCAATTTAGATCAGTTTATGAACCCCTCTCACAATTTAAATGAAATCAATGAAAAAAAGAACATTCTACTTGAAACATTCATTCCATATATTTGTCAGAACTTCCATGCCAAAAACAAACCTCGCCTCCACCTCTCCAACTCACCACCACTCCCCCTTCCCCACCAGCCCTGCACCGTCCCCCTTTCCCCCTCCACTCCTCCCATCCTCGCAAACACAGCTGAGCCAACAACAGACACAATCGTACGAGCGGGACCATTAACTTTGAGAAGGCCAGGCCGTTTTGAGAGGACAACCACCTATTAAGTACCGTAAGTTAAAAGTTTCTTCACCCTCATTTTGCACTGTTTACTTATCAGCCCAAGATTCTCACACCACCTCATTTTTTCCATTACAGATTGCAACTTCATTGATGGTTTCCACTATGGTCACAGACAGTTTACCATCCACCTGTTATCTCAGGGGTTTCCAATTAGTAAGAACTCAAGGGCCACATTGGAAACCTGAAGCATGACTGGGAGCCGCACTTTAATAATAAGCCAATTTTCGTAAAATTTTGCAAATTGGACAGAGGTACCAGTATACAAAATAATATGAAATTGAAAGGAAGGTTTAATAGCTTAAAACACTATCTTACAACTGCATAAATCCCTATTATACCCAGGACGATTGAATTTGGAAGAAGAGCACCCAGCAATGTCAGTTCATTTGAATTAATATTAAAAATGAAAAAAAAAAAAAAGTAAAATGAAAGACAAACTAAAATTAATAATGTAGTTAAAACAAAAAGGACAATTTAGTGCTGGTAGTGTGAAGGGCACAATGCCATACATTTATAAGAGCCTAAAATCCCAACATTGTACTTCCAGGAGTACTTCCCTAAAAATTTTCACTGTGTACCAGCCAATACGGCCAATGGGAGAAGAACGAAGAATGAAACCGCTTCTTACACCAACGGCTTTTAAAGTATTTATTACCGAGCTCGATAGCTGCAGTCGCTTAAGTGTGGCCAGTAACCAGTATTCGGGAGACAGTAGGTTCGAACCCCACTGTCGACAGCCCTGAAGATGGTTTTCCGTGGTTTCCCAATTTCACACCAGGCTGTACCTTAATTAAGGCCACGGCCACTTCCTTCCCGCTCCTAGCCCTTCCCTGTCCCATCGTCGCCATAAGACCTATCTGTGTCGGTGCGACGTAAAGCAACTAGCAAAAAGAAACAAAAGATTTCTTGGTATTCATTGCATGGTACGTTGAATAAAAAGGGCCACAGTGCGGTTGGCACGTAGTTCAAGAATTTGTATGGATCTCAAGGCCATTTTTATAATTGTTAAGGCCTAGAACTAGTATTTGTGAGGGCTCATTTTCCGGCATAGCTTGGATTTTCATTTTACTAAATCAAAGAATCTATTCAGCACAAATGAATTCTAAAAAACAGGAGATAATATTAAGGAATGAATTAGTTCTGACTTTGGTCTACACAGGATATAGATATGAATACATTTTTGAACATACATACATACATACATACATACATACATACATACATACATACATACATTATCATTATAGAGTGTTATGCCTTGCAGCATTCAGTCTACAAGCCGCTGTGAATTTACTAAACGTCACCACAATCCTCGATTTGCAACTAGTGTTGTGGCCTCATTTAGTTCTATACCTCTTATCTTTAAATCGTTAGAAACCGAGTCTAACCACCGTTGTCTTGGTCTACCACTACTTCTCTTACCCTCCATAACAGAGTCCAATATTCTCCTAGGTAACCTATCCTCTTCCATTCGCCTCACGTGACCCCACCACCGAAGCCGGTTCATGCGTACAGCTACATCCATCGAGTTCATTCGTAAATTAGCCTTTATCTCCTCATTCCAAGTACCCCCCTACCATTGTTGCCACCTGTTTGTACCAGCAATCATTCTTGCTACTTTCATGTCTCTTACTTCTAACTTATGAATAAGATATCCTGAGATCACCCAGCTTTCTCTCCCATAAAACAATGTTGGTCTGAAAACAGACCGACCGATGTAAAGATAGTTTCATCTGCGAGCTGACTTCCTTCTTACAGAATACTGCTGATCGCCACTGCGAGCTCACTGCATTAGCTTTATGACACCTTGATTCAGTCTCACTATATTACCATCCTGGGAGAATACACAACCTAAATACTTGAAATTGTCGACTTGTTCTAGCTCTGTATCACCAATCTGACATTCAATTCTGTTCAATTTCTTACCTACTGACATCAATTTAGTCTTCGAGAGGCTAATTTTCATACCATCCTCATTGCACCTCTTTTTAAGTTCCAAGATATTAGACTGCAGGCTTTCGGCATAATCTGCCATTAAGACCAAGTCGTCAGCATAGGCCAGACTGCTTACTACATTTCCACCTAACTGAATCCCTCCCTGCCATTTTATATCTTTCAGCAGATGATCCATGTAAACTACGAACAGCAAAGGTGAAAGATTGCAGCCTTGTTTAACCCCTGTAAGTACCCTGAACCAAGAACTCATTCTACCATCAATTCTCACTGAAGCCCAATTGTCAACATAAATGCCTTTGATTGATTTTAATAATCTACCTTTAATTCCATGGTCCCCCGGTATAGCGAACATCTTTTCCCTCGGTAACCTGTCATTTGCTTTCTCTAGATCTGCGAAACATAAACACAACTGCCTATTCCTCTCGTAGCATTTTTCAATTACCTGGCGCATACTGAAAATCTGATCCTGACAGCCTCTCTGTGGTCTGAAACCACACTGGTTTTCATCCAACTTCCTCTCAACGACTGATCGCACCCTCCCTTCCAAGATGCCAGTCAATATTTTGCCTGGTATACTAATCAACGAGATACCTCGATATTTGTTGCAATCCTTCCTGTACCCTTGCTTACAGATAGGTGCAATTACTGCTTTTGTCCAATCTGAAGGCATCTTACCAACACTCAATGCTAATTTTACTACTCTATGAAGCCATTTCATCCCTGCCTTCAAACTATACTTCACCATTTCAGGTCTAATTTCATCTATTCCTGCTGCTTTATGACAATGGAGTTTATTTACCATCCTTTTCACTTCCTCAAGCGTAATTTCACCAACATCATTTTCCTCCTCCCCATGAGCTTGGCTGTTCGCAACACCACCATTGAGATGATGTTCAAAATATTCCCTCCACCTCTCCAGTGATTCCCTAGGATCTATTATGAGTTCACCTGAATTACTCAAAACACTGTTCATTTCCTTTTTCTCTCCCTTCCTAAGATTCTTTATTACTGTCTAGAAATGTTTCCCTGCTGCTTGACCTAGCTGTTCTAGGTTATTACCAAAATCTTCCCACGACTTCTTCTTGGATTCAACAACTATTTGTTTTGCTCTGTTTCTTTCATCTACGGACAAGTCCCTGTCTGCCTCGGCCCTTGTTTGGAGCCATTTCTGATAAGCCTTCTTTTTACATTTAGATGTTTGCCTTTTCCCATCTTTACACACAGTTGTTCTTAGGCATTCCATTGCTGTTTCTACTACAGCATCCCTGTATGCCACCCATTCAATTTCCATATCCTGAACCTGCTTACTGTCCACTGTTCGAAATTTCTCACTAATCATATCCATGTACTTCTGTCTAATTTCCTCGTCCTGGAGATTTTCTACCCTTATTCTTTTGCAGACAGATTTCACTTTCTCTACCCTAGGCCTAGAGATGCTTAGTTCACTACAGATCAGATAGTGGTCTGTATCATCGAAAAATCCCTGGAAAACTCGTACATTCCTAACAGATTTCCTGAATTCAGCCTCCCATGTGAATAGCCTTATGCTTGAAGAATGTTTTCGTAACTGCTAAACCCATACTATTACAGAAGTCCAGCAAACGCTTCCCATTCCTATTAGCTTCCATATCTTCCCCACATTTACCAATCATCCTTTTGTATCCTTCAGTTTTAATCCCAACTCTCGCATTGAAATCGCCCATAAGCACTATTCTATCCTTGCTGATGACCCTGACCACGATGTCACTCAATGCTTCATAAAACCTATCAACTTCATCCTCATCTGCACCCTCACATGGTGAATACATAAAGACAATTCTAGTCCTAATTCCTCCAACTGACAAATTTACCCACATCATTCGCTCATTTACGTGCCTAACAGAAACTCTGTTGCGTGCAATGGTATTCCTGATAAAGAGCCCTATCCCAGACTCTGCCCTTCCCTTTCTAACACCCGTCAAGTACACTTTATAATCGCCTATCTCTTCCTCGTTATCACCCCTTACCTGAATATCACTTACTCCTAGCACATCCAGATGCATCCTCTTTGCTGACT